>NW_005841866.1:1843146-1864258 GCF_000455745.1 Alligator sinensis
TAAAAACAACCCTAAACTTCACTGTGAACCAATGCTAAAGGTAATTCAGAACATAGCTTTCTTGAGAACATTAATTACACTAAAATCTTCTCATCTTTATATTTTCAATCTATTTTCATGAATGAAAAAACAAATCATAGGGCTATTGCCTTGCAGTTCTTAAAAGAAAAAAAAAAGAAACAACACATTTTAGGTATAGCAAAGGATTAGTCACACATATCCTAGATTTAACAGCTGCTTGTCTGTTGAGATGGCATCATAATTGTAATGGGACAACATGTGAAACCCAGTACATAGTGATATTTTGTTTAATGTACCTGCCTGGGCAAAGGGGGAATAACGCAGTTAAATGGGATTAAAACAAGTGGCACTAGGCAGAAGTGAGAGACAGGTTAAGATGGGCTTTAAAAAGGTCAAGGGACAAGGGAAGCCAAGGTGTGTAAGGGCTTGAAGACAGATGAATACTAGGGTTACCTGCGTAACCTAGGCCAGCAACCACCCACCCTTAGATTATTATTATTTCCAAAGATGATGGGTAGCCAAATCTATCCTAGGAAGAATATTGTGCTTTACAGATGGTGATTCTGGGAGCAATCACAAAAGTACTCATTACATGCTGCATAACAAGCTCGGTATTTGGGTGGTAACAACAGTCAGGCATGTAGATGGACATCTCCAGTCCCTGTCTACCAGAAATAAAAACATCCAAAAGTCCTGACAATATATAGAAATTGTACTATATAGTCTTATATATATACTATACTTACAGATACTAAGGGAAAAGATAAGCATCTAGTGAAGACACAATCCACAATTAAGCAGCTATGAATACTTTGTATCTCCCCATTTCAAAAGCTTCTAAGGTATAAATAATGGTCAAAGTTCAGTGAACTGTCTTGTAGTCTGGTACTCCATTCAAACTGTGCTATTTCCAGAGAGTCTCCTGACACCGTATCTAATTTCCAAAATGAATATGCTTTAATTTTCCTTCTTCATGCATTGTGCTTTTTCCTCATTTAAAACAGCAACAGCCTCTGGCAGTAAAGGACATCACATTTCTGTGTGAGATGAAGCTTTTTTCCATATATGCAGGAGAATGGCATGGGTCAAGGGAGAAAAAATGTATGCAAAAAACATCACACCCCACTGACCCCAGTATATTTTACATTACAATTTTGCCATTTCCAATATAGGTTCATTTTGCAGTGGACCATATCAGCTATATTTCAGGATTTACAAAAAAATATATCAGTACCTGGAGCATTGTCTGCATACTGTATGTCTTAACACAATATATGGATTGTCTTATTAATGTGTAGTGTAGCTTGCAGAGAACACATGCACTCTCACACACACAGAATACTTATGCATGCTCTGTACGCAGTACAGCTGTGTGAGCTATGTGCTAGAGTCTATATCAGATTATATTTGTAGATAATATGTAAATACATGGGTTCTTTATAGATAGATAGATAGATATAATTATATATTCTCTCTCACACACACACACACACACACACACATCCCTAAGACGTTAATAGAAAGCCCTATATATATACAGCTATACACCATCACTGAAATCATGGCCCAACTGAACTTAATAGGATTTGCACCCTATAAACTGCAACCACTGACCCAAACCACAGGGTCCATTAAGATTCTCACAATGAGGCACCTAGTATAGGTTCTGACATTTATGAGCAGGCCACCGTTCTTTTTGTATGCTGTGAAGATATCCTTTCTGCTTGCACAAACACAGGAAGAGGCCTCTTTTCCCTTTTTTCTTAGCACCAGAAGGCAGGTTTTAGAACCTGATCCAAAGTCCACTGAAATCAGTGGGCACCTTTCTATTAACTTCTTAGGGCTTTGGAACAAGCCCTTATCACTAAGTGCTTTAATTAAGATCATTTGGAGATGGATACTAGCAAACGTTTTACACATGTGCTTAACCCTAAGCACATGAGCACTCTCATTGATTCCAAAGGGAGTATTCCTACAAAGAAAGTTAAGTATGAGTGTAGGTGTTTGCAGGCAAATTCTCAGTATAATCAACTGGAATTTTGCCTGAGTAAAGACGACAGCTTTTATTCCACCTAATCTAAATACTGTAATGCTTACAAAACTGGCAGGTCTGTCCCCTTATAAACAAAGTCGTCCTCTGCCATTGTGACAGAAAAATCAATAAAGACTGACTTCCTTAAATATATGGTCTCCTATAAAATCTTCATGACCATCTATGGATAATCACTTAATAACCACTAAAGAGATATATCATAAATATAAACCATGTTTGAAGGTGACACATGCATTTCAGGGGCAAGAATCATGTACAGTGGTAGATTAATTAGGAGCAATGAGATAGAATGAAGCAAAGAAACACTTGGCCCAATTATCAGGAAAAACTTTGCTAACAGTCAAATTTATTGTGGGACAGTGTCACAACGTGGTAGAAACCACATCACTCAAGCCATTTTTTAACTAACATGGACAACCATATTATATCCCAAGACGTCATTCTCCCATTGTACTCAGCCTTGGTGAGGCCACAGCTGGCGTACTGCGCCCAGTTTTGGGCTCCACAATTCAGAAAGGATGTGGAGAAGCTGGAGAGGGTGCAGAGGAGATCCACGCACATGATCAGAGGTCAGGAAAGCAGACCTTATGAAAAGAAGCTGAGAGCCATGGGACTCTTCAGCCTGGAAAAGCGCAGGCTCAGGGGTGATCTGGTGGCCACCTATAAGTTTACCAGGGGTGCTTACCAGAACCTGGGGGAACGTCTGTTCACCAGAGCCCCCCAAGGAATGACAAGGTTGAACAGTCATAAACTCCTCCATGACCATTTCAAGCTGGACATAAGGAAGAACTTCTTCACTGTCCGAGCCCCCAAGGTTTGGAATAGACTGCAGCCAGAGATGGTTCAAGCACCTACTCTGAATGCCTTCAAAAGACACCTGGATGCTTATCTTGCTAGGAACCTATGATCCCTGCTGACTTCCTGCCCCTCGGACAGGGGGCTGGACTGGATGATCTTCTGAGGTCCCTTCCAGCCCTAATGTCTATGAAACCATGGCCAGGATCAACTATTATACTTTTACTGGTATAAGTGATTGGAAACCCGTCTATACCCATAACAGAAGTTCAGCACACAGAACTGCTCTATAGCTGTAACTGAAAGAAGTTTGGCACAGACTGACTGGTTTACAAAGGGCAGAACCAGTCTAAGATTTGCCCCCCCCCCCGCCCCCCCCCCCAAAAGGCGAATGTGTGTTCTGTTCACTACCAATCTAAGCTATACCACTTACAGAAAACCATGTAATGTAGATCGATTCCACCTCAGGTTTTTTGAATGTCTATACCTAACTTACGTTGCAAAGGACAATCCTGCCTTAAGAGGATGATGAGCTGGATGTTTCAATAAATACAATACAGACTGTTAAAAGACGACTTTCAAAGCTGTCAAAGAAATCTGTTCTTTCTCTACCTTATGAAATCAGCTTCATAATGGAAAACATCAAGTGTGATTAGTTTTCATCTGAGTTACTGAAGGGGTTTTCCCCAATTTTTTATTTTAATTTTTCATCCCCTTCTATTTCCTATTTGTTTTCTTTCCCTTGGTGTTCACTGTCTTCAAAAGCCTGACAGTTGCTTTACTGAAATTCCTCTTTTGTTTTCTTTTAGGTCTTCAGTTGTTTTTGTCATTGTCCCTTTTTCAAGAAAAACATTCGCTTTCCATTTCACATCAGTTCAATCCTGCATTAAAGTGAGAAGCTAGCTCCCTCCTGTGCTGACCTCTCTATAAATACTTTTTTGTCAGTTAAAAATGGGGGCTGAAGATGATTATCAAGGCCAAACCTAGGCCCTAAGCCCTGCAAAGACAAAGGACAGGAGTAGTCAGTCAAACTACTATTTCCCTTTTCCCTTCACTTCACAATCAGCCTAGAAGTGGGGAGTGTCAGTAACCAAAGAGTGCCTTTGTCAGCAACCATCTTGGAAGCTGAAGTATTTTCATTAGCCTCATGGCATGTTTCATAAGATAGCCTAGGATTTGGAAGGTGATAAAAATGTTTACCTGGAGTTCAGAGAATGGTCCTGCTTGAAGAAGGCAACTCAGGGAGGGCTGGATGGAGTTATGTTGAATATTGAATACTGGTGGTCCATAGGACTCCATTCCTTAAGAGTCACATATACAAAAGGCAGGACAGAGCAAATACGGCAATGATCTCACAGTGGCTGAAGGGCACTGCTGTGTCCCCAGATATAAATGATATTCCTTGAATCAAAATGCTAAGTCTTATTCTTGTAATACATAACTATCAGCATGACTGATTGCATCTGCCTTGCATGAGCATCCACAGAGAAGTTACTGAACTGCCAAAATTATGTCTCAGCATGCTGAACATTGTAAAACATTCTTTGAAAGAGCCAAGAGGTGTTTTCTTTGACAGCTCGAAACACCTGACCAGGAATGTGGAGCACAGGGGTCTGCAGGGCCTTATGGGAAAATGACTCTTTAGCCAATGAACTTCAGAGGCACTGAAACCTCAGGGCAAAACGGCTTCGGGAAACAGTAATGGTGAAACAGAAGCACAAGGCTATCTTTAAAATGAAACTAAACTTCATAGCAAGAGCAGCTGTTTTCTTTTGTGTTTGTTTTATTTTAAGTAGCAAGGGTAAAACAGAATTTTCTTCAGCTGTTAGCACTCTGAAATGTCACCGAAAGACATCCTCTTGCCTGCGTAGTTGCAGACTTGTGATTCAACAGGTTTGCTTGTTTACTGTCAGCATTTACCTGAACTGGTTTTTAATAAAAGCCTTGAAGAAAAGAAACCTCCTGTCTGAGACTACATATTTGGAACCTTAGCAAAGACTCCTGAGAACTGCTGAGCTATTTAGTGACAATATATTCCATGCCCAATAAATTCTGGTGCTTCATAATTGCAACTTTGTGGGTGTTGAATTCCCTCTCCTATGCTCTACTGTGGATCTGCTTTTTCTTACAGAGTTATTGGACTGGAACACTACCGCAATGTTTACCTCAAAAGCATAACTATTCTGAATCCCTTTGTGGCAATTTTTCTTGTAAAAGGGTGATTCCATCAAACTGGGTGTTAGTGAGAACAGGTGTTGTCTTTTTATATATTCAGCTAACATTTTGCTTATACATTAAAACAAATTTTTGAACTTATTAAAATAATTTTTAAATATTCCTTTTCATTTCATATCATCAGTTCCACAAAAAAAAATACCGACTATTGGATAGTTTGGTGTTGTTGAATAGGTGGCCACACTGAATAGCTGAATATTGGAGAGTTCAAAAGCTAGCAACAAACCTTTTTCTCTGGCAGATGATGGAGAGGAGTAGACATTATTCATCCCTTAAATTATATAGGTTGAGGCATTATTCTTAAAAGGTTGGTAGGGGGTTGTTTCATTTGGACTTTATTTTGTTTCTTCATTTCATTGCTTGTTAGGTATTCTTGTTTGAAGGTTCAACAAATGCAACGCACCTGACTAAGCCAGATATATCCACGTCATTCTAAATGAAGCAGTTTACGTGAGGTGGTGGTTTCTGGAGAAAGTCAAAAGAAAATAAAAATAGAATAGTTAAAACCCTGAAATTAAACACATGCACAAAGGCAACTACAAGGAACAGGAATTTCTCCCCTTGACTGCTCCATTTTTGATATTCAGTTCATTCCTTCCCTGTCCCATTCACATGTGGGTGTGGGTGTGATTCAGTGTGGGAGTCACAGCAATTCAGTGGTATACTAAGCATCTATCATTGAGTTGTGTCCGTGTAGCCAGGCCTTTGATCTCTCAAACTTATCTAGCAGTATTAGGGAGAGATCGACAGGCTTCTGCATCACCAGTTGTTGCTCTTTTCTCACTGTTTCTTGTGGGGATACTAGTACCTGAAAACATACCTCTGTATAGTTACCTTTTCTAGACACAGAGATCTGGAGGGTGAAGCACTATAGAGGCATATGTGTTAAGCAGAGGCAGTTGAAGTGTGTGGTTTAATAAAAAAGTACCTTGGGCTCAGAGCACCCCCACTTCGTTGTCTTTCTTGGGACCTACAACTTTGTAGGGAGGTCTGTCCTCCAGTCTTTTGTTTCCCTTTTTGGACTTGTATTCACTTCCCTAGCTTATTCCAAAACAGACGTGTCATTAAGAGAGTTCAGTATTGTCAGGTCAAAACCCACATAGTAACATTGTCCTTTCTTACTGAATGCAAGTTCTTCTGAAAAGAATAAGCCCTGAAGAATGTATCAGCATTTGCTCTTCTGTGATGTATAAGGACGTGTGAAGAAGCTTCCTGGAGAAAGATTTCTCCCATTCTGGAAAGGGAGTGGGCTGCTCCAAAATCACAAGTGAGGACAATCACAGATGGTCAATGTGCATGTTAACAACTTGACCTTGCCAGAGGGTAGGTGGGGCAGGTCTGGCATAAGCATGGCAAAATAACAAATTCTATGCCCATTTCTTTTTCTGGGTGACTCTTAACAGCCTCACTTACTAGAAAGTATGTCCCGTCTTTGTCTATCGTCAGGAAAACAGCACTTTAGAATTCCCTCTGCCCAGACATGTAGGGGGATAGGGGGGAGATTCCTCTGGTATTTCTATATTTGTAACTCTTCCTCATAAGACAGGGGTTTATAATGGGATTTCTTTGGCAACCCTAAAGATAGCAGGCACTACTGGGAGCCCACGGTGATAAATGTAACAACATATATATTCACTCAGATATGCATACATGCATTCATCTACAGTACATGCTGTTAATAATTAATACAATTGTATAAAGCCGCAGGTATATAAATACACAGACAGAGCCTTAAATTTTGCTGGCTTCTCTGTAGCAAATACTGAAACTGAGACAAATTTAACAAGATACGTTATACAAGTCTGCAGACAGAAGTTGCATCAAAATTTTAACTATCTTCAGCAAGAAAGTGCTTCTATTTCAAGTAACGCTGGCAGCATATACTGTAGCTAGGCAGCCGCATTTATTTTCAATTATCATTTTTGCCTTCTTTATACGGCGTAATGAAATGCCTGGTAAATTATACATTTTTTGTAAAACACAAACTTGCCTTTTTATTTGCAGCTCAAGTCGTGCAGTATCATTTTGTCTGCATTAGTTCTAGCTCTTTTTGAGAGGCCAATTACTTTGCTTAGCTGTAATATGTAGAGTGTGATATCTTACTTGCCAGTACTCAGCGATGTAGATTAATATAAAACGACCACATTTAAAGCACAGGCCTTCAAAGAAGGTAAAAGGCCAGAAAACTCTTGTTGCCAGGAGATCACTCTGCCTTGTCCTCTGTACAGTCACTATCAAAGATTCTCGTTTTACCATCTTTGTAAACAAAAACAGATTTCTGGAGAAAAAAAAAAGCCAGTATAACAGCCCCCCTCCCCCAACCCTTCTCTTAGAAAGATGCTTTCATGGCAGATGGAACTCAATATGCCATCTCCCAATCTTAAGCAACTCTGAAAATATGAAGTTCACTTTTACCAAGGGTCCATATATTCTTTCTACTTTCTGCCTCTTTTACTGACATCTTGAACTAGTGAACACTTCTTTAATCTGGCCCCATTATCATCCTAATAGTACCTCCCGATATTCATAAATGTCTAGCAAGACTTTCAGCTATTTTGTATGAAGAAGAAATACCCAGCTAAATTGAGAAGATTACCACATCACCACATAAATCAGTGACAGGCTGTGTGCTATTACAGTTGATTTTTGTTGACAGTTGGCTGTAGGCAGTTGTGTTTCAAATGCCTTTTTTCACTGGGAAATTAAACAAAATTCCATGCAAAATGCAGCCCTCCAGTTCAAAAAACTGTAAATCCAAAATTAGCATTTCATACTTTAAAAGGTAGCACAGCACAATTTTCCATTGAAAGGTCTGTACAGTTGTCACAAATGGGTGCTTCACACATGACACTAATGCTACTGATGCCTTTTTAAAAAGCCACCTCTCTCTGATATTATTTTCTTCTCCTAATAATCTGCATACACTATAGTTCATCCCTATGGAAAAGAAAGCAAGCTCACTTACTTATCTCTCATATGTGAGCATTATGCTTTCAGCAATTCAGATAGATAGGTTGAATTGGAGGGGGAATGGGCTATGGAATCCTGTAAGATAAAAGAAAAGGAATCGTGGGCAATGAGAGGTTAATCTTTACTCTCAGAGTTAGTTCTTCCTGATACAGCAAAGAAAATGGTATACATAACCTGGTATAGCAAAGAAAATTGGATATACAAGTCTATAAAGACCTACCCACACAAAATATCCATACCATTTCAGATGGCACTTCAAATACAATGGCCACATACAGCCCAAACAATGAAAATATGTTGCTAAAAGACCAGAAAAGCACCCTGGATGACACAGAGAAGTACTCACACTTGCAGATGACTTTGTATTGCCAGAAGTTGCTGATCAGCCAGTTTTAAGTCTTGATGGACCAACTGTTAAATAATTTTTTATATTGATTCTTAAACTGGCAAATCTTCCATAGACAGACATCTTAAATGATATCCCTTTCTCATCTTAAGACAGTCTTTAATATTACCTTTCTTTTGACTGCTAGACTGAAGAACACTCACATATAAAAAAAGTTTATGGTTTTGGTTATGTATAATGCAATGCATTAAGGAAAAGAAATGTGATGTTTATTTCTGGGCAGAGGGACAGACATATAATGTAATTTGCCAGCCAGAAGATGTTTCACCAATCTCCATGCAAATACCTAGCTGGCGGCTAACTGGCTTGTAGCCACAAATAGTCACATGTCAAACAGTCAGAGCTATTAGGTTGAAAAATAAAGTGTTGGCCAATTTCATTTAGCTTGTCTTTTGCCCAGTAGAAAGTCAGAATTTGAAGCACACCACAAAAACCCACAAAAACAAAAAAACCCCACCCACCAACCCCGCCCCAAAACACCCCCCAAAAACCCCACAACGGGCCCAGTTTTGCAGCCCCCTTCATGTGAACATTGCCACAGAAACTGATAACGCTGAAGATTTGGGCCTCCAAGTTTCTATCTGTGCTGGACTCTAGAGATGAAAAATAGTTGTCTCTCACATTCGTTCTTCCTCAGACAAGTGCTGAATACGTGAGCTCAAATCCTGCTTGCTGATATGTGTGAAAGAGCTTCCAAGGCCACATGTATATCTAAGAATAGATTAAAGCCCTGAGAATTAAGAAATAAAATAACTGTGGTTTTGGATTTTTAACCGGCTAATGTACAGATATTATTCTGAGTTGGAACTTAACAAAAGGACGAAACATAGGATCGGTTTTATAAGTGTAAAAACGGAATAGCATTAATATTGTTGGAGTTACTGCAGCAGTTTTCAGGGGGTTTTAGCAAAATTTGGTCTATGATTAAGTTGTGATAACTAAATTAAAAAAGTGCTAAAGATTTAGCTAAAGATATTGATTATTAAACATTTTTAAATAGTTGCTTCCTAATAATGTTTACTTAAATTAAGGCTTAAATGATGTCCAAAGAATAGTTTGGACATCAGAGACAAAATCCTTCCTTGGTCTCAGTCCATTGATTGCATTAGAGTGACACCACTGATGAACTTGGCATTAAGCATTCACAAAAGCATAAAGGATATTAAATTTTGTATGATGCTACATTGCTTCCTTCCATAGTAGGAAGAAGAAATTGGCCATCTTTTTTCCTGTAATGAACTAGGATTCGGAAATGAAGTGTGATAGGATAAGCAAGCTATTTACATAAAACAGAAAGTTACAAGAGAAAAAGAAATACTAACAATTATTATGTCTTATGTCTTTAGATATAACTAACCACAAAAGATACCCAGGCAAAAAGCTTTAGGTGTCTTAATAATAATCTGACTTGTATTTGCAAATGCAGACCACCTAGCAAGAAAAAAAAAGTGTTATCATACATAAATGAATTAACTCAGTCAGCCAAATAATCAAAGCAGCAAAACACTCCTCATGATATGCCTCTTCAGTATCACATTCTCAAGTCCCCAAGCCACCTCCCAAAGCCCCATCTAATAAATTAATAAAATAGCTTTTGCAGCCTACCTGGAAAGTCATCAAGTTTCAGCAATTTCAGACCAGAGCAGAAACCAGGTTCCAGAACCCGTGGGCCCTCATCCTAGCTATGGGAATTGGACAGGGCTAAATGGTAGAATAGAGAGGCCTACAGTCAGACTATTTAGTATGTGAAAAAGTTTCACATGAATGGGATACAGTAGTTCCATTCTAGCTGCTGAAGAGAAAATAGAAGTGGATAGTGAAGCTCTGCTACAGAGAATCTTGCAATAGATAATTCAATAAAAACACGCACACAACAGTAAGAACTTGAGGGTTGTGACGGACAGAATTCCAGTTGTAATAATAATATTACTGCTGTAGCAGGATGGGTCCTGAAGGTATCTGCCATCCTTTGGTGGCTGCCTTAAGTCTGCTCTGCTTGCCCATTCTGGCCTGTCAGGGTCACCCTCCTGCCTTGATGGTAAAAATAAAGTGGAGAGGCTGCCCTCAGAGGCCAGTGAGCTCTGGGTGCTCCACGTAGTTCTGCTCCTCTCTGGGCTTGACTCTCTACCCTGAACAGGACTCTTCTCCCTTTCAGTCTTCGCCCAAATTGGCCCACTTGACTTGGAGCTCCACCTCCACTGCATGTAGTCTTGGTATGGGACTCTGACCCCACTCCACAGTCTCACTTCCCATGGCTCCAACCCCATTGCACATAGGGACTCCCACTGGGCCCTGTCAGCCCCAGTCATGACCCTATGATCATAATTGCCTTAAGAACTAAAATCTTGCTCTCCAGCCAGCCCGATAGCTACACTGATGCCTCCCAGATATTCCCGTCCTCTTGGGCAGCAGGCCCTCTGGCTCTGCCCTCTCATGCTCCAGCCCTGATGCTCTGGCTCACCTGGTCCCTGACCCTGAGTGAACCACTCTCTTTCACACACTGGGCCCCTGGCCTTGTACAGGTTTCAGCTTTCCTGAGTCCCCAGCTCTGCAGGGCTGTTATTTCCAGCCTCCAACTGCTTAGCTTTAGCTCCATGGATCCCATCATGTCCCAGACCCCTCCATGGCTCTTTCTCTGGAGCTCATTCTCTCCTACTGCAGGGTGCCTCCCAGGCACTCCCACTGGTAGCCGCCATATCACCCCATAGCCACTACCTAAACCTCTAGCTCTATATCAGCCAGTGTTCAAACATAAACCCCTCCTGGGTCTTGCTAGCTCACAGCAAACTCTGACCCTCAGACTGCTGGCTCTCTGCAGCTTCCCCAGGTACTTGCGATACCTAGGCTCTCCACCTCTGCCCAGGCCAGGCCAGCAGGAGTTTTTCCCTCAGCAAGAGTCAGGAACAAACTGAGTCCTCTGGCTCATGAGCCAGGTTGTTAATGGGCTGAGGCTCCACCCCTTCTGGTCACATGGCCTACACCCTATCCAGGGATTTCTCATTAGCCCAGTACTCAGCCTGCTCTCAGGTGCTGCAGATTAAATCACTAAGCTAAGATGGAGAAAATGTAATAAAGAGGAGGATATCATTAGTGGCACTTCAAAGTATCCCAATGACATATGCTACAGAAGAAGATGGCCACATTTACAGCTATACTATTGGGCCAACAGCCAATGTGATTCCAGGTGGATTATGGAGCCAGCTGCAAAGTAAACCTTGGAACATTTGCAGAATACTATATTGGAAAAATATGACCGAGTACTTGTCGTTCTGAGGTCATAAGACCATTCTGAGGCCTGTGAGCTTCTAAGAAACCTACAACACAGGACTATATAGTAGCTGCCACACAAAGAAGTACCACATGCTACTGGGAAGCACAGAAGCGTACACACTGAATTTGATCTCAGTACAACACCAGAATACCTTCATCATGAGCAAAGGCATAACAGGGCAGCCCCATATGCTGGGCATGCTGGGCAGCACTATGACATGAGGCAGCATTGGCTCTAATGCTGTCAAAAGCAGTGTTAGTGGCACAGTCAGCTGCCAGCTGTGGCAGAAATTATTTTTGCACCCGTCCCAAAAGTGATACCCAAGACTGCCCTCAGCACCTGACTCAGTTACACTAGGGTTACCATACATCTGGGTTTTCCTGGACTAGTCCTCTTTTTTGCTCCCCTGTCCTCCTTCCAGGAGGGTTTTTAAAATGCAAGCAAATGTCTGGGTTTTTGCTCTGCCTCTGCTTTTCCCTGGCACTTCTGGCTTTGTAGCTGGGAGCAGTGGGGGAAGGTGATTGGCTGTTGGGGGATCACGTGCTCTGCATGCAAGCCCCAGCAGCTGCTGGCACTTGAGACAGAGACAGAAACAGCTGCGGGTTGGGAGTAAGGAGCACTGGTAGGGCTGGGGGGGAGCAGGGGGTTGCCGGTTGAGAGTTACGGACATCAGCAGGGATGGGGGTAGGGTACAGTGGGTCAGGAGTGAGAAGCAGCAGCAGGGCTTGGGGGCTGTGGCTTAGGAGTGAGGGGGCAGTGGCATGGCATGGGAATATCACTGCCCCTCCCCACACTATCATATACCCCTTCCCCCTCTCTTCCCTCTCCCACCTCCTCCCTACCCCCATTGGTGTCTTCTTTTTTGATACTGGAAATATGGTAACCCTACACTGCCAACCACGAGGGATAAGTCTTAAGCGGAATCTAAGAGTGGAGGAAAGCTATGGTCAAATGTTATCTACAACAGGACAGATTGTAGATAAGGTGGCCATTGTTCCTGTTTTATTCCAAATCATCCTGTTTTTAAAACCCATTGTTGTCTTTTTGTTTCTGAATGAAGAATGGACTGCAAAAAGTCCTGCTTTTCAGTTCATTGGTGGAAATACATGTCAGTCATTTCTCATCACAATTCTATTGGTTGTGCTTAGAGGTAGAGTAGTGCACAGTCAGGAGGAGCAGGATTCTAAGCCAGCCAAGTGGGGGAAGGAGGTGGTCTTTGTGTGGTGGCCCCACCCCTTGCTGCTCATTGGCCAAGGGGGTAGGTGGCCCCACCCCTCACTACTGATTGGCCGAGGGGGAGGCAGTGGTTCCCTCCCCCCCCCCATGAAGGGGATGTCATGCATTCTGGGGAAGCATCAGTGGCTATTCTAATTGTAGATCCTGAGAAACTGATTGCTATTAAGAAAATGCTAAATCAAAAGAGGTAAAGAAAATCCAGCAATTTAAAGGGATGATAAACTATCTTTTTCGATCCTGCACACACCTGTCAGAAGCCTCTGAGCCCATGAAGCAGTTAGCATACCATGATTCAGCCTTGCAAAGGTCAAAAATCCAAGAACAGGTACCTGGCTTGCTCCAGGATAAAGGTGGAGATAAAAACCTAAGAAACTGTGTAGAAGAGAGGAAACCAGCATATCCGCATAGGTAAGCCCAGGACCAGAAAAAGCTCAGACATCAGCTGGTCTGATATAAGTGAATCACGAAAAAGAAGGCATGTGAACAATGGAAAGGACCAACAAGGCACTTCTCAACACAATAAAGGCAATGATAGGATAGAAACAAATCCCCCACCAACAATAATTGCAGATTGGTTCAAAGACCAGCATTCCTGAAGGACTCAGAAGTCTAGCAGGCAATCATGGGTTGGCAGTAAACTACATAGGTTAATTTATATACTTACCACCTCTAAACCTAGGAAGTCATCAAATGCTTGCACAAAAGACACAACAGCAACCAAAGAGATGAAAAAGAAAGATGTAGCTAAATTGTATTCGGTGATAGGAGCACTAGTCACAGAAGAGAAGATTTTGGAAAAGGCCCCAGGGACCCTGCTTGCACATAGTTCGAATGCTAGCTGGAGTTTTTGAAACCACATTTAGCTTTAGAGAGACAAAGTTCGTTCTTGTTATTATTCAGCATGTGGTACATGAAATCTGGGAGATATTCTTTAAAATAATATGCAAATATAAATAATATTAAATTTGAGGTTTGTCCCCCTCCTCATCTATTGAGGGGATATTTATTGATACAGTCCATGGTTAGGCATGGGGTTTTTTTGTTACAGCAGAAAAAATATTTACTCTTTCTTGTTATCTCTTTCTGTATCTAGCATACAGCATACTGGATACAGTCTAACCTCTATCTGTAATAGATGCATGAATTTTTTCCCATCCTTTTGAAGACTTGAAGCCTAATGCAAAGCCTGCTATCACTAGGAGCCTTTCCATTGATACATTGGTCCACAGATTTTAAGGGCTGTCGGGAAGCGCTTAGTTAGGTAGTCTGACTTCCAGAATAACACAGACTGTAGAATTTTTTTAAATAATTCCTGCACAGACCAATATGCTGGGGTGGAATTACAGCATCTCTTTTAGAAAGACATCAAGCCATGACTGAAAGATTTCTGTGGGTTTTGGATCAAGCCTTTAGATGTCACAAATAATGGACCAAATTATTCACAATGAAGAGAAATACATTTTAAGATAAATCAAATAAAAAGAACAATCAAATCCAGAAACCATGAACTATGGTGTTTGTTTATAAAGATTTCCAAGTGGAAAATAAAGTGCCAGTTGCAGGATGTCATTCTTTAAGTGGTGGGATTCCCCAGTTCTTTTGCCTACAGAGCTCCAGAAAAGATAAATGTATGTTATTGGTGTTGCTGATAAAAGTTTTTTTATAAGAAATTTTCCTTTGAAAGTGTAGTTCACATGGCTTTATTTAGAAAACACACTTCAATTTCAGTTCTTCCCTTCAGTTGTGAATAATATACAGAATTACTCACATAGTGAGTTATATTCATCACAGAGGCCTTGAAATAATTTTAGCTAGGCACTTGGATCCTAATGTTATTCCATATTCCAAAACTGTAATGGATTCGTGACCCAAACCATAATAATAACAATGGGGAAAAACATTGAAATAGTACAAAAAACAATCCTAAAAATGTCAAATATGGCTATGGGTGTGCAGTATTTTTTTAATTACAGAGTCCAGGGCCTTATCCCTCTCGTATTTATGCCATTTCTGATTAGGAGTGACTCCATAGAGGTCAGCGAGGTTATAGAGTTAGAACAGTGGTACTTCAGTACTAGAAAAAACTCATAGAATTATGTGAATATCATAGAGAACATTTTTGGAAAACCTGTAGAATTAACTGAGATGTGAGTGCTTAAAGTCTTATAAGCAGAAAACATTGAAGAGAACCGACTTTTCCAGAAGAAGATTCTGCGAGTTATCCAAAGATCTTCAAGCCAACACAATGAAAAGGTTTGACAGAAGATACAGCAAATTTTCAAAGACAGAAATAATAGTCAGGCTCCTAATTCCCAATCACTTCCAGCTGAAGTTTCATCTGTGTCCTTGAAAATCTACCTCTGGATGTAAAGGACGACTTCATGTTGTATGTGGTACTCACTCAATGGCTGTACTTGTATAGAAAAGCAAAAGAGGTTTTTAGCTTTTTTAATTCACATCAGGCTGCTGGATTTCTTGCCAATCATAAGTGTCTTAGGTAAAGTAACAGTCTGCATGTGCAGATTTGAAGAAAGTCCCATGTGTGCAATACATGGTGAGAAGTGTAAACCTCTTGGTTTATGTAGTGTTCATGCACTAAGGGCCAATCTGGCACAGTATGAGGAAGTAGTGTCACTTCCAGAGAGGACAGCAACTTGACAGTCAGGAGACCTGGGTTCTATTTCCATAAAGCCCATGCAAATTGGAGCAAATTATTTCATTTTGGTTTTCTCTCTCATTTTTGTCTGTTTAAATTGGACTCTCCTTATGCCAGCAATTGTCTCATACCAAGTGGGTGTACTGTGTCTAATGCAACAGTCCTTGATCTCACCTGGGGCTTCTTTGTATTCCCATTGTACATATAATACAATTAAATAAAATTTTCAGTATCACTGGTCACAAATAGCTCTTACTGCCTTTAGTGGAAATTTTACCAACTTCAGTGGGAATTATTTATATTCACAGTGGCAAAATAGGTCCCCAGGATGAAAATGGGTCTAATCTATCTGAATCTAAACTTTCTTCTCTGGGATTTTCTTTAATTGATAGGGTAATGATGCACATATTATGATAGGTGGGGAATTTGTATTTTGCAAATAGCCTTTTTTTGACAGCTGTTTTTGAAGCCAACAAGAGAACAAACTGTAGCCACCATTTCATGAAAGGTCTGTGAGCAAGCCAGCTGTTTTTCACTTCTCATTTTGTCACCCGTTTTTTTGAAAACTGCAAACCATCTAACTCTGCATTAACACATGGTATCACATCAGTCCTTTGGGACTCCAGCCACTGTCTGTTTGACTAGTAGGGCAGACACAGAATAGTCTGAAGAGCTGCCAAGGGGTGTTGTGGAGCCATTTTGTATCTGACACCTGTTCAGAGGAGCCTTGGGGAAAGCCCCTGTACTACCCTGGTAATGTTGCTGTTACTGAGCAATTGTCATAATAATAATTAGTTCGCTTACATATCATATCACTGTATACTCCAAGCACTAAAGAGACATTAAGGACCAGCTTGTGAGATGCTCATGAACTCAAAAGTTCAGACCACAAAGAAAGCTTCTCCCCATTCCCTGGCATAGTCTATGCATGGGCAACTCAGAGTATTAATCACTGTTGTACAATGCATTGCATGCATCAACTATGCAGACCAAGCAGCCCTATGGGAGACTGTGCCTTCTAAGTCTGAGTTTTTTGGGTGCTACCCTGATAGCAGCATAGCTTCATATCGTTTGCTCAGTTCAGTTATATAACTCAACATAAACACATTTCTGCTAATGTGGGTCTCAGACAGCTAATGGGTTTTTTGCTTGATGGAAAAGAAAATTTTGCACAGAGCAGATTCAGTCAGGTAATCTGGACAAGAAACATATTACAGTACAGCACAGCTCTGTGGTAGCCACATTGAAAGAGGATTCAGGATCAAAGTTGTGCATCCCTTCTACTAAATGAAGTCCCAAGTTCAGATTTACTCTAACATTTTTCTTTTATCAAGAGCAGACAACCCTGAAGCCACAGAGTTTCTCACAGTCAACTGCACGTCACAGGTGCTTAGTGAAAATGTAACCCTCTACTGCAGGGAAGTGAAACAAAAGCAAATATGAATCTGTCCTCAAATCAAAATGATAGTTAATACCATATTACTGTATTGTTATTCCAGCTATCTCAGCACATGACCAATGAGTAGCCGTGCCCATGCTCCCTCCCTTCTTCCCCCATTAACAACTCCCATTGGCACACCAAACAGCTGCTTCATTACCCCTCTCCCTATGAGCAAATGGGGTTAATCCCCAGTGGAAGCCCGCATGCTTCTGCCAGACACACTATTCTGGAGATACTCACAGAGCACTTGCTGCTTCTATTACAGAAGTGGCAGCACCAGAAATGCTGTTCAAGCAGCCTCTGCAGCCAGCACCTGTTTTTAGCAACTTCCAGCAAGAGCCTGGATACCTTCTCTGACAACCTGGGTCTTCCTCCAGACCAGTTACTTTATAATTCAAGGGTTGTTAAAATGCTAAGTTGTATCTACTGTTCTTGAAAACCTGGGCTTCTGTGTAGGTCCGGAGGGAGAAAAACAAAAGGCTTGGAGCTTCCTAAACCTGGGACTGGTCAAGGGGCAAAAATCTTTCTAAGTGCAATTTAAATGTAGCCTAGGAGATGCTCTGCCCAGCCCTTAGTGGTCCTCTGTGGTACGGATCACCAGACTGTAGTCTATTTCTGCCTAGGATCCAGCCCCAGGCTGGCTTTGGCACAGAGGCAGCTATACCAATTTTATAGCCAATGATCAGGATTTCCTAGGGCAGGGGTGGGAAAAATGCGGCCTGGGGGCTGGATGTGGTCCACCAGGCCATTCTATCTGGCCTGCGGGGTCCCCTAAAAAATTTAGAAAATGAATATTAATCTGCCCTGGGCTGCCTGTCATGCAGCCCTCGGTGGCTTGCCAAAACTCAGTAAGCGGCCCTCTGCCCAAAATAATTGCCCACCCCTGCCCTAGGGAGACAAGATGCTGGTTCCTCTGCTCTCTCGGTTTAAAGGGCCCTTGATGGGACTCAATACCTGGCCCATGGTTCCAATCATTCTGAAACAAAAGTCATTACCTTGGGATTCTTTTAAACTAACAATAGGTAAAACCCTTCAATACAGTATGACTAAACACATGGCTGAGGAGCAAGGTTTTCAGCCCTTCAGTCTGTATTAGTTCATGGGAGAACTAAACTATAGCCACTGTATATGGTGGCCACATGGGAAAAAGGAAAGATTATGTGGCCTGTTCTGTCCTATGGCTGGAATCAGTGGTCATACACAAGCATCCCTTCATCCCACTCATAATTCTTCCACCTGTATTCTCATTAGAATTCAGCTTTGAAGCCCATCTCTTGGCTCATCTGATGGCTGAAAGACCCATTGTACCAACCATCCATTTTCTAGTCTGGTGCTCTTTCCCCAATTCCCCCTGCCCCCCATACTATGGGAATGGAGCACTTCTAGTTCTCTTATTTGGTTCAAGGCAATCTTCACGGTATCCTAATGTTCTGCATACCTTAGGAACTCCACCTAATGTTCTGCGTAACGTAGGCATGTTCCACCCTACAAACTCCCTGCTCTTTCATGGGCCTAAGGCACTGGTAGTGCCCTTTGTCTCTCCTTGCTCTCTTCCTGTAGCTCATCATAGTTTTGGCACCTTTGGGTGTCCTATATTAAATGTCTTAAGTTTGTTACAGGGTATGGGGGGGGAGGGTGTATCATATGGTATGCAAGGGGCCAGAAGGGATATTTTGGTGAACCTTTCTGGAGTGGGCATTTATTACCTGGTTGCTTGTGATTGCAGGGGACAGGACATGTTGTTCCAGGTAATCCCAGTGCTTTCTGCACTTCTATAGAAAACGGAAAACAAATCCTACCTCCCTTTCCACTCACTCTCCCAAATGTCTTTCAGAGACCCCATAGCTGCTTTTCAGAACACTTACAGGGGCTATGGAAGTGAGCATGACGAACCCCCAGTTAGTCCCTGATACATTTATTACTTAATACCTATGTTTCTGGCTTTAAAATATGCCCGCACTGGTTGCCATGGCTCTTAGCTACCGTGAGAGACATGTGTTTTTAACTTTTTTTCTGAAATATTTGCATCAGTAGTTAGTTTCCTCTTAGCCCCTTCTCTGGAGAGAAGGATCTTTCTTTCACTTCTCTATTTTGTCATGATATATAGAAATAGGTTCAAGAGAGCAGAAACACAGTTCTGACATCCTTGATGCTTTGACTCATCCTCATAAAAAGTTATTGGTGTCAGTACTGTTCCAGCTACTAACTTTTCCCCAGCTTCTTTAATTTCTGTTCCCTTGCTGCATTATACAATAAACAATAATGAGCTCTCACATTCCCTTGCTATCCACTTTCTGTCACGCAGTCACAGGGAAGATGTGCATATATTTCTTTGCAACCACTTTGATTATAAATTAATTTTTGAAAAATTAAATACATTTACTTTAAAAAAGAATTTGTCAATTTTATATCACAGGAAAATGCTTACGCCATTTTGGCTCTCAAGAAAAGGTAGATAGGATAGATGATGTGAAACATTTTAGTGATCAGCAGATAGATTAATACACAAGCTTTGGAACTGAAGAAGCTTTCCTTTCTTCCCTCCCTCCTTCCTTCCTTTCCTCCCATCTCCCTCCCTCCCTCCTTTCTTCCACCTCAAAGCCTGTGACTAACATATAAACATGTTATATTTTTTAATGCAATAAAAGTTACCACATTATTCACAGTGTCTTAGGACAGTATCTTAACTTTGGTTTCACTAGAATAGATCTGTCTGTCTATTTATGTCACACTCAGTATCACGGTGTCTAAGTGCCTATAAAGATACTGTGAAGCATAATGTTGTGAATGTTTGTCTTCATTTTCAAATGGTAAAACTTTTGTTGAAATGTTGCGAAAAAACCCTGGCTTTGCTTCACAAATATTACAAATCAAAAACCGATTCTCTCTTAACCATACAAGCTATAGACAAATGAAAGCAGATAGAGAAAAAGACTCTCTCCACACCAATTCAACTATTTTCTTGCATTGGCATTTTGAACAAAAATGTCTGGTATTTCAGACTTTTGGTTTTTTTCCTCTCTTTTTGTGACTAATTGCTCCATCTCATAATCAAGAGCTCTGTGACACTGATGCAGAAAAATATATTTCCAAGCAAGTTACTAGTGGCTTTGAGTGTTTTTTTCCAGTCAATGATACCAGTAAAGAATCTGTCACTTAACTCATGTTTCTTCTTTTTACTTTGCTGGGCTTTCCTCCCCTAAAGACAGTGAAAAAGAGCAATTCATATTGTCATGAAAAATAGCTGGAGGGTACAGACCAAGCTCTGTACTGAAATAAACTGGCAAAGCCTAAAGTTGCAGCATCAGGATATAATATAACTCAGTATTTTCATAGGCCCAGTCAAAAAACCCTAAACTCTTTGGTTCCTGCTTCTGAAGTGTTATTAAAAAGAAATGGAGACTGAAACACAAATGTCCCACTGTTGCATGAGAATATGAACTAATAGCCAAATCTTGGTCATGGTGTATAGCTCAAGAGGCTAATTCATGCCTGTCTAAAACTGGATGCCCCCGGTTTGGAACAAAGTGTAATATCCCAGGCTGGCAAGTCTTCAGACCAGCCTATCTTAGAATTGTTATTCTTGAACCAACATCTGCCTGATTTGCCTGACTGCTAGGTAACCTGGTGCAATATTAATGCCTAGTCATATTTCATCGTACTGGTAGCAATGTCTCATATGTGCCTTCTTATGCATGACTATGTTCACGCAAACCATCCAGTCTTTGAATACAGCTATGAAATCAGACACCTATCAGTTAGGGCCAGTTACAAGTGTCACAATAGGGCTAAAACAAGGAAGAACCACTTGCCTTCTGCCAGGCTTAATGCATAATTGAGATGTGGCCAAAACTTTACTGCCAAACTCATTTCTGTCCTTTTTTGTCAGATTTGCAGAGATACGAGATATCTGAGATATGAAATGAATGATTTATTAAAAGATCTATTAATGAATGATTGTTAGAGAGGGGGTTATTGTCTCCTAGAGGAAGCTGACTATAGCAGGTACACTGGCAGGGAAGCTGGTC
>NW_005841866.1:1864268-1879707 GCF_000455745.1 Alligator sinensis
CCTTCCTGGCATTTGGCAGAGCCATAACCTTTGTAACTATGGCCCCATCTTCTATGGTCAATGCCAGGAAAGAAAAAAGTAGCCTTTTATGTGCAACTTCATGTGTAACACCATATATCCCTAGTATCAAAACAGAACACCCCACTCTCAGGCATGCTCATCTGTCTCTGAGCTCTGGTCTTGGATGAGTATGCTGGGGAATAGAAAGCGGGAGCAGGGGTGATTTTAATGGGCCCAAACAGAAGTTGATCAGATAGCAACCATTTGCACCTTTGAAACCTTCCCTGTAAAAAAATCCAAAACAGCTTTTGTTTGAAGGTCCACTATCATCAAACGTACAGCCTAGCAAGATGCAGCAGAGTATCAGAATTTCGAGTCTTGCAGCGATTCCTTTTCTGTTTCTAAATTTGTGGCTTTCTAGCTGCAGTACATCTCTCTGCACTCCATTGCCATTAAAAGTCCAATTCTTTTATTTCCCCCCTCCCTATTCTTAAAACATCATGTTTATGCAAGTGGACAGGAGGCTTTTCTATCTGGGTCACACGTTTGCTGGAGGTCATTGAAAGGCTACAAAATAGAGCATGCCTAATTCTGCTATTTCAAAAGTTTTCTCACATGTGCTCAAGACAATTATGACTATTAAATGAATTCATTACATTTCAGGAATGTTTTGAAAATTCTGACTTATCAAAAATATTCTGGACTCTGTTCATTTCCCCAAATGCCTTCTGGAAATGCTGGAATGCAAGAGGCTGTCACAGAGTGTGAAGATGGCCAACCTGAGACATGGCACATGTACCAGTACACGTATCCAGTTTCTGTTTTAGGTGTATTTAGTAGCAAGCAGAATAAATAATAAATAATAACAGGAACACCAAAGAAGTCAGGTCACTGAGTGGTAACCTTTAGCAATACTGCTGCCATTGACCCAAACATTGTTCTGCTGGGATCACATGGAAAGATGGCAAAGAGTAATAAATCCCATATACCCTTTCATACTTTGGGAACTTTCATTCTCAGAATATTGAACTGGCCTCCCTCTTGAAGAAAATCATTTGAGGGAGCAAAGAAGAAATTAACAAGTGAATAGGTGCTGGCCTGTTAATCTCACAGCATACCCACAGGCTGATGCCAAAATGAACATGGGTCAACAGTGTGGGGATGCAGTCAGGAAGGCCAACTGTACCTTGTCATGCATCCACAGATGCATCTCAAGCAGGTCCAAGGAGGTGATCCTACCCCTCTATGCAACACTAATCAGGCCACAGTTGGAGTACTGCATCCAGTTCTGGGCGCCGCACTTCAGGAGGGATGTGAACAACTTGGAGAGGGTCCAGAGGAGGGCCACTCGCATGATAAGGGGTCAGCACGGCAGGTCCTACGAGGAGAGACTAAGGGAACCTGTTCAGCCTCCACAAGAGAAGGCTGAGGGGGGATCTAGTGGTCTGTTACAAACTAGTCAGAGGGGACCAGCAGGCATTGGGAGAGTCCCTGTTCCCCCCGAGCACTACCAGAAGTGACTAGAAATAACGGTCACAAGCTGGCAGAGGGTAGATTTAGGCTATATCAGGAGGCGCTACTTCACAGTCAGGGCGGCTAGGATCTGGAACCAACTTCCAAGAGAAGTGGTGCTGGCTCCTACCCTGGGGGGTTTTAAAAGGAGGCTGGATGATCACCTAGCCAGGGTTGTTTGACCCCAGCATCCTTTCCTGCCATGACAGGGGGTCAGACTGGATGATCTGTTCAGGTCCCTTCCGACCCTACCAACTATGAATTTCCTGGTCTGTCTTGGGCCTCTTGACATGGCAAGATATTCAGTGCCTGATGGACCTGAAAGCACCACCACAACCCACCCACTATGCATGCCAAAGACCAGGAACATGGCAGTACAGCCAGCATAGAAAGGCCCTGAGTACATGGCCCAGTGCCTCTTTCAGGCTCTCAATAGCTGGCATACTTCTTAGAGTTCACACAGGGTCAGTCTAAGCCAGCACCCTGCCTCATTTCTGGGATTTGGCACGCGTAAGTAGGAGCGAGTACATGGCGTATGCTACTTAGTGGCAGTTCCCTGCACAGGACAGAGACGGCATGCCTTTAATCTTCCTGGCTGCCTACAGACGTGCTGGTTTCCATTCTAATTAAAATGTGTCAGAGCAGACGTGATTAATGTAGTCTGCTATATGTTCTAATTACAACACTCCAGCATTGCCTCACCATCAAGTGTATTATGCTCCTTTCCCCAATTTCCCCTTGTATTTAAAAATGCCTACAGGGCTGCTTTAACTAAAGCTTGTCAAATGAGCTTTAGTTAAAGTGCCCCCGCAACCATTTTAAAATGCAAGGAGCTTAATACACATGATTACAAGCCGTTTTACTTAGAGTGGCTGTCAGGGAACTGTTCTAATTAAAACAGGCCCTCCCCAATCCTGAGCACATGTATAGGCATCCTCCATGTCTAAGTTCCTCAACTGTGAAATGAGGATAATAGTCCCAACCTGTGGCATAAGGTGTTGCATGATAAGTAATGGTAATGACATGCTCAGGTCCTGTGGTACTGGTGCCACATGGATACATGAAACAGAGAGGCGGGCATCAACCATGGTTTAGACAGAGTTCTGCTTGACTCCCACAGTGTGCTAGCACTTTTCCTCTCTTCCTTTAACTTCAGCACCTATAGGTAGGTATAACTCTTACCTGGGACATCCCTCTGGAACAATTCTGGTGGGAGATGTAGAAGGAACGGTCACTTGGGTAGCACCTACTTAAGCTGAAATGAGTGGGGTTCTGTAAAGGCAAGTAAGATTCTCCCCACAAAAGTAACTAGTTCCAGTCTCTAAATCAAATGCACAGGACTGAAGAGGGAAGACTGTGACTCATTAAAAGAGGGATAGGAGGAGCAAATTTACCTCTAGGTGTCTGATACAGATGTGAAGTCCAATTTTTATTCCTTCTTAACCCTTGAAATCCTATTACCTTACCTTTGCTTCAACAGTCTGTACCTGAGGAATAAAAAAGAGGGGGAGAGGGAAGCAATGTATTCGAAATGAACAGTTCAAAGAATAATTGAGGGGCCATACAAACATCCTCTAGCTCATCAAACAAACTGGTGTGAACAGGTTTGTGACCGAATAACTGTCCAGCCAGTTGTTTGGTCACAGGTTGCGCAAAGTACAGGCTCCCTCACTCCTGAATCAAGCCACCTCTGCTTCCTGTCCATGGAGCAGCAGAGCACCAGTAGTATATGAATTTAGGGCAACTGAAAAGGGATAGCTGTTTCTCTGTATTGTTCTGTTCTACAGTGCTTTACTGCACTTTATAATATGCATCCTGTGATCCAGTTTGATCACAGAAGCTTAGGAGATTTCTATAGAAGTAATTATGCAATTTTAGGAAAGTTTTCTCATTTTAAAGCATTCAGGGTTCCAAGTGAGGTCAATGGGGGCTGTGGCTGCCCAGCATCATTAGAAATCTGATTACTTGTACTTAGTCATTTAACTGTAGACAACCATGTTTGAACATTTTGGCCTCAGCACTACAATAAGTGTTAAAGAATGTTAGAAACCGAGTAGATTTACTATTGTGATTTCAGTGCCATGAAAGGGCTATGTTGTGAGATTGGTTTGACGTCAAAAAGTTCTGGGAATCTGTGAAGAAAAAAATTTCAGTCAGTTTTTAAATTATTACCTAAAGTATCATCTCACTGAGTACCCCTGTCACTCCTGGAAAACAGTGTCAATACCTCTAGCATAGCAATTTGGAAATTAAAAAGTACAGAAGCTGATGGCTTATTAAGGAGTGTTTCTTTCAGTGGGGATGAGAACATTTATCAAAGTTGGACTGCATCAACAATCAACTTTGGACAGAAGCCACCTTTATTAATGAAGGGGACAAAACATTTTTTAATCTGCCTGAGATCTCCTATCAGTTGATTTCCTATGATATACGGTAGGTTTTTTCTCTAAGAATTATGATACTCTTCGAGTGCCAGCAGAGACCCAATATTTTTATTGTACGGCTTTGTCTCTTGACACTATGTCATTTCATCTTGACACCATAACATTCTCCCTGCAGACTCTCGCTGATATTGTTTCACATTATCCTCGTCTCCATGGACTTGCATTGTCATGATATCATTGTGATCACACTAAGTCAGATTTAAGCAAATGGGGGGAAGGGGGAGAAAAAAAATCAACCAACACTTCTGATTAATTTCTGTAACAAAATATTAGACAAGATGCTTAGCTGTTCTGCACTTTCTGACACTACTAAATTTAACTCATGTACGCTAATTATGTTTATTCTTTGCTGGCCTACAAGTCACAGTATACAAAGATCCCTGAACATTACCCTTCTAAAAGGGCATTGCATTGGCATCAGATACTGGGAAAGCATTTGATCATGTCCTCTGGAAATACTTTTCCAATGTTCTTGAAGTATAACTTTGAACCAGGATATGCCAAGGCCATTAAACTGTTTTATGCCTCACCTAGAATGCACTTGTGAATAAGCTGAAGCCTGCTCTATTTCCTTTACTAGGTGGCATATTTCAAAGATCTCCACTATCATTTTTATTATTTGCTTTATCTATAGAGTTCCCTGCAGTAGCCAAGTATACCAATAGTATCTGTGCTCATGAAGAGCAGCACGGTTTGAATACAACATTCTTTAATATTTATAGAAGCACAACAATTCATTGCAGCACATTAATGATATACTTGAAGAATATGGGCAATTTCCATCTTTCAAGTCATTGGCCTAGATCTTTGGTTGGATCAATCTACTGATGAAGCTCAGAGAAAACTTTTTGGGGAAAAAAAAGCTTGAACGGGCTTTTTAGTATTACCGAGTCTCCCACTATTTGGAACAAAGTCCCAGTGGAAAGCTGCCAAAATCTAGTACTCTTTCCTACTGGCGCACATTAAATTTAAAATGACAGCAATGTATTTTTAAATTGCCTCAGTGCTTTAAAACACTTGGTAACCATCTTCCCAGTTGCCCCAAAATAGCTAACACACATCCTGAAACAGGCCTCAATTCAATTCCTGCTAAAGTCAATGGAAAGACTGAAAATGACCTCAGTGAGTATATGGTCTAATCAGAAGAACTGACTAAAGGGTTTTGGCAAGCCAGTTGTTTAAAGGGAAGATTTTCTTTCAAGCCATGCTGTAAAGAGTAAGGGTCATAGCTACAGCTTCTTATTCCTTGAATATCCCTGCAGGATTGAATGGGACTATATTCCAAGTAAAAAGTAAGGGAGTCAGACTCTGTCCCCTTAGAGAAGAAAAGTTGGGGAAAGGGAGGAGAGTGAAAATGTTAACTTTTCTTTGGGGGTGTTGCTTGTAGCCGTGTTGGTCTAAGGACATAGGCAGACAAGGATCTTTGAGTAAATGTAATATTTTTATTAGACCAACTGAATAAATAGTTGGAAACATTGCTCTTTGCAAGCTTTCAGGCACAAACACCCTTTTTCAGGAATAGGGAGAGTCAGCTGTTGTTTTGTGTTCTCCCGGAGGGAACAGAAGCCAATATGTAAAATGCAGGTCTGTAAAAATGCAAATACATAGCAGTGAGGA
Source organism: Alligator sinensis (assembly GCF_000455745.1). Lineage (NCBI taxonomy): Eukaryota > Metazoa > Chordata > Crocodylia > Alligatoridae > Alligator > Alligator sinensis. The sequence goes on from NW_005841866.1 coordinate 1,869,842, forward strand.
TCAGAGGCAATGGGAGACAATAGGTATGAGACAGGTAAGTGGTACGAGGGGAGGGGGGAATGTTGGCCTGGTGATAAAATGTAGCTGGTAAAACAGACATTACCTGGGCTTATTGGATGGCAGGCAGGTTATAATGCACCATAAATCCAATGTCTATATTTACTCCATGATTTCTTGTATCCAGTAGATTTATGAAGTGAAGTTCGTAGGCTTGTCTACGAAAGGTGTTTTGCAAATTCCCTTTGAGAATTAGAACTGAGATATTGGAGAGAGAGTGGTTGTCTTGTGAGAAGCGTGCACACACAACTGGGTATTTTTGTCTTTGATAGATTTTGGGTGTGTGTTCATTCTGATGTGCAGTTGTTGTTTTGTTTCTCCTACATATTTTCCATCAGGGCATTTAGTGCACTGGATGAAATATATAACATTTCTGGAGGTGCAGGTGTAAGATTCAGGAATGGTGATGATTCTGTTGTACAGTGTAGTTATTGTGGGAGTGGTGGAGATGTGTTGGCAGGTTTTACATTTCTTGTCCCAGCATGGTCCGAATCCATTCAGTGTGCTTTGGGCCATAGGAAGTTTGCTTCTAGTGATGAAACTGGTGAGGTTTGCTGCTTGTTTAAAGGCTAGGATGTGTGGTTCTGGGAAGATCTCTTTACGAATTGTGTCTTCTTCTTTGGGTTCCAATTGTTTGAGGATTTTCTGCATAGGTTCCAGGGAAGGATGGCATGTCATAACCAATGGTGTGTGATTCATGGGGATTTTCTTTTTTGTACTGCAACACTTCTTCACATGGTATCATGGTGGCTCTTTCAAATGTGTGATGTCTCTCTGGAGGAGTGTCCTTGTTGAGTGTAGTGGGCACTGTAGTGTGCCTGCCATTCTAAGAAGAGAAGTTGCTTGAGAGGCAGCTTTCAGGTGCTGTGAGGACTGATTGGGGCTTACCTGACTGGCAGAGGGCCAGGCTGGGACTAGATAAGACCAGTGCCTGAGACAGTCAGGAAGCCTAGCCCTGACAGCCTGAGGAGTGGAGTTCTCTGCAGCAGGGCAGAAGGACTCCTGAAGGGCCCAAGAAGGTAGGGGACATAAAATGATTCTGTAGGCCTGGGAGCCAGAGAATATTCCCCAGGGCACAGAAGAAAGGGTTTATGCAGGCAAGGGCACTTTGTTTTGTGTTGGTATTATTGCTTGAGTTACAAGCCTTGAGCCCTGCTAGAAAAGGGCTCAAGGCCTACAGAGAATTCCCCAGCCCAGAAAAGGGGCTGAGCAGGGATACAGAGGGCCCCCAGCCCAGAGAAGGGGCTGAATGGGGTACAGAGAGCTCCCCAGCCCAGAAAAGGGACTGAGCCAGGAAATCTAACAGAGGACCTGCTGGCCAGGCAGAGTCAGAGCAAGGGATTACAGGGTCTACAGTCTCTAAGAGGGACTGAGTGAGGGGCTAGGGGTCTAAGGACCCAGAGAAAGAGGGCAGAGAGACCCAAAGGAACTGACTGTCCTGAGAGGGTCTAAGAAAAGCTAACAACTGAACTGATATCACCCATGAGGCTTGGCATGTGGTGTAGGGGAGGAATGGAGCCACGCGCAATTTGCCCTTAAGGCTAAAAGTGCCCTGCAGGGGCACTGCTAGGCCAAGAGGGCCTATTTCACATAAGGGCTGGATTGAGACTAGTGGGGTCCAGAAGGGCCTCACTGAGTTTATTGGACTTAGGATCTCTCTAAGGCCCATGGGCAGCCTCCCTTAATTAACCTCCATAACAACAAGGTGTGGCAGACAAGCAATTAAGGGAGGGCAACTTTAGAGATGGAGCCAGGCAGGAGCCACACAGCCCCCAGGGGGCGTCACGGCCACCCCCTGTGGCTCGAACCTGCTACATTGAATGAAGCCCTCTTGAGATTTGCAAGGTGATGATCACAGATGTTCTCCACAGTGCAAATTCAGTGGTATCAGAGGGGTTGGCTATATATTACAGCTGTCCTGGTGCATTAAGTGTGATTTCTGGTTCTGTATAGATATGTATGTAGGTCCGTAGGTTTCTTGTATATGGTCATTTGTATTTTACCATTCTGGCTATTGATCATAGTGTCTAAAAAGAAAATGTTGGTACTGGGGTATTCAAGATATAGTTGGATGGAGGGGTCATGATTATTGAATTTGTGATGGAGATCTGTCAGATATTGCAGGTTTTCAGTCCAAATGATGAAGATGTCATGTATATATTTTAAGTATAGCATGGGTTTGATGGTGCAGTTCTTAAGGAGTTCTTCTTCCAAGTGGTCCATAAAAAGGTTGGCATGTTGTGGGGCCATATTGGTGCCCAGAGCAATGCCCATGATCTGAAGGAAGTGTTGGTTATTGAAAGTGAAGTTGTTGTACGTGAGGATGAAGTGCATAAGTTCAGTAATATCTTTAGGTCTGTACTCTGAGCTGTAATCTTGCTCTTGTAGATATGTTAGGCAGGCTTGGATGCCACCCTTTTCTTTTCTTTGGGTCAGTTGCCATGGACTCTGAGACCTGAGTTTCCTACAGAAATAAAGGATTCTCCTGAACATCCAGGATGAAGTCTTCTTAAAACCATATTGATGAGCACATGAATGAAATATAGCATCTGACCTGATATGTGTGTGGATTTCTGTTTTCTGGTTGTAATTGGCTGTGGTACAGTAATGTCATATAAGATGTCAAAAACAAGAAGCAACATGTTAGAAAAGTGCCACTTGGAAATAAAGCCCTGCTTTTATTGGATAGCTGATCTGCTAAAAGCAGTTATTTGAAATATCTGCAGATCATTTGGATCTGTGAATAATTGCTATCTGCACATCTCAAATTCTTTACAGTTTTTCTGTTAGACATATCTGTGCAATTCTATAAATAGTAGAGCAACGTCGCTCACTGCATAATACAGTCTCTGTGCTTTTACAACTCATCATGAACTTCTATGTAATTTATTTTTTATTGAAGAATTCCAATTAATGGCTTCCTGGTGATTTTAAAGCCTCAAATTATCAGTCTCTGAAAACAAAGCAGAGAACATAATTATCATAAACCGAGAATTTTTCATTTTGAAGCTTATCTGTTTGTGCTAAGTATCTTGTCTGTAAGTAATTAGTGCCTTTATTTTTTTCAGTAAAAATAATGACCATTCTATGCTACACATCCAAATTTTGTTAACTGCTAGATGTACTGTATATATTATATTTGAAAATGTACCACCTTGGACCAGCTTTTAAGTATTTCATCAAATGATAATGGCAACAACAAAATACATCTGTTTGTCAGAATAAATTATGTGACATATTTTTTAAAAAGCTATTATATCTTTTTCTTTTCCTTCTAAGAAAAAAAGCCTTACAAAAATATGTACTTGTTATTTATTACTATAGCTGCATAACAAGAAAAGATTGGTTAGCTGTTATTTGGCTATTTATAATTCCTAACCGCTAATCAGAATCAATCATCCAATCACTTATCCTTACACAGCACCCTTTATGTGAATATCTCAGACTGCTTTACCAGGGATAAAACCAAATACCATTACAGGGAAACAAATTAAAATAATAAGGCAGTACTTATAAAATGGAGGCTAAAATCAGCACTGGCTTATGACCAGATCCAAAGTTTCTACTTTTTCTGTGGACATTAGTGTGCTTTGGACCAGGCCACTGTATCTCATGTCAAACAAGTGAAATCAGTGTAGCCACACAACCTGGTAGCCGGTACAGCATTTAGTCCAAAGTCTGTAGATATGATATGAAATTAACCCAGTCACATACGACAGAAAAAATAAATTGGGCATCACATGTAGCATTACTTGGGTAAATTCTGTCCTTGTTCTGTGAGACAAAACTCCCCTTCATGTTGATATCTATTCTCCTGCCTTGCTGTGTCAAGTGCAGTAGCAGAAAGTATTGCCTCCAGTAGTAGAAAATACATGATTTTAGGGAAGATGAAATGACACCTTCTCAGAGAATCTAAACAATTTTTGCAGTGGGGAACAAAGGGAAATTTTTTGCTAACCCCTGTGTTGGTCAGTTTTTACAAGGAAAGGTGAAGATATGCAGATCCGTATCTTAGCACGTATAATGAGAAATGTAACTATTGGTCATAACATTATCCAGTGGTTTGCAACAACAACATAAGAGCTGGGCATCTGGTTTAAAGTACACGGCTCATAAGGGGAGAAACAGTAAGGCATTTCTAAGAGCCACAGTTAAAGGTACACATTGGGGGCATGGCTTAAAGAGGTCTCATAAAATGATGTAGCAAAATCCTACATAGCCTTCTATATTAGCAAAATAAGTCTTCAATTGATCTGGTGCTTCACTGGAGGCCATATACATTCTCCCAGTGTGGGAGTTATGTGCTCACCAGGCCTGGCTTTGGAAAGCTTTCTGGTGGCAGTGTTCTGGACAAAGCTGGAAGTACCTGAGGGAACTGCCAGACAGACCTACAAATAAAGAATTACAATAGTAATAAAGACACCTTAAGGGCATATAAAGTATAAGAGTTTCAGGATCCCAGGGCAGCAGCATCAGTTGCAGCTTGGAAAAAATCCTATGAGAGCACTGAGATGGTTTTACGGTCTGCTTAATATAAGCCTAAAAGTATAAGAGTTTGAAGCTAGGAAAATGGAACCATCACTGGAAACAGCCATGATGGGTAAAGGGAGAAATTATCAACAGCTCAGTCCTCTTAACTTTCATTTTTAGGAAGGAGTTTCCATGCTGCATCTGCCAACCAAATCATATACTCTGGGTCCTGTTTTTCCCTGATATTGGAGAGGCTTGGGTGGGAGGGGAACACGTGTGGTGAAATTTCTTTCTGTGGAAACAACTTGTACAAGGCCTTTATGTCACTGAGAATGTATTGGAGTATGCACAGAGCACGGGCTCACTGCACTTGGGATGGAACTTAATTCAAAATGCCCTTAGACACTTGTGCTGTGCTGTACATGGGGACAGGATGACATCTTACCTCACTCCTGACATATCAGCTTATATCCTATAGGGTGACATTTTTTTACCCTTCTCACATTCTTAGCATAACAAAACCATTTTAATTCAATGAGCCATTGTCATATAAATGTGGACGTTGGCAAATGGGTAGAAACCTGATTTACTGTGTGTTCTGAAAGGCTGTTGCAATACATGTGAATACAAATGAATAACTTGCCCAAAGAAGGCAAGCAAATAGAAAAATCGAGTCAAATAGGTTTCACGAAAAATTGTTGAGTTTCGTCAGAAACACATTGGGCACACTGGGGATGTGATAGCCCAAGGCACTAAGCTTCATATGTTGAGTTATGTAGGAAGAGTTATGTATGAAGTCCCATGGTAAAACATCTAAAGCATATGCCTGACTCCTAGAACAAAAGCATATGGTCAGCAATGTCACATACTTCGAAGAAGTTAGCAAAGCTGCTACCACCACTATGGCAGTTTTATGTTTCCCAAATCACTTTGATACTCTTAACATCTAGATACTTTCTGTGCTCAAGGAATGAATGACAACTCCGGAAAAGTTGCAAGGGAGACTTCAAGTTCCCCACATCATGGGCAGTTCTGTACGAGTTTGATCCCCCGGCATAATATGTAACAGACTAAAGGTGGCCCTAAATTAGACAGGCTGCCAAGCCGTGGCAGTCCAGACCACAAGAACACAGGAAAGTTTTGACAATGCACCGGCCTAAGGAGTAACACTCTCCTAGGTCTTACTGGGTGCAGACAAAAGTGACAATTTTTGCCCAATCTGGCCACAGAAGTGGTCTATAGTTGTGACCAAACACAAGTGTACAGCTGCAGACAGCTTCAAAAATGGTCAGTAAGGTGAAAATCTGACTCCTCATTGTATGAGGCCTCACATGAAGATGTTTCTGTAGCTTCTGTCTGTACTGCCTGCCAGCCTGTCACTGTTTTCAGAAAGGGAGGGGGGAAGGGAGCAGAGGGAGTTCAGTCTGGTAGGGTTTTCAGCCCCTGCTGGAGGATGGGATGGGTGAAATGGAGCCCCCTCACCAAGATGAGGGAACCCACCCAACCCTCCAGTGCCAGCTGGGGAACACCTAAGACAAGCTCCCCCTCTTCTGTTTCCCCCCTCCTATTCTAAAAACTTTGCAACCTCACAGGGCAAAGAGGCTGTTGCTGGAAAAACCAGCTGCAGGCTTGGAGACAGCAGTTAGATTCCCCTCCCCCTTGGAACAAACAGTGAACTTCTGCCCAGTCTGGGGATCATAGATTCATAGATTGTAAGGGACTGGAAGGGACCTTGGAAGATTATCCGGTCCAGCCCCCCTGCACCAAGCAGGAAAGACAACTGGGGTCAGGTGACCCCAGAGAGGTAACTATCCAGTCTCCTCTTAAAGATTTCCAGAGTAGGCGATTGCACCACCTCTGAAGAGAGCTTATGCCACAGTCTGGACATCCTAGCTGTGAAAACTTTTTTTCTAATGTTGAGCCTGAAACAGTCTTCCAGGAGTTTGTGACCATTATTCCTGGTTTTCCCTAAGGATGCCCTGATAAACAGTTGTTCACCAAGCCTTTGTTGTATGCCCCTGACGTAGTGGTAAACTGCTACCAAGTCCCCTCTCAGCCTTCTCTGAAGAGTCCCAAGTCCCTCAGCCTTTCCTCGTATGGCTTGCCTTGCAAGTCTCTGATCATATGGGTGGCTCTTCTCTGGACTCTCTCAAGCTTTACCATGTCCTTGTTAAAGTGCAGAGCCCAGAACTGGATGCAGTACTCCAGCTGTGGTCTCACCAATGCCGAGTAGACTGGAAGAATGCTGGTCATAGTGCTGGTCAGACTGGCGTTGCAAAGCCTGTAGGTACATAGGGGATTGTTTGTCCCTAGGCAGAACACTTTATATTTCTTGACATTGAACTTTATCTGGTTCCGATCTGCCCAACTTGCCAGCCTGTCTAGGTCTGCCTGTGTCTGCAGCCTATCTTCAAGCGTGACCATGCTTCCCCATCACTTGGTCAGTAAAGTGAACTTGGTCAGTGAGCTCTTCACCCCCACATCCAAACCATTGATAAAGTTGTTGAATAGCACTGAACCAAGCACCGACCCCTGAGGGACACCACTGGCCACTTCTCGCCAGGATGACAAAGATCTGTTCATTAGAACTCTCTGGGTCCTGACCCACAGCCAACTTCGTACCCACTTACCTGTCTCTCAGTTAAGCCCACAGCCTTCCAATTTTGTCATGAGAACATCATGGGATACAAGATAAAAAGCTTTTTGGAAGTCAAGGTATACAATGTCAAACTCCTCTCTCTTATCCAAGTGGTGAGTTACCTGATCATAAAAGGAGATGAGGTTGGTAAGTCAAGACCTGCCCACAACAACGCCATGCTGGCTGTCGTTCAGAATCATACCTTCTGCAAGCCTATCGCACATAGACTCCTTAATGAATTTTTCCAGGATTTTTCCTGGGATAGAAGTTAGGCTAACTGACCTATAGTTACCCAGGTCCTCCCTTTTCCCCTTCTTGAAGATGACAACACAACATTGATGAGGTCCCCTTTCCAGTCCTCAGGGACCTCACCAGAGCACCACAAGTTTTGGAAGAGTTTCCCCAGGGTTTCCAGAATAACTTTGGCCAGCTCCTTCAGCACTCTCAGATTAAGTTCATCCAGTCCTGCTGACTTACATGTGTCTAATTTTTTCAATTGATCACATAGCAGTTCTACGGCAATAGTAGAAAGGTGGTCATTCTTACCCTGTTCATTCTGTACCCTATATGGCGTGATTTTCCCCTTGGCCCAGTGAAAGACTGAAGCAAAGTAGTCATTTAAGAGTTTAGTTTTCTCCTGAGTGCCAGTAACCAGCTGTCCTGAGTTGTTCAGCAGTGGCCCCACACTCCCAATTTTTTTTCCTCCTGTTCCCTACATAACTAAAGGACTTCTTGTTATCCTTGATTCTCAGTGCTAATTTTAGTTGTCACCACCTTAGCCTTTCTAATCTTCTCCCTACAAGTGACAGCCACTGTTGTATAGTCCTCCTTGGGGCATGTCCCAAGCTTCCATTGTCTGTATGTCTCTTTCTTGTTTCTCAAGAGGACCATGATTTATCTGTTTAGCCAAGAGGCCTGCCCAGCCCTTTTGCTACCTTTTCTCCATGTGGGAATGGACTTCCTTTGTGCTTCAAGGATTGTGTCCTTAAGCAACAACTACTCTTCATGTACTCCTTTCGCCTTCAGTCCCTGGTCCAGCAGTATTTTCCCTACTAGTGACCTGAGCTTGTTGAAATCTACATTTTTTAAGTCCAAAATTTCAATCATTGAAACTCACAACGCTTTCTGTAAAGTGTTCTGTTACAGCAGGGAGCTGCACCTCTGTCTGCACCCAATTTCTTGACTCTACATAACTAGAGACTCTCCTACAACACAGCTCAGAACTGAGGCCCAGTATTCATATACAGGACTTTGTGTAATCATATAATATAACAAAAATGTTCGTCATTACTATACACCAACAGATACCCCCTCAACCCTTCTGTATTCTCCTATCTTATATGCTTGATACTGTTTATATAGTGTAAACGTAATACATTGCCTTGTCAGTAATTCCAGGAACTAATTCATGAGCTAAAGATTAGGAGGAAAAGCATGACATGCACTTTGTTTGAAAAACTACCGTTTTAATGATGCACATGTGTTTTTGAAAGTACATTGGTCCACGTGTAAATTTCTGAAGCAAATACTTTGCCTTCAGTGCTGAGTTCCCTGCTAATTCTGGTAGGTGTCCAGGGCAGCCACTGAAGTCCCCTTTCCTCCTCAGTGGCTCTAGCAAGAGTTTGCAAACCTCCCACGCAAAGCCAGCTTTCATCATCTCAGCATACGTACACGGGTGTGTGAACACACATACGCTCACATGAACAAGACATATGGGGAGGATACAAAAGATACTCCAGATTTCTCCCTTTCTGACTGTGGCTTTGCTTCCAGGCACTAAGTAAATGTTAGCTTTTTTCCCATTGTTACATACATTGTTAATTTTAAAAAGAGATCCAATAGTGCTGTTTTTCATGCAAAGTGAGATGAATTTCAATTTAATAAAAATAGTGGAATTTTTCATGACTGGCAGACCACAACATAAACTTACCCTCACTTCCTATAGCAGCAAGATGGGCTGACAGATCGAAAGAGCTCATGCTCATTTTGTAACATCTCAACCTTCTACAATTAGAACTTAAATGGCATTAGTCCAAATGCCTTCCTATTTCTTTGCTGTTAACATAGGGAAACCAATACAATGTGCTGCACCAATGGCACTTATGAACACTTTGGGGAAATAGTATTCTCCAGTTGTCTGAAAACATTAGGCCAAATCTTGCCCTCTGGGAAAAAGCATCAGTATGGCCAGGATTTTCATTTCATAGATTTCATAGACATTTGGGCTGGAAGGGACCTCGGAAGATCATCGAGTCCAGCCCCCTGCCCAAAAGGCAGGAAGTCAGCTGGGGTCATAGGATCCCAGCAAGATAAGCATCCAGTTTGCTCTTGAAGGTGTTCAATGTAGGCGCTTGAACCACCTCCAGTGGCAGGCTGTTCCAGACCTTGGGGGCTCGGACAGTAAAGAAGTTCTTCCTTATGTCCAGCCTGAAACGGTCTTGTAGTAGTTTATGACCATTCGACCTAGTCGTCATCCCTTGGGGCGCTCTGGTGAACAAACGTTCCCCCAGATACTGGTGGTCACCCCTGATAAACTTATAGGTGGCCATCAGATCACCCCTGAGCCTGCGCTTTTCCAAGCTAGAAAGCCCCAGGGCTCTCAGCCTGTCATCGTAGGGTCTGCTTGCCTGACCTCTGATCATGCACGTGGCTCTTCTCTGGACTCTCTCAATCTTCTCCACATCCTTTTGGAATTGTGGAG
>NW_005841866.1:1880868-1882636 GCF_000455745.1 Alligator sinensis
TGAAAAAGGACTTTTTATTGTCCTTGATGCTCAAAGCTAGTTGGAGTTCAGTTGCAGCCTTGGCTTTCCTGGTCTGCTCCCTACAGGACCGGACCAGTGCAGAATAATCCTCCTTGGAGGTGACTCCCATCCTCCATCCTTTGTAGGCCTTTCTTTTTAGCCTCAGGAGATCTGCTAGGTCCCTGGAGAGCCAGGGGGGCTGCTGTGCCCTCTTGCTGCCTTTCCTCCGAGATGGAATAGACTTAGTTTGTGCATTGAGGATCGCTCCCTTGAGGAGCAACCACTCCTCTTGAACTCCCCTCTCCCTGTGGTCACGGTCCCTTAGGGCCTCACTGACAATCCTCCTGAGCTTCTCAAATTTGGCTTTCCTGAAGTCAAGTACTTGCGCGTTGCTGACCGACTTGCCAGCTTTTCGGTGGATGGTGAAGGTGATCAGCTCGTGGTCGCTGTCACCCAGCTTCCCATCGATCACTAGGTCGCCGACTAGGTCATCCCCAGTAGCCGGTACCAGGTCGAGCAGCGCTTTGCCTCTCATTGGCCCATACACTTCTTGAGTCAGGTAGAGGTCATCCACACACGAGAGGAAGTTTTGCAACTGCTCAGATTTTTCTGAGCAATCCTCCCATGAGATGCCCAGGTAATTGAAGTCACCCATGACAACCATGGTCCTGGAGCATGCTGCCTCAGCCAGTTCCCGGGCAAACTCCTGGTCAAGCTCAGGACTTTGGGTGGGAGGTCTGTAGTAGACTCCCACCATTGTGTCCCCTGTGCCGTGTTCCCCATGGATTTTAACCCAGAGGGTCTCCAGTCGTCCACCCTGGTCACCAATATCGGCTTGCAGGGACGTTCCATACACTGCAATTGAACATTTTATAGGAAGGGGAGGTTCATGCCCTCTTCACTCAGAAGATCATACTTCTGGGTGGCAGGAAAGAAAGAAAATCCCACACATTACTAGGCTGTGGACATTGGCAAAAAATCCTGCAATTTCAGCTCTAATCCCAGTGGCATCCCATACCTCTAAACTACATGAATTCCTCCAGCAACTTCCCCTGAAACAACATTGCATGTGGGACCATGAACAACACATGCCCCTGGAAGCTGGGCGGGGCATGGTGACCACCCACAGGTGGCAGCGGTGCTGGTGTTGGCGGGGGTGTGGTGGGGGCGAGTGGGAAGCTCCCACAGGCAGCTGCAGCAGTGTTAGCAGTAGGGGGAGTTGGCAAGCACTAACCAGTGGTCAGAGACTCCCTGCAGATGCCGCTGGTGGGGGAGTGGCGAGCAGCAATCACCCACGCTTCTTTCAAGGGGTGCATGGCCAATCTCAGGGGGTGCACATGCACCCACGTGCACCCCCTATGCATCGCCAATGTGTGGGACTGTGCAGGTAGGTTTATCTTTTATGAAGACATCCTACAGATTTGGCAAAGGATATTACAACAGGTTGTTCCCTTGCCTCCATCCTCATACACCCCACCCTTGAAAAAATGACTTCAGAGTATAGGCAATAGCTACCATAGAGTCCGAGGAGTGCTATGACAGTGTAAAGTGTTTCGCAAAAGAGGGGTGAGTCTCAGCTCATCACAGACACATCATTTAGAAGACCTCAGTGGAGCTGCCTGGAAATAGTGCATATCCAGCTTTTAGTTGTTCTCAACATTGTCCATTTATATTGCCCTGGAGCTTAAAAAAAAGCATGCAACTCACTTGTAAAACAAGTGTCTCCTTTCTCTACCTTGTCATCCCCATCCCACAGTAATTAGAGCAG
>NW_005841866.1:1882667-1965288 GCF_000455745.1 Alligator sinensis
ATTATACTCCCTTCATACTCATTGTTCTAAAAAAAATCTCATTCTGAGCTGGATACTAGTCAGTCCAGAAGTCTGGCTTCACAATCAAGACAGAGTTTTTGTGCTGGAACCTTAAGCATCTGCTTAGCTGAATAGTACAAACCTGCCCATATTTTGCTTCTCCAGAGTTCAACCCTGTATTCTTCAACAGTATGGATGAGGAAATCTGTAATGCTAAGAATGAAAAAATTACTTTTTTTTCCAAAGTACATGTTTGCTTTGGGGCTGCTATGGGAAAACAAGTATTCTTCATTAAAACTCTGTTATGCAATGTTTGTTCCCTATTGTGTTTTGTAGGAGTACTCCCCTGGGTCCCATCAACACCTGTGGCCAGTATAAATAAAGTCATTGGCTTTTCCCTAACCCTTTCACTCCAGGATCATCATCAGATTTCCTGTCTTTGCTTCTCACCTTTCTTTAACCTCCTCTGGGTGTCCAACATCAGTGAATTTACAATAGATGGGAGAACAACAAAGACAATATGACCAGACAATACTACTCCATGCAGCAGGTATAATAAAGACCTGACACTGCACTGCTGGTAAGATTGCCTTCTTCATTTCCTAACCTGGGCATCAGACATCCAATCCAAAATTATACCCCTGAATCCTGGAAGGGTTCAGGATCCAGTGATTTCAGTGTCAACAGGGGTAGCACAAACTGCATTCATGAGTAGACAACCAGCAACCACCTATCTGAAGAAGTTCAAGCGCATCACTTCTGTGACATGTCTGAATTCTGCGGTGCCAGAAAGCAAAAGTCCCAACATCACTCCTGGACTGGTAAGTGATTTGTGCTGCGGCTGTTGCTAACACACCAGGCCACCTGGAGATTTGTCTGTGATGTGAGGAAATTCATTCTCTGTGCATATTATACTGCTGTGTTGATAGGTACATTACAGAATGAATCCAAAAAGAGACAGCAACATTTGTTTAATATACAACAACAATGACACACCATCAACAATGCAGTACCTTCTATAGATAAAAATATAGAACTGTTCCTGAGATTGTATTGGGTGCTTAATTTTAGAATCAGAGAACAGCCCTCCCCTTACCAAGTGAACCCCTCAAAGCCCTAAAGAAGTCCAGAGTCACACACGCTTTTTTTCAGACCTAATCTGCCCCTCAGCAAGACCTCAGTTTAACAAGTATATGTCTCCCCCCCTCCCACACACACACACACTTCCCTGCCTGGCCTCTTGAAGGCATGCAAAGATGAAGAGGTCCTAGAATCTATTTCTTTTCTGGCAGACACATCTACTGAAGTTTTGCCTCAGTTTTTGTCCTTTACCCAGCATCTCTCCTAATAATCTGTGTAGCTTCTTGATCTGAAAGCACTGCTTCCCCCAGGAGAAGCAGCACATATAAGCAAACGCGCACAAAAAGTACCTCGTTTTTCTGAAGACCTTTATTCCTTTGTCAAATCTGTCCCATCACCATATGTTTCCTAGTCATTGTAAGTATGGAATTAGCCATGGAGAGCCACTTCTTTTTCGCTTCAGCATTGGCAGTTACTTACAGAGCTGATGCTCTAAAGTGGCAGAGGGTACTTTGTGCAGTACTTCCCCATCTATGGCAACTAGAAGTCATTGGAAATTTTGGCGTCAGAAACAGCCGTTCATGGCAATACGTAATAATGAGGAAGACAGTTCTTGTCTCCACTGTGAAGCACTGACCTTTTAGCAGAGCAAATGTCAGGCAGAGATACACAAATGTGTTTAGAACAATATCGGGTAGTTCTCTGCAGGGGGTATTCAGTCAGGCACAGGTACAGGAAGTGATTTACTAGCTGCAACACTTCAGTAGCTACTGTGCATGCAGTGAGCATCTCCGTGGTTTTTAAGGTCATTCGAAATTCTAGACCTGCTAAGCATACTTCTAGAAAGTATGGGCTGGCTCTTTGGGGCTGGCTCAGCTACGTTCGGTGCAGGAACGCAGGCAGTTTTGGAGGTAGGCAAAGGTGATCTAAAGCTGATCTTTGTGCTTTCATGATCCTGGGGTCAGCAAGGAGCCAGGTCAGTTGGCTACGTAACTCAGAGCAACTTTAGGGCAACTATAGCCCTACATGATTCTCCTGTAAAAAGGGGAGATGCAAAAAGGATAGAGGTTCTAGCCCAGGGGTCAGCAACCCCTGGCACGTGTGCTGAGCATAGCACGCAAGGCCATTTTGCTTGGCACACCACCACCAGCCTGGGCTCTAAGCAGCTGCTGCCAGCCACAGAGCCCAGGCTGCTCCCAGCAGGCAGCTAGGAGGCTGCAAGCCCTACTGCAAGCAGACAGGGCTCCGTGGGCCGGCTACAGCTGGGAGGCTGCAAACAGCTGCTCCAGGCTCTGGCATGTAGGCACTCCGGCACCTTCCAAACATTGTGTTTTTTTCGGCACTCTGGCCAAAAAACTTTGCCTACCCCTGTTCTAGCCCATTATGCCAGTGCCAAAGCAATAACTGCCCAGCTCAGTGCAGGTTTTATGAAGTATATACATTGTGGTGAGCAGGTCTGAGCATGGCAAGGGCACAGTGGAAGGAGGACTAGAGCAAAAAACAGGTTCAAAAGTAAACGTGCTGGCCAAAACTTCTGACATGATACAAGTTATCAAATTACAGCATTAAAACGGTACCAGACCGATCTGAAGGCAACACAGATGAGGGTGAGGTGTCTGGAATGTGGAAGGAGTAAGAGAAAACCCAAATGGCTATGAAATAATACCTTGGAAATTATATGTTACTGGTTATAGAAAAAAGAAAATATCCCCAGTTGTTGCTTGTCTAGGTAGGCAGCAGTTAATTGCTGTTGGTAGCTTTGAACACCTCTATATCTTACTATATAAATGCCATGTGATTTCTAAGCATGCAGGCTACTGGAACATGGTGAAGGTATGTGGCCTTCATGTCAGACTGCAAGCTTCTTGAAATGCTCAATTCATGCTTAAGTATATCCTTATCCCATTACAGCTGTAAGAGTGCTTAACAGGGCAGCCACATTTTGGGAGCTCTTTATTCTGGATCTGGATCTGGATTGTGCCCCTGCGGTTTGCTAAAACATAGGTTTCACACAACATGGATGCTACCCTAATTGTCAAGCCACTACCCACCCACTTCTCCTCTTCCTATACCAGTGAAAGTCCACTTGCTTCAGTGGAGTCACCCCAGAGACATACTTGTGTGAGTGGAGAATGAGGCAGCACCTGAACCAAAACAGGAAAACAGATTCATCCTAGCATGAGGCCAGGCCCAAAATTAATGTGGTAGAAGTCTCAGCTCTGGAGGTTTATATCTAATGCCACCCCCCCCAGTTCCAAGCTAATCAGATTCTGAGCTCCACTTCTGTTCTGTCTCTAGCCCATTGTATTTTGGCTCTCTCAACTGTTGCTCTCTCATGTACAATGTTTAAGTTGATTCTCCTGTCAATCACAAAAGTACTACCATTATTTTCTAAAGACAAAATCTAAAGAAATGCCTTTTATTCTTCATACAGTCAACTGTTGCAGATGGAAACACCTGACCTAAGGACAATACAGTGCAGGTCCATTACAGCCCTGGTATTACCTTCTTTTTTCTTTCTCTGTCTGAGAGATTCTAACAAGGTAAGTTTCTAAAAATCCATGTATTGCATTCAAGTCTGCCCTCAGTTACATGGGTACATCTCCTTCAGAGGGTGTCACACCTGTGCAAAGGAGGACAAAATTGGTCCCTTAGAGTATAGTCCATCATTACAGTACATTAAAGTGGCACAATCAATATTTAGCCACTGCAGCCCAGAGGGCATCATCATCTCTTCAAATTGGCTTTGCTTAATTTGTCAGGTACAATTAAAATATATGTCACTGTATCTACATTAAACTATGCAGGCTATAACGTGCACATGGCACTGACATGCTTTCTTGCTCCTTTTCAGCAGTACTAGAGCAAGGCACAAATGTCAGCAATCACAGAATCTCTGATTTTTCTTTTCAAGCCAGTATCAAAAATATGTACAGCAGTAGTTAGTACTGGCTAAGTAGTTATGGATGAGATTCAAGCTTCACACACATATACAAGAGCCTGGGCATATGAGCGTGGCCCAACATAGGATGCCTATGACTGTCTTCTAGAAAGGGGTGGGGGTAGCAGATTACATTTGATTCTTTATTAGTTCTTGTTTTAGCTTCACAAGAGAAATATTCTCTTAGGAAAGATCTATGTCAAAGATCTTCAAAGAGAGCACTCCAGAACTGGCGTCAGCAAGCAAACTTTTGTAGTGCCTACACTATATTGATTATGTGCTGAGGGACTCAGCTGATTCATTGGGTCTTCTTGAAAGCAGAGTCTTATGGTTGAAAAGGAAAAGTCCAAGAAGTCTGTAAGTTATAATTACTGCTAGTAGCTCTTTCTGATTTAGTAATGCTGTTGGGAGGATGGAAGAGGGTAATAGGCAGAATTTTCTAGGAAGCATGTTGAAAATAAGGTACTACGAAAAGTCACTGAAAATGTCAGACAAGCCAACAGGGAAAGGTCCAAGGAACAGCAAAAGCACAACATATACTTTTTCATCTATTCAATCTGACCCTGGGCCTGGTGCCACAATCTTTTTAAGGTTAGTGGTGGGAAAGCTGCCTTTTGAATGTTTGCAGAGGTCTATTAACATCCTGTGCTGAGGAACCTTAAACCCCAGGT
Organism: Alligator sinensis; assembly: GCF_000455745.1. Taxonomy (NCBI): domain Eukaryota; kingdom Metazoa; phylum Chordata; order Crocodylia; family Alligatoridae; genus Alligator; species Alligator sinensis. The sequence goes on from NW_005841866.1 coordinate 1,887,360, forward strand.
AGTATTTCAGAGGAAATGGACAGCACAAAACACAGACTGAAAATTAACCACAGCAGACCCTGGGCCTAAATAAGTTCCACTAGCCCTTTCTGAAATCACTTAAAGGCTTTTCTTCTAGTTGGACCCTTGCCCAAATACTTTAATAGGTGCAGCAGGCAGGAAAAAAAGAGGAGGAGTAAGAAGAAAATAAGAGGGGAAGGGGAGGGGGGGAAACAATTTAGCTGAGTAATTTAAAAATTCTCTGCAAAATAATAATAAAAACCAGTTTAAAAAATTGCAGCTCTAGCAGGTTTTTGAGGGTAACTTAGTGAAATACTCTGTGGATGGCTGCAAACCTCTAATGGAAAGTTGTATAAGTGGCTGAGGCCGAAGTAGGCATTAATTACAATGAAAAATCAGTTTAGTGCAGGCCACAACTAAATTGGAAGCTGGTCCTCTAGGTAAAACAAAGAAAGTGAACAGAAGCTTTAGATTTGATTACATGGCAATACAAGAAAAATGTGCTGTATGTTGTCTATTATTAAAGCTGCTTTTGGGCCTTGTGTGTGTGCCTAAGGGATTTTAATAAAAAATTAGTAATAGCCCTGCTGCCCTAGCTCACTGTGGCTTTTGGAGCATTTGTGGGTACAAGGCTAGTTCTGCAGTACAAATTAAACCACTTTAGACAAGCAGCCTTGAAAGCATTATATGATAGCAAAGTTCAAATGGTGCACTTCTGCTTTAAGAGGACACAGTCCCTTGCTGGAGGCCAGCTCAGGGCTTAGAGAAGAAGCAATAAAATTTCATCGGGGAAAAAAATTGCAACTGTTACATTTGTCTTTGATTATTCTTGGCAACACTAGAAATACATATCCAGGTACATAAATGCAATGTAAGGGTATAAAATACTGCTAGAAAATAAGTTAATGGCATAAAAAGTAACCATTAACAGTATTTTTAAATAAATGTTAACACTATAACTATCTTTACATAGATGTAGCAATCTTAAAAATTCTGCCTTTATTGCTAATATCACCACTAGGTCCTTGGCAAGACTCAATGCAGCTAAGCCAAGAAAGTTCACCTGATCAAAAATAAATATGTAACTTAAGCTTAGAAAGCTGATTTTTTTTTAAATTTGGGCTCTATCTGTAAACACTGCTTTTCCATCTATATTTATTTAAAGGAAAAATATGTATTGTTGTTTGCTAATATATATACGTTGACATTGAAGTGCCTTACAGATTTGTAATTCCTTGTAACTGAAAACAGTCCATAGTGTTGAAAACAGTGTTCAGCCTACTTGGAGGATGCTATGAATGGACAGAAGAAAGAAAGAGATTTATACAGGAGGGAATTTATATTCCATAGAAGTCCTTTCTTTCTGCTAGTCCATTCATAGCATCTGACAAAGTGGGTGCTTCTACATGTGCATTAATGCACTTTTGCTACTGCGCATTACATTTAGTACCTCTGAGCATCTATACATGGGCACAGAGGCTGCTCTCATGTTCTGGAATCCCAGCATGTCGGAGCAGATTAATTTAATTGAGTCTGCTGGAGCACGGAAATTACCACACTCCAGCAGCCTCCTGCGTCTCGTGTATCAGCATCCCCATGCTTAAAAATGGTGGTGGGGTGCTTGAACAAAAGCTCATTGAATGATGAGTATTCCTAGTCATATGACATGGGTCAGATTTGAATCCTGGTCTCATGGTAGTAGTTGCTATCTACTAATTCTTGTTACACTGTTCTGAATCATGTTTAGATAATATAATTATTTCTCCTTCTTTTTTTCTACTATTGCATGTTCTGTGTTTTGGAAGTTGTATCAATTATAATAAGAAGAATTAGCAATGTTTTCTTTTAATAAATAGCAGACTAAAAATAAGATAAAAAATAAAATGAAAAATTAGATAAAACCTGGCTATTTCAGAGAGGGGCAGGGAATAATTAGTGACTTAAAAATTACACAGATACTGGTTTCTTATTTTTACAGGTCTTTCCAAAAAAATAAATAATTTAAAACACTTGTATACAAGAGGACAGGGATCAGTGAAATAACTGTTTATAAAGTACATGTGTGTTGGTAGAATGGAAACAAATGGATGAATTTCCTTTCCCCTTGATATCATAAGTTCCACTATCCATATGAGTTCAGGTATTCTAAATTCCTTACTAATTTATCAGTTTCTGCAGTGCATTCCCCCAAACCCACATTTTATCCACACAGTTTTTCCTTTTCATCTTCCCAAATGCCCCTTCTCCTCACAAATCTCTAATTCTTCTACCAATCTCCTTGTTTTCCCAGTTAAATTTCCTAAAAGTTGCACTGCCGCCACATCTCATCTCTCCAACCACACATTCTCCCTTTCCTTTGACAGACACCCAGCTATCTCTTGTATGCATGTGTGTGGGTGTGTCCAAGTGCATGTGTATAACTGGCATAAATCCAATAAGACTACTTGAGTACCAATTTTGGTACTAATGTTTTTGTTTGTTTATTTTGTTTGGCTTCACAATAGGCAGGTCGTTGATGAAAACGTTGAACAAAACTGGGCCCAGGACCAATCCCTGGGGCACTCCACTTAATACCAGCTGCCAACTAGACATAGAGCCATTGATTATTACCCTGTGAGCTCAATGCTCCAGTCAGTTTTCTAATCACCTTATAGTCCATTAATCCAGCCCATACTTCCTTAGCTTGTCTGTGGGAGACCATATCAAAAGCTTTGCTAAAGTCAAGGTATATCACATTCACTGTTTTTTCCCAGTTCATAGGCTGCTCGGCTGGAAGGCTGGGAACCAGAGGCAATTGATTATGAGTGAATGGAGATGGAGCCACAAAGAGGGTTAAAAGCCCCAGGAGCAGAGTGCAAAGTGGAAGAGGGAGGCTGTGGAGGGAGAAGAACAGAGCCAGGGTTGTACTCTCAGGGTGCATCCAGACACGTGTGGATGTTTGGTTCCCAGAGAAAACTAGCAGCGACATACCTTGCACCGCTGCTACTTGTCCCAGGGAATGCCTGTGCCGTGCGCATTTTGGCAGGTGGCAAGTTACCCTGGGTGGAGTAGGGGAGCCAGTCCTACCTGGGGTCCTGAGGGTCTCCTAGGGCTGCAGCAGTGATGATTCTGCCACTCGGAGCCTGGCTGGCAGGTGCAGCAGCCCAGCTCTACTTTTTAACAGCACACACTGCCTATGCATGCACTGCTCCACGTTTTTTTCCACAGATTTTTTTGACCTCCTCTGGATATCGGAAAAAAAATGCATGGAAAAAAAAGCAGAGCAGTGCACACGCAGGCAGTGCTCCCTTACAGCACTAAGAACATCTAAATGTGCAGTATGTGGCACCAGAGATGTGTTTGTAGCGCCACATACCACACTGCCATGTTAATCTGGGTTTCAAAAAAGACTTCAGGTTTTAGTTTATCTTTTTGTCTGTCTGTTGTTTGAACACTTATTTGTTTTATTGTATGTTTTGTTTATGTGGAATAATTTTACCGCATGAAAAATAAACTGTCTGGAAAACCCAGAACTCAGAGCTGACTGGCTTTGAGAAGGGAGCTGGGTGAGTAACCTGCTTACAGGCCCTATGAAAGCAAAATGTAAGTTACTATATTATAGGAAAGACAGCATGAAAACACTGCAAGGTACCACTATAGGCTGCTGGAGTTTTGTAAGTATGTTCTGCAAACACTATTTCAGCTTATCCACTAAACTATCTCAAACCAAAAATTGGTATAATTCAATCATGATACTACAAATCTGTATCTACATCAATATCTTCCAAGATATCTGGCTTGACAGGTTGTACTTCTCTTATAAGCACTCTATTTGCCAGTGGTCACTGGCAAAATGTTGATAGGCAGCATAATTTTTAGATTGTTCCTTAATGGAACTTAAGGAAATATGTAACTGTATCTAGTTCCCAGCAGCATCACTTCTGGGAATGAAAAGTCAAGGCAAACATGAGCTGTATGGTTGCCTTGACTTGGTTGCCTGTATGGTTGCCTTGAAGTTTCATCTCAGCAATGTCTCCTGGAATAGCCCCAAAGTGGTGCAGTATCCCTGGGCAGAGAGAGGTAGTTAGCTGTGTTAGTCTAAAGTCAGGCAGAAGGCAGACGATATTTACACCTTATAGAATAACTAAACCAGAAATGTATAGCATAAGCTTTCAAGCATCAAATGCAATCTGATGAAGTATTCTTCCTGCTTGGAAAAGCTTATGTTATGCATTCCTGATTTAGTTAGTCCAGAAGGAGTATCCCTGGTCAGGCTAACTTGAAAAAATACCAGTGCTAAAAATAGGCCTCTTTCAACCCAATCCCATAAAGTTCTGAGTACTTCTGAGAGATGCCGAGTACTCACAGTTCTCATTAACATCAACTGGAGTCAAGAATACTCAGCATTTCTAAAAAGGATGCATATCCCCACTGAATTGTCCCACCACACCTTTGTCTCCAAAGACTCCTGCTCTATTCAACATTATTAAACCAAATGAAATAAACAAACAAAGAACACAACTCTCTGTGCTAATAAAAGGTGTGTATCACCAACACTACCCCATCTGCCAAGTCCTGTATGTCACTACTCATGTGAGGTTTCAATGGAATGTTTTCATAGAATCATAGAAAATTCAGGCTGGAAGGGATCTCAGGAGGTCAGCTAGGCCAACCTCTCTGTCCAAAGCAGGACCCTCTGCTGGACTCTCTCCAATTTCTCTACACCCTTTCTGTGGGGAGGAGAGGGGAGGGGCAAAACTGGACACAGGACTCCAGATGTGCCCTCCTCAGTGCCGAATAGAGGGGAATAATCACTTCTCTCAGTCTGCTGGCAACACTCCTAACAATGCAGCCCAGAATGCCATTAGCCTTCTTAACAAGGGCACATTGTTGGCTTATATTCAGTTTATAGTTCACTGTAACCCCATGGGTCCTTTTCTGCAGAGCTGCTGCTTAGTCAGTCAGCCCCAGTCTGTACTGATGCATGGGACTGCTCCATCCTAAGTACAAGACTTTACATTTGTTCTTATTAAACTTCATGAGATTTCTATTGGTCCAACCCTGCAATTTATCTAGGTCTCTCTGAATCCTAGCCCTATCCTCCAGCATATCTGCTACTTCACTAGCTTAGTGACATCTGCAAGCATGCTGAGGGTACACTCCATCCCATCTGGTCATTGATGAAAATATTGAACAAAACGAACCCCAGGACTGACCCCTGGGGCACTCCACTGGATGCTGGCTGCCAACAAGACATCGAGCCATTGATTACTACCCTTCTATCCACCTTACAGTTCATTCATCCAAACTGTACTTGCTTAGCTTGCTTGGAAGAATGTTGTGGGAGACCGTATCAAAAGCCTTGCTAAAGTCAAGGTATATCACATCCACTGCTCTCCCCACATCCACAGAGCATCCCATCATGGAAGGCAATCAGGTTAGTCAGATATGACTTGTTCTTGGTGAATCCATGCTGACTGTTCAGCACCTTCTCCTCCAAGTGCTTAGAGATGGATTGCTTGAGGACCTGCTCCACGATTTTTCTATGGACTGAGGTTAGGCTGACCAGTCTGTAGTTCTCCAGATCCTCCTTCTTCCATTTCTTAAGAATGGACCCTAGATTTGCCCTTCTCCAATCATCTGGGACCTCTCCCAGTTGCCATGAGTTTTCAAAGACAATGGGCAGCAGCTCTGAAATCATATCAGCCAACTCCCACTGCACTCTTGGGTGCATCACAGCCAGCCCCATGGACTTGAACACATTCACCTTTTCTAAATAATTCCTAACCTGTTCTTTCACCACTGCTGGCTGCTCAACTCTTCCTCAAACTGTGCTGCCAGCTGCAGTAGTCTTGGAGATAACCTTACCTCTGAAGATAGGTAAAAAAGGCATTAAGTATTTCAACCTTTTCCTTATCATCTGTCACTAGGTTGCCTCCCCCCACTCAGTAAGGGACCCACAATTTTGCCTGATCTTCCTCATGTTGCTGACATACTTGTAGAAACCTTTCTAGTTACCCTTCATGTCCCTTGCTAGCTGCAACTCCAGTTGCGCTTTGGCCTTCCTGGTTTTGTCCCTCCATGCCCAAGCAATACTCTTATACTTGTACCTAATCACTTGTCCAAGTTTCCAGTTCTTGAAAGCTTCCTTTTTGTTTTTTAGTTCATTGAAGAGTTCCCTGATGAGTCAAGCTGGTTTTGTGCAATACTTGCTAGACTTCCTGCCCATTAGGATGCTTCGTTCCTTCACACTTAGTAAGGTTTCTTTAAAATATAACCAGTTCTCCTGGACTCCTTTCCCCCTCAGACTGGCCTCCCAAGGGATGCTCCCTATCAGTTCCCCAAATAAATCCCAGTCTGTTTTCTGAAGTCCAGGGTCCTTGCTCTGCTGCTCTCCTTCCTTCCTACAGGATTCTGAACTCAATCATCTTGTAGTCACTTCTGCACGCCCCACCAATTCTTCCCTGTTTGTGAAAGGGAGATCAAGAAGAGCACAGCCCCTAACTAGCCTCTTCAACACTTGCAGCAGAAAGTTGTCCCCACCACTCTCCAAAAAATTCCTTGCCTGTGCACTGCTGTATTGCCCTTCCAGCACGTCAGGGTGACTGAAGTCCCCCATAAAAACAAGGCCCCATGATTGGGAAACTTCTAGATGTCTGAAGAAAGCCTCATCCACCTCATACTCCTGGTGTGGTGGTTTATAGCAGACACCCAGCATGACATCACCCTTGTTGCTCTCCCCTCTGACCCTAACCCAGAGACTTTCAACAGGCCTACTTCCAGTTTCATACTGGAGCTTTGAGCAATCATATAGTTCTTTTACATAAAACACACTCCTCTTCCTCTTCTCCCCTGCATGTCCTTCCTGAACAGTTCATACCCATTCATACAGTACTCCAGTCATGTTCAAACCTGTGAAAAAGGTACAGTCTGGGAACTAGCAATACAAAGTTCTTTATCTTCTATTACATATACCTGTGTCCTAACTTAGAAAGCTGATCAAGTTAGGGAGGCCTTTGCCAATTCATATTAGTTAAATGAAGAAACTTCACCTGTTCTCTTAACATAGCCAAAACGTAAAATATAGGAACAAGTGCTGTGAGACTGAGAGGGACATTCTAGTTCCCTACTATCTTAGGCAACCATTTCGGAGATCAATGTATGGGTCTTCAACATAAAATAAAAGCTTGTAATACGTTTAAAAACTTAGATGGGATGATGACTTCCGCATCAGGTTAATTCTTCCTTGTTAACAGTCCAGGCTGGTTCCTCTGATCTTAAAACAGCAGTGTCTGAGCAAAGAGAATGTAAGGAGAAGTCCCTTGGACTAGAGGAGGAAAACTCAAACAGCTTAAATCCATGGTTCTCAACCTTTTGAGACTCAAGGCACCCCTCTGAAAATGCCAGCTCTTAGCTTTCACTCAGTTTTTGATTACATAAAAATGATAGAGCAATTCTTCTGTTGCAAAAAACTCAGAAAGACCCAAACAGGTTGGAATGCTCTGGACACCATGGATTCCTGTTTGAAATCTTTGGCCACATCCAGATGTGCAGGGGCATGCACTTGCAGTGACAAAAATAGTAGTGGCACAAATTTGCACAGCTACTTTTTGAAGCAGTGCACAATCCTGCACATGCACTTTGTGGAGGGACAAATTGTCCCACTTCAGGCAAACTGCCCTTGTGCAGCACCCCCTGGCTCCCAGCATTCTTGAGGAGCTGGGGCTCAACTGAAGGAGTGGAGATGCTATGGCTGTCTCCCTGGAGGACCAAGCCTCTGTACCTGGTGGTGCACACTCCTGTCATGTGCACCAAGCCACATTTTTTCCAAGCACCTTTTTTGCTACTGGGATTTCCAGATAGCAAATTTTGGCCCCACGCTCCAAATCTGCAGTGCAGGGTATGTTTAACACTTTTTAAAGAGGTTTGTGGCACCACAAACTGCACACCTCTGCTCATCTAGACACAGCCTCTGGGTTTATCTTGTAAATCATGTTTGCACAATTACCAGTGCTAACAATGTGTGGCACCCTGCAGCAGGATGAAAGGATCTTGAGGCCCATGAACTCTCACTGACACCAGAGCTTGGCCTGTACTAAAAAGAATAGCTGAGTAACATCTATGCAGAAACACAATAAGACTGCCTATACACGTGCTCGGGGGGTGTTATTAGAGACGTTCCCAGAGAGCCACTCTAATTAAAATGGCTCACTGTCTTGCTATGAAACCCCCACACTTTTAAAAATGGCCTTGGGGCACTTTATCTGAACTTCATTCTGCAGCCATTTTAAAATATGTGGGGGCTTAATACACGTGACAGTGAGGTGACAATGGGGTGTTCTAATTAGAACACAAATGAACACACTTATAGCCAGCAGTCATTGCATACTTTGCACTAATTCCTGGCTTACAAGGTAGAACTGGGAGAGCTTGGAAAATCTCATTAGGAGAGCAATCTCTGCAATGAGAAGAAAGAAAAAGGTCTCCAGAAAGGTGAGGCAAAGTGTGAGCAAATGATCTGGGAGAAAAAGGTTTATGAACATTTTGTTTCCCCTTTGTACTCCTCCACCTGACTTTAGCCATAGAGTAAATTGATTTATCTGAAAGTAAACAAGGCATATCTTTCACTCTCTGCCCAATCCTAGTTGGTCCAGCCTAACCCACTCCATCATCAAACATCTACTTATTTAAAACAAAACGGTTCACTTTGCCGCCTTCTTTTATCACTTTCTATAGCCCTATTTGTCATTTCCACTTCCCTTAATAAAAAGTCTCTTTCTCCAGAGAGCTGAGCACCTTCATTTCAATTACTAAAAATATTTGAATGAGGGGTTTTATTAATGGAAAACTCTCCTATTTTGAAAATTATTGAGTGTTTTTGCAAGATTTTTTTTGACCGATTACTTTTATGGAAAATTCTATTACAGTTATAATAGGTTCAAGAAATTTCACCAGAACAGGCAGGCCTTGAAATCAAAAAATGTCAAGAGACTGAACTGATTTTGCTACAATTTTATTTCAGAAGGAAGTTGGAGGGAAGTTCAGAAGCAATTTCTGACATCAAAACATCCTGTTTCACCATTTTCAGAATGAAGCATATCTTTTAAATTTTTTCTTATAATTGTATCATATTATATATAGAATTATATTATGAAGGTGTTTCAGAAAGTAACAGCAATTTTGAAGTAAAACGATCTTGCCATTTTGTGATCATTGATCAAGCAAATGATCATTTACCAGACCATATCACTTTCTTACATACTTGTAAATGCTAAGTGCTTTAGACAACAGTACCAGAAGTGTTCCCTGCTGCTGTGTAGTTTCCCACTCATTTGGCGCATCTACACATGCGCTTTACTGCACAGTAGACTAATTTACTGTGCACTAAAGCATACCGTCTATACGTGCATCACAATTAAGGTGCAGTAGGTTAATTTACTTCAGCATAGGATAGTTCCATCAGACACAGGTACTATCTGACAGTAGAGAAAGTTACTGCACTTAAACACAAGTATAGACAGTGATGGCTCAAACTGCACCATTAATTCAGTTGCAGTAATTGCGTATGTAGACATACCCACTGCAAGCAAAATAGTTTTAGTTTCAAAATTGCCATTACTTTCTGAAACATCCTTGAATATACAATAGAATATATAATATATTTATATACCATATACAGTACATAATAATATAATAACATATATTATATATAATGTTCATCTCATTATATAATATGTTTTATACAATGCATGTTATAGATTGTAAGGTGGGGCCTTGGAAGATCATCGGGTCCAGCCCCCTGCACCAAACAGAAAAGATAACTGGGGGTCAGGGGACCCCAGCGAGGTGACCGTCCAGTCTCCTCTTGAAGATTTCCAGGGCAGGTGCTTGCAGCACCTCTGGAGGGAGCTTATTCCACAGTCTGGACACCATGACTGGAAAGAAGTTTTTCCTAATGGTCTTCCAGGAATGTGTGGCCATTACTCCTAGTTTTCCCCAAGGGTGCCCTGGTGAACAGTTATTCACTGAGCCCTCGATGTACTCCCCTAGTATAGCGGTAAGCTGCTACCAGGTCCCTTCTCAGCCTTCTTTTCCTCAGGCTGAAAAGTCCCAGATCCCTCAGCCTTTCCTCATATGGTTTGCCATGTAAGACTCTGATCATACGGGTGGCTCTTCTCTGGACTTTCTCAAGCTTGTCCATGTCCTTGTTAAAGTGTGGTACCCAGAACTGGACACAGTACTCCAGCTGCAGTCTCACCAGTGCTGAGTAGAGTGAAAGAATTGCCTCCTTGGTTTTGCTGGAGATGCATTGATTGATGCATGCCAGACTATTATTTGCCCTACTGGCTACAGCAGCACACTGCCAGCTCATATTCATAGTGTGGTTATACTGTGTTATTATAATAGTAATTGTTATAATATACATTGTATATATAATTTATATAATAAAATACAAATATAATTTCTGTCTCTGCCTGTGTGTGTACACATTCACAAGAAATTTAAAAGGAGGGAATCAAAATGGAAGCATCTAATTTTTTCAAAAGGAAGCATTTTGATTAACCGAAAACATAAGACATTTTGGAATTTTTCTTTATGAAGCAATTAAAAAAAATTGGTTTTGATTAGAGTCTGGATCAAGGATGCACTTATCCTAAAGGCCCATTGGGCTAGTGCAGTTAAAGTCCCCCACTTCCTGTAGACAAGTGCATACAAGGAGTGACGTGGCTAGCATTGCATCTACCTGCATTTGACTCCACAGCCTGAATGACCAGGAACCCAACTACAACTGGGTCACCCTTCAGCAAGGGAGGGGGTTGAACAGCCTCTGGTGCCATAGCAAGGTTCCTTAACCATTCTGCCACCGCTCCATCCCACTCCACCCCCTTACTACAATTCAGAACAAAACCAAATTAATCTGAAATCTGAAAATCTCCAACAAAGTGAAACTTCCAGCACCCCACTTTTAACTGAAACTGTTATTGAGACATTTTATTTTGCCAGCCTGATTTCAATAATATTCCAGATTAAACATGTTTTATCCTATTTGCAGAGTACAGCTAGACAGTTCCATTTTGCAGCACTGAAAACAGATCCAGCTCCAGAATTTTGAAAGTCGCCCAATTTTTAACTTCAGTCTAGCCATCCACCCAATAACATGAGGTGCTGAATGAAACCCATTGTAAGTTACTGAACAGCCTCACCTGGCACAAGTACCTTCTACAGGAGTAGCTGAGGATACTCCCCACCCTGCAAAGGGCTTGCTGCAGGGATTTCCCTATGAAAATGATAAGTGGGGGGGAAAAGCCTAACTTTGCCAAACACTTCTCTCAAGATGGGATAGCTCGTCTGTCTAATCTGTTTCAAGTGAGGACTCAAAGACCACATCACTCCATGATGATCTGCAGTCACAGCACTCTATCTGCTAGAGACAAGCGTCACAGATGAACTCCAGTAACCAGCAAACATGGACCTGGGGCACATTTGCCAGCTTGAACTTGCAGCAAACAACATATTGTAGCTGTAACGTTAAAAAAAAAAATCCATGGCACAAACAGCCCTCTGGTCTCACAAGCAATACATGCACACACACATGTACACACAAACACACTTACACTTGATTTCTGTTCCTTTTTTTAAGCCTAAATGTTAATATGTAGATTGTGACAAAAATCCCCTGAAGTTATATACATATGTATTTGTTTTTGTAAAAAGCTCTTTTTTCTTAGGGATAATCCACCCTCCTGAATACTCTCTTGTACCATAATACTATATTGATGGCTGAAGTGGCCTTCTTGATCCTGTTTCTTTTATTGGCATCTCTAATGCCAAGGCCTGTTTAAATAACAACAACAACAACAAAACTTTTGTCTGTTCATTCAAAAGATCCCTCTTTATGCCAGATTTGTCTACGTTAAATTGGTCATGACCTTCCAGGTGTCTTTAAGGTTGAAGTGGTTGCTGGACCATTTAAAGCTACTCTAGCTGGCTCATGTGACCCTCCTGACATCAAGAGCCAGGCTTTTAAGAATGTAGCCACCTTGTCAATGCACAGAGGTCACTAATAGCCTGCCTTGGGCCTTCAAATGGGTCGTGTTCAGATTGCTAGTCCAACACAAAGGAAAAGGAGAGGAAAGATGGGGAGGGGGGATAATTATCATTCTTTTTTTTTTTCTCCAGGCTCAGAGTTATGCTCCATGTCACTGTGTTAATGCGCTTGCATCCAGGGAGACACATAATGCTCCTCTCAGCCCTGTTTATTAGTGAGATCCATTTGCGAAGGCCCTTCTTTTGTACCACAATATGAATGTGCTTTGATGGCAAATAATTACGCTAGTCCTTTTGACATGAGGATCCACAGGCTGCCCTAGTTAAGCCAGTAATTAGCCTGTCCTCCTTTTTTTTTATTATTATTGAGAAACTACAAATTATCCTCATATGAGCACTGGCCATTCCTTTTTCTCTTTTCTATTCTGCCTCTCTCTCTCTTTCTCTCTCTCTCTCCCCCCATCTCTCTCTCTCTCTCTCTTGTATCTCTCAGCACTTTGGATAAGCGGAATGCAGCTGCACTAGAGCAAGATAAAGCTCCGCCATCAAGATGATGAACAATTTGGATGAAGAGCCTTCGAGATGAACACAAAAGCTGAAGAAGTGCGGCTGATGCAGCCCCGGACAGCTGAAGAATGCTGCAGTCTGCAGATGAATAGCCCTCATTTGTGAATATACAGATTTTCCATGATGAATAAAAACTGAGTGTAGGTCACAATAAATAAACTTTTTTTTTCTTCTTCTTAAATAATAATTCAGGTTCCCGGCACCAAACAGCTGTAAATTGAAGGTTGTGCTTAGTTTTCTCAACTCTCAAAGGGGATAATTAAGCTAAGCTCATATTGTTTGATATATTAGTGTAATGATGAGCTACTATATTCTGGCTTGTTTCGAGTTATTTTAGGGTTTTTTTTCCCATTATCTTTTTTTTTAAATTACATTTCAAATACATTTTAAATGTAGAAACAGCATTTCTGATACACAGTTGCCCTGTGTTTGGGTCTATCTGAAATGTATTCATATAACATTTAATTAAAGCTGCAGCATCCCCCATTTGGAAAAAGTGCAGAGGTAAAAATATCTGCATTATCTGACTAGTCCTGACATAATCTTACCAAACTGCTGATTCTTTTTTCTTATTGGTGCAAGATAATTAGACCGGGCAGTATTCATTATCAATAGAGACCATCATTAACCTTCTGAAACTTTAGTGTCAGTATTTCTTGGCAACATAAAATCCAGCCATTCAGCCCCTATAATATTTTCAAAGATCAATGCAGAAGCAAAGATCACTGCTGACATCTTCTATTCGGTAAAAATGCCCCCAAAAATGCAACCCCCCCACCCCCCCAAAAAAACAAACCCCTCTGCTGAACTTTTCTCTCAATAATGTTAACCCTCAGTGTTACCTATTAAGAGAGTGTAGAAAAATGGGATAAGCTAGTGGTAAAAATGCCTTGCTACCCTGAACAGGAAAGTAACACTGGCATTCTTATTCCTAGACCCATGAAGCTCATTGTTCACAATAACTGACCTATTTCTAGGAAAGATACCAGCTTCTTTGATATAAAAAGGAATTGAGGATCTCTACCTATGAAGACAAGGAACAAGACTCTGCAGTCCTGTAAACCAGTACAAATCAGAACATTTCCACAGCGTGTATGGATTTACTCTGGTGTAAGTGAGAGAACAGGTCACACAAACAGGTATGTCAACAGATTCTGTTGTCAGAAAAGGCAGAAAAGAATACATCTGCTAAAATAGATAAAGGCAAGTTTAACATACCTGTCAAATCCACCAAACTAACTCTGATGACTACATTTGATTATGAGAAAAACATCTTGCTGGAAATAATGCCATGGAGCAGTTTGAAGCCTTATTCATCCTGTGAGTACTCAGGTGCTCTTCATTATTTTGAAAGCTGCCTTATTCTACAGCTCTCCAAGACTGCTCTCACCCATGCAAGCAGGCACAAGATTCAATGCCCGTGTCTCTCTGAAGCATAAGTCCAGCCAGTGAAGCCTGCCTGAACTTTCTACACAGTACTACAACCATTTCTCAATTGAAGAGGTTTTGAAGAAGGGAAGAAGTGGAATGGAAGCAAACAAACTCGGAGGCAGATGACATCTGATGCTTTCTATTGTAAATCCTTCCTCTCTGTCACCACCATAAAGCCATAGCAGAAGCATTCATAGTGTGGCCCTGTCAGAGTCTAACAAATTTGCAAATTCAGCTAAATACCTTGTCACAAGGACACAAAAGAAGAAAGGAAGGAAAGGCCACCACGAAACTTTCCCTTATTTTGGGAAAGTCATGAAATTTGATCAGCTATGAAAGCACTGCATGTGTAACAACAACCTCCTACTAGGTTCTTTTGAAATGACCATGAACTGCAGCAAGGCATACTGACAAGGAGTACACAGCAAACCAGCCCTGAGTACACGGCACTAGAAGAAAATGTTATCTTTGTGCAGGGTAAGTGAAAGCAAGTCAAAGCACCTGAATTCTTCCATCTAGAAGACATCTGGAAGAACTGGAGCACATAGCTGCAGAACATTTCCAAATTACCTTGAAAACAAGTCCTTTTATAGAGAAATTACAATGTTTAATCTTCCATACTGCTGCATGTGGAAGGCCCAGCTATATCATATATCCAGAATACAGGAAGATTGGAAACTGTTAGGGTGTTTTTACATGTGCTCTGTAGGTGGTGGGGGTGGGCGCTTTAATTAGAACAGCTCCAAGAACTGCTCTAAAGCTGCCAGAACATCTCATGTATCAGCGTCCCCATGATTCAAAATGGTGACAGGGGCTCTTTATCTAAAGCTCATCGAATAAGTGTCCCTGCCATTTTGAAGTGCGGGGACACTGATGCACAATATGTGGAGGCTGGATGATGCGCACTAATTGTCACGTTCCAACAGGCTCAACTAATCGTAATTGCAGCGCATCAAAGCAGCCTCGCAGCATATACAGGCACCCTTAGAGTCCAGTGGTTCTCAACCAGGATCTCAGGGTACCATGGGGTTCTATAAGGTCATTTTAAGGGTGTTGCAGGGTGCTACACAATATTAGGTGTATAAATCATAGAAAATTAAGGTTGAAAGGGACCTCAGGATGTCATCTAGTCCAACTCCCTGCTCAAAGCAGGACCATCCCTTACGAGATCATTCCAGCCAAAGTTTGTCTAGCCGGATTTTGAAAACCTCCAAGGATGGAGCTTCCACCATCTCTTGAGGTAACCTGTTCCAGTGTTTTACTATCCTCCCAGTAAGAAAATTCTTCCTAATATCTAACCTAAACCTCCCTTATTGCAACTTGAGACTATTGCTCCTTGATCTGTCATCTGCCGGCACTGAGAACTATCTAGCTCCATCCTCTTTCAGGTATTTGAAGGATGTTATTAAATCCCTCCTCAATCTTCTCTTCTCCAGACTAAACAAGTCCAGCCCCCTCACCATTTTCATCGACCTCTGCTGTACTCTGTCCAATTTGTCTACACCCTTTCTGTAGTGGGGAGCCCAAAACTGGACACAGTACTCCAGATGTGTCTCTAATCCTCTAATTTTTGGAGGTCTCTCTGAATCCTTGCCCTGTCCTCCAGCATATCTATTACTCCCCCTACCTTGGTGTCACCAGCAAACTTGTTTTGGGTGCACTCCATCCCATCTTCCAGGTCATTGATGTAAAATTGAACAAAACTGGTCCCAGGACTGAATATTAGTTTAAAGCCCTATCAAGAAGATCGGCCATCCTGGCCAAGAACAGGGATTTACCTCTCTGTGTGAGGTAGATGCCATCTCTTTCCAGGAGTCCTCACTCCTTCAAACTGTGCACTGTGGTCTAGGAAACCAAAGCCCTCTCAGTGGCACCATCATCAGAGATACCAGTTCACTTCCCCAATGCATTGTTCCATCCTATGACCATGGTCTGCAACAGGGAGCACAGAGGAGAAGACTACCTGAGCCCCCAACCCCTTAAGCTCAGCCCCCAGAGCCCTGTAGTCACTCATGACCTGGTCCAGATTACTCCTGACCGTGTCACTTGTTCCCACATGGATAAGGAGCATGGGGTAGTAGTTGGAGGGTCAGACGAGCCTGGGGATCCTCTCCACAATATCTCAGATGCAGGCCCCAGGGAAGCAGCAGACCTCATGGGGTAGGGGATATGGACAGCAGATGGGTCCCTTAGTGCCCTGCAGGATGGAATCCCCTACCACCATCACCTTGCACCTCCTCCTGGGGGTGGCAGCATGGTGCTTACCTTCCTCCTCCTCCAATGTCACCATTGGAGCCTCCTCATGCGTGGGGAGGGGAGCGTACCTGATGTACACAGGGCCAGGGGAGGAGCAGCCATGGCCCTGCATTTCCTGGAGCATGCGGTGATTGTCTTCCAGGTAGCTCCAGGTGGGTCTTCATGGACAGCCTCCTTGCTGGTCACCACCTCTGTCTCCATCTCTTCTTCCCTCTCCTGGAGAAGGGCCTGGCAGTAGTCATCGATGAAGTCTTCATGGGCCCTGATGGTGCATAGCTGGCGTACCTCCTCCTCGAGCTCCCACACCCAGCCCTCCAGAGACTCCACTAGGGAGCATACCCTACAAGTGGGGGTGCACCCCCTGCCCAGCTGCCATCAGCCATGCCAGGCAGCCCCCACAATCCAGAGCCAGGGGCTGCATCTGGGTGGGGTGTAGGGCCATGGGCTCTGTCTGGGTGAAGATCTCAGTGGTGCCAGGATGCCTATGGCTGCAATGAATCACCACCATGGTGGAAAGCGAGTTTATACCCCTACCTGGTCCCAGCAGCTCCTCTTTGGGCTTCTGCCCTCAGGCTCCTTGCCTGGACCAGCCCGCTGGGCACCTCCTGCATGCCCACCGTGGAAACTGCTGCGCCCTAATAGAGTCGTGCCTGTTTTTGCAATCTGTTCAGGGGGCTTCCTGGGGGGCTCAGCTAAGGAGGGACCGGGGGCAGATGGTGTTCCCTTCCCAGGTTCCAATCAACAGATGTGTCCTGCCCAGCACAGCTGCACACGCACGCACGCATGCAAACGTCCGCACACTCTCACGCAGTACCCTCTGAGCACCCCCTGTGCTTGCACACCCTCACCTGGCCCAGTACACTTACCTCCTGGCTCTACACTGGGGGGTTCTGTGGAGTCTGGGTCCAGGTCTTCGGCTCCCAGGGGCACAACAGGTGTCTCCTCTGGAGCAGGCCCAGCTTAAAGTCTGCAGGGGGGGAGGGGGAAGAGGATCAGCATTGCCTGCCTGACTCACAGTGCACTGCTGGGGCAGGAAAGCAGCTGTCGCTGGAGCACAGCAACAGAAGCTTCTGTGAGAGGGGAGTGAGGGCAGAAAGCTGAGCCTGGCACTGCTGGCTCTCCAATACAGCCCCACACCTTCCCGGTGGGGCTGCAGTCAAGCCTGTGCTGACTCCTGCTGCTGTTGCTGCTGCTTCTCTCTCATGTGCCTGCCTGGTGGGGCTGCACCAAGTACACACTGGCTCCTGCTGATGCTCCCCCACTCCTGCCTGTCCCATGCTTGCCCTTCAGGGCTTTGTGAGCAGCCAAGCTTCTTCACAACCTCCACCCCCATCCACATGCTCCCCCACCCAGCATGAGCAGGACCAGAATGAGCTGCAGGCAGAGCCCACCCTGCTCCCCTGAACGCTGCAGCTTCCTCTCCTACCTGCTGCCTAGAGTGCTGCAGCAGGGACAGGAGGAGTCACTGGAGGCTGGGGGAGCCCAGCAGTCCCCTGGACAGTGGCAGGAGCAGCCCTGCTCAGAAGCTGTGCCTGATGACAGGGCTGGCGCCCTCCGGCAAGGGATGCTGGGAGCACAGCATGCTCTGCTCCGGGTGGGACTCGATCCCACGCACAGCACAGCAGGGGCAGCCACCGGTGGGGCCAGATACAATTAAATGACTAGTGTCTGCCTGTGGGCTGGATCCAATCAGCTGATGGACCGGATCCAGCCCACGGGCCATATTTTGCCCACCCCTGTATTAATGACTGCGTTAGGAAAGCCAATTACTCAGAGTTTACAAGCTCAAAAATGTGCCATTTCCCCTGACTCCTGGTTTGCTTCAGCAGTGCAGAACAACAGGCCTGATCCAAAATCTGTTCAAGTCAATAAGGTTTTCCACTCATTTCAAAATGAGGTTGAATCACACCACTACTAAACCAAATAACTCTCAAATCATTGCGTGACTGGCTCTCAATGTATACCCGAGGACTATGCATCATCATTTGGGACCATAGCTCCAAAGACCTTACTAGTTTATTCATAATGGCCCTGCCTATGGGCATACAGGTTTGGCATCTTTTCTCAGTTCCGTTACACCAGATTTTCCCTTTTATTTTCTGCCCCTTCTTGCTAACACATTAAACTAAGGATGGATTTCCATTTGTTATTGCAGCAAATGCTGAAAATTTATTAACTCTTTTCTCACTCAATATCGGCATCTAGAGAACAAGGTGCTCACTGGATAACACAACCAAGTAAGATCAATAACTGGAAAAAGGAAAGCTACACAGTTATAAGTATCTTCTCTTCCCACTACCCCTGCCCCCATTCTGAATATTTATATTTTCATGTGCGAATTTCTAAGGCGTCTGTGTTTTGAATTTGTAAAGTTTGCCTGAGGAGTGTTGCTGTTGTTGTGGTAGGAGGACCTAAATGGCCAGAGTCCTTTGTGCTAGACCCTATATATACACATATGATAAAAAGTGGCCCCTCTGCCAGACAGGTCACCATTTAAGCATTCAACAAGACAAAAACAAATGAAGAAGCAATCAAACAGTTAGGCAGCGAAGAGAACAAGATAGCAATGAAATGAAATTATTTGCTGCAACAAGTGCAGTCTCAGAATACAGGTAATATAGAATTTTGAAACTCACTGGATTATTCAATCTGATTTAATAATCCCTTATTCAGCACAATCACTATTCTCGTCCATGTACACTGGAATAGACCAAGGTAAGTAGAACTCATACTCTAATGGGAATAATATCCCTTGCATGATTGTTCACCTGGGTGAGGGCTCAGAGCGGCCAATATCCTGTGTGTGCCTATGTGAGATGAGTGGAGAGTGCTGTGTCGGTGACAGATGGTCAGTGAGTAGGACTGAGAGCCTGCAGTTCTCTAGCACCTCCAGTGGGCACTCTTCTCTGTAAAGTCATAGTCTGGCCTTGTAGTGTTTCTTGTTGTTCTTAGTAGGGGAGGGTTCTTGGGTTCTTATCGTTGTGTGTATTGGTGTTGCCTATTGTTGGATAATATATTTGTTATTACCCCCTATTTTGGTGTCTTTGGTTCTTCACTAATTGATTATTTTTAGCATTGGGGTAGCACCAGGCTGTAGGTGTACACCCTGATGAGAGAAGGCCATCCACCTCTTTCAAATTAGTGTGACTAATTAAGCACCTCGCTAATTGGCCCTTCAACCATGTGTGGAGGACCCATGCTCTATACACCTGACTTCAGTAAACTGTTCATCTTGGAAACCAATGCCTCAGGGGCTGCCCTGGGCACTGTACTGACCCAGAAGGTTGATAGGGAAAACAGGTCAGTTGCATATGGAAGTCGCAGATTCCTGGACCATGAAACTCAATATGCCACTATAGAATGTGAATGTCTGGCCATCCAATGGGGCGTGGAACTTTTTTGATATTGGTTAGGCTGAGAGTTCACACTCATCACTGACCATGTGCCCCTTAAGTCGTTACAGCCCACAAATCTGATAAGGCCCAGATTATGTGATAGGCATTAGCACTACACCTGTACCACTTAGAGTACAGATTGGGAAGGAAAAATGTAGTCATAGCTTTTTTTCCCTGTCAACTTGAACTTAAACAGCTCCCAAGACCAAAGACCAGAGACTCTTCAGAAAGCTCTCTCGCTGGGGACATCCCAAAAATAAGTCAAAGGGACAGAGATGCTCACAGTTTAAGGGGGGTATGTGTAGCAGGGACAAGGAGAGCCCCCCCACTCATGCCCTCTCCCTTACCTGTGGTCCAGCAAAAAGCCCCGTTGGCTCAGGGTGATGCAGCTAGAGCGTTAAACGCAGCACTGTGAGAGATGTGGCCCGGGTGATGCATGCCAGAAGTCCCAGCCAGGAAACAGCAGCT
This sequence comes from Alligator sinensis, assembly GCF_000455745.1. NCBI lineage: Eukaryota > Metazoa > Chordata > Crocodylia > Alligatoridae > Alligator > Alligator sinensis. The sequence goes on from NW_005841866.1 coordinate 1,907,504, forward strand.
GTGGGGGAAAGAGTCCCTGGCCAGGAATGTCTCACCCAGCACGCTGAGCCCTGGGGAGCCTGAAGCCCCAGATGAGAGGAGTCCTGGAGCTGAGCCACTTCAGGTGGGCCCTCCTCCCACGGGGGTCATGAGCCACAGCTGGGAGATAAATCCTGATGCTGACTGGCTAGACATGCCTCGGGGCAGAGGTAAAAGGATACCAGAAATGATGGGAGAAGCTCTTGGATGATGGACAAAGACACACATGCTGGAAGAGGGTGAAAGGCATCCAGGCTGTCCATGTTTCTTTATTTTCATTCTAGATGGACTGTTGGGAATTCTAGGCATGAGTTCAGGGAGGTATTGTTAGGACGCTCCAAGGATGGTGTGACAGTCAGAGGGTGATCGATACAGTGACTGGAGTCCGGGTCCAATGTGACCAAAGAACCATATGAAGGCCTGTGGCTGGAATGTGGGGATGGAGGAGCTCCCAATCCAGACCCCATAAGGGTCTTGCCAAATTGCATTCCGGAACGCAGCAAGTCTGGTAAGAGACTGCCCTGACCGGATGAGCATCGTCTCCCACTAAGGCAAAATTCTGTAAGCTTTTTCCATTACTTCATGGTATACAAGTGCTTCAGCTGGGAATGATTCTCCCCAGACAGGGCAACAGGAGGAAAAACCAGGCCATAGTGCCAGTGGTACTACACTCAGATTCAAAAACTTAAGACTTACCCAAGGGATCATCAATCAGCTATTTGGCTTAAAATTCTCTTAAAAACATGTTTTACTAGCTCACTTTACTTGGCATTTTTATCACTATTTATATCTCTAAAGTAGTGATATAATTAGTAAAGCTATTAATGTTTCTTATGCTTAGCCTTACAAATGCTACAAATATCTATAAATCTGGCTTACAGCAAAATAAATAATGACAATAATTCTGTCAAGCATCAATATAATTTGCTGGACAGCATTGTGTAAACCAAGCAAATATCGGAACTGTTAATGAGCTTAATCTGTGCCACTTAACCACCCTTCAGTGAATTGTTCTGTATGCCAGCAACATTCAGGACTCTCTCCTTCCCTTCATATATACCTAATGGGGCTGTGTGAAGCTTTAGTCCCTGATTTGATTTGGCGGAGATTCGGCCTGATTTGGTGACCGAATCTCCAAAACTGAATCGACTCAGAGAACCTTTTAATCTCTCTGAATTGAATCAGAACCCTCCAAATCGATTCAGAGAGATTCAGAAAGATTTGGAGATTCAGACATAGAGACAGCATCAAATGTTTTTTCTACATACCTCTAGGTAGCAGGGGCTCATGAGTGCTGCAGTGGTGGGGTTCATGGAGCATCCCACAGAAGCATGGGGGGCTCCCCAGCACACTTGGCAGCAGACCCGGAAGTGGACCAGAAGTACTTCCAGTCAACTTCCGGGTCCGTCAGGAAGCTCGTGGTGGGGAGGGCCTAGCACTCCCTGGCTTGGTGACTGGTGCCTCCTGGGTCTGGGGGGGCACCTGGGGTCCCCCTGCAGCCAATCACCAAGCTGGGAGGGGCATGGGGGGGAGGCCCAGCACTTGCTCACCCCAGCAGACCCAAAGTGGACCAAAAGTATTTCTAGTCCACTTCCGGGTTCGCCACTGAGCATGTGGAGGGCTCCCCCGCACTCCTGTGGGACGCTCCGTGTGCCCCAGCATCGCAGCAATCACGAGCCGCGCTGGTACCTCAAGGAATATAGAAAAAACATTTAAAGCTGTGTCTATGTCCGAATCGCTGATTCTCCGAATCAGCATCGAATCTTCAGATTTGGATTCAGCCATATCAAATCAGGGACAGTGATCCAAATCAACAAATCGAACCACTGTTCCTGACTTGGGCCAAATCCGAATCGAATAGGGCCCATTTCGCACACCCTTAATACTTAATTCAAGTATGAGTGGCCTCACTTTACATACCCTAATTCTTAATTCGGAATCAAACCTTTACTTTCATATCTTACTCAAGCAAAACTTCCACTGATTCTAAAGCTGCCATTGACTGTATGTGAAATGCTCTTCCTCATCCTGTACAACTGAGAGATTCCCAAAAATGTATGCACTCCAAATCATATAGAAGCAAACAGGAAGATACTGAAAATGCAATCTTAAATACAAAACTACTATTCTCAGCAATACCATGTTCAATAACAAAATGAATGGCTGTGCACACAAGTACTGAGTAATAGGTCTTTTAAGTAAAAATATTAGAAGAATATATCAGCTATAAGATGTAATACCCAAGACTGCTACCACAGGATGGGCATTTTTAACTTTCAGTCTAAAGTGACTTGATGATAAGAGAGTACAATATATGTTTTGAATTCAGGGTAAGAAGATCTTTTTAATATTACTGTTTTATGATGTAGTCATACATCATTTCTAACTAAAATGCTAAACAAAAATGCAGCCCTTGTCTGCAACATAGATAATGATGGATTTTCATTATTCTATTTTATTCTATGAGCTAATTTTTCAACCCAAACTTTTATTTTATGGATAGTCTAAGAAGGTTCCAGTATATCTTATTCCGTATCAAAAGCAGCTTTCATGAAGCTATGGCTTAAAATCAAGCATCAGTACTGGGAAACTGTTCAAGTACAGAATAATTAAATGGAATGGTCCAACCCAGTGGTCACCAACCTGTGGCATGCATTCCATGTGTGGCACATTGCAGACAGGGCTGGAGACTTACAGAATAAAGGTAGATAGGGAAGGATGCTGAAAGCAGAGCAACAGATCAGGCAGAGGAAGGGAATTGCAGTTGCACTGAGGAACGGTGGGGGGCTAATTAGCAAGGCTGTGCAAAGCTTCAGCCACTAACTCAATCTGGCAGAGATTTGGCCCAATTCGGCGGCCAAATCTCCAAATCCGAATCAAATCAGGAGACCTGTTAATCTCTCCAATTCGATTCGGAGAGATTCAATGATTCAGACATAGACACAGCTTTATATGTTTTTTCTACATACCTCGAGGTACCAGGTAGCTCATGAATGCTGGGATGGTGGGCTGGATGGAGCATTCCACAGGAGTGCAGGGGTGTCCCCAATGCACTTGGTGGTGGACCTGGAAGTGGATCAGAAGCACTTCTAGTCCACTTCCTGGTCTGCCACAGAGTGCACAGGGGACCTACTCCTTCTGTCCTCCCTGGCTTGGCAAGTGATGCCTCCTGGGTCTGGGGGGGCACCCAGGGTCCCCCTGTGGCTGACTGCCAAGCCAGTGGGATGCAGAGGGTGTCCCCCGCGTGCTCAGTGGCAGACCCAGAAGTGGACCAAAAGTCCTTCTGGTCCACGTCCAGGTCTGCCGCCAAGCATTCAGGGCGGGGCCCCATGCTCCTGTGGGACATTCCATCAGCCCCACCATCACAGCATTCACAAGCTGCACCTAGTACCTCAAGGTATGTAGAAAAAACTTTTAAAGCTGTGTTTATAGCCAAATCACTGATTCTCTGAATCAGAATCGAATCTTCAGGTTCAGATTTGGCTGAACCAAATTGGGACAGTGATCCGAATCAACGAATCAAGTCACTGTCCCCTGAATCAGGCCGAATATGAATTGAATACGGCCTGCTTCGCACACCCCTACTAATTAGTGGCATCCCTGCCAAAAAGGTTGGGCCCCACAGACTAACAGAAGAAGGAGAGGTATGTTGTATTGACAGTCCTGGCTCTAAAACATTTTTCCTATCTTAGAGAGTGGTAATTAGTCCTATATTCATCACAAATAGGTATGTTTTGTGATGGGGCTATAGAAGTAGATAAGAAGCAATGAAGAGAAGAAGTCTAGCAATATTTGTCCTTTCACAAATATAAGGCGGGAATCATGCAGGATACACTCATCCCCTTTTAATGGATTCTGTCTGCTGAATACTCCTAAGAAAGAGTGTGGGAGGATGGGCAGGAGGAAAACTTCCGAATGAAAATCACTTCCCATGATCTGCCCTGGGCAAAAATTTTCTACCAATTTCAAAACAGATGATAAATGTAGCACTGTGTATTTGAGCAAGAATCACCACAAATTTGTGTCTCAGAGAATCCAAGGTACCATTAATGTCCAATGAACTCATATCTCTCAATCTGTAGCAAGATTGGGTTCTGACAGTATCCCTAAGGAGCAGAACGTTCCAAATGATGACCACTGCAAAAAAGACATGCTTTTTCTTGTTTTACCTTAAATTGGAGACTAGGGGCTTAAGCTCCAGGGCCACCCATGCATTTTCTAAGTTATTAAATTTACTCTGATACTTCACTAATTCATGATCATCCACTCTTACATAGTTTATAATACACTACAAAGATTCCTCCCTTCTCCTAACAGTTTAGGTTCCTTAGACTATCATTATAGACTCAGTCTTCTAACTGAGACCTTCCATGCCTTAGATCAATTTAATAGCTTAAAATTTCCTGTTTTATTGTCACCAGCAAGTTTTGTCACTCCTCAGACATAGCCTGGGTCAAAGGTCATTAATAATCACATTGAAAAATGATAGCCCTAGGACTGACTCTGAGTCATCTCACCATTTATTTCTCACTCCTTCAACCAGCAGCAATCAGTAATGACTTCTTGTTCTACCCATGTAACCAATTTGCTATCTAGTTTATACAGTCTCCTGTTCTATACCTTGCCTTCAGAATCAACTATTCATCATATTCTGTAACTTCTTGTCTGATTTTCATAAACTTGCTCTCCCTATGCCCTTGTTTTCACCTGTTTATATATAACCTTCCTTTATTTTTCCTCCTTCTCCAACTCCCTACAACGTGCTCCTTCTTCTGTCTGCCTTCATAGTCCTTAGATATACTGTCTTCTTCTACTGCCTTGACTATTACTCCTTTAAAATATCTTTGAATTCCCTCCAATCTACAAACATTCTTTTCAGGATCTTTCCTATCATCCTCTTGTCTAGCTAGAAGAGACTTGTCATTCTTCCTAATTTAGACATGGGCTTCAACACTGTCAGATTCTCACCAACTCACTTCTCTTTTCCTTAAACCTCTTCTGAATTCTTTGATTGTCTGCATTTGAATCTTTTCATGTGACACCTGATGGTGCTCCTCACAATTTCATTCTAGTTTCCCATCGCTCTTACATCATTCTGACTTCATCTGCTTTCTGAGGTTCATCAATAGCATCTGCATTGTTTCAAGAAACATGTTCTTGTGCAGCACCAAATTATTTTTGTGCAGCACCAAGTACATTTAGCAATTAATAAGATGACTGAAAGGTCACCAAAATATATGTGGACATCATTACACATATTCCTCTTTTCCACAGCTGTAGCCACATGGATTCTCTAAATAACAAAGATTAAGATGAGGTAGTATTGTGCCTATTTCTGGAAAAATCAATTTGTCTTTCCAACTGGTCTGGATTAGCTTCTATCTTTTCACCTATTGAAATGTAATATTAACACTGAAGTCAATCCACCTATTCCAATTTACCCCAGGTAAAATGCAAAAAGGACAACATATCATATTAGTGCGCACAATGAAGGTGTCTGCACTGCAGTCACAACAGTCACAGAAGTATAAGTGTAACTAGCTAGCTTAGGTATCTAACAAGCTTGCTACTGAAGTAGAAGTCTAGTTACAGCAAAGAAGAGTTCAGTGCAGACTAATTTACACTACTTCTCAGGCAAATTTTACCTCCTGCTGTCTTCTTAGTGCTCCTATGGCTACACTACTACCAATCTGCAAACTAGCTACTTTAAAGCACAACCAGGTATCCCTAAATAATACCACAGTCATTGCAGTGTAGACATATCCACTGGATATACACTCTGTACCAGTCTGAGCTTGAAAATGTATTATTCATTTTATATTTGGATAATGGTTAATTCAGATGAGAATATATTGCACATATCTGGAAACCTAGGCATCTGAAATGTGTGCTCTGATAAATGAATGTGTCACAATGGGAGGTATTCACAACATTCATGTCAGAGACCAGGACTAAGGATTCATCTAGAATGGAACTATTTACACTGATATCGAGATAAGAGACAATTACAATGGTGCAAATTTTCCTAATTTAGACAAGATCTAAGACTAGGCTCCAAGAAATGTATTTAAAGAATAAAATAGCAAGCAGAGACTTTCCAAACTAGAAAGTGTGATGCAGATTTAAAACAAGATTTTAGCCCCTGACATTGATGTAATGGGAGCTGCACTGCTTTGAAAGAAAAAATATACCACCCCTTAACCCCAGCCCCAGTTCTGCCTGTCGCTTTTCCAGTTGGCTGCTGGAGGACCATTGACCTTGCGCTGCAAAAGCTAGTCACATGGATCTGAAGTTATCAGACATCACCTGTCTGAGTGCATTCTTTGACTTTGGTCTGCATTTCTATTACACAAGTGCCACAAATTCTGCTTTTACAAGATTGAATTGGAGATTGAGCAGTCTGAAAATCCAAAGAGGGGAAGAGCTTGGTCCCTTTCACTCCTGTTGGAGACCCTGTACCAGTCTCATCCTCTGTTCTAGCAATTCGTGGTTACAGCAGATGTGTGTGAGATTTACGTTTATCCATGATCTGCCATGAAGCAGACTCATATATCAAAGATAGAGTTATAAACCAAAGACATTTATAACAAAGAATCAAGCAAGTTCCACTAAAGCTGAAGCATTTCTCTGCTGTTTAATACAATTAAAAATAGTTAAATGGGAAGCATTGGAATAAGGGTCTTAAAGAGCACCATGACACATCTGTAGCAGAAGGCTATGCTTTTATGGCAGTTTCTAGTAAAAAAAGAAAAAAGCAAAACAAAACAAAACAAAAAACAGGTCTGTAGTTGATCTTGTTTTGAGCGCTTACTGGATACACTAACAACTTTGTCTGTATACCTCCTGAAGTTTCTTGGCCTTGTTATATCCCCAGAACAATAGGCCAGCAGTCCTGTTTACAATTAGTGGAGGCCATTTTAACTACCTGTTGGGCTGTAACATTCTTAAGAAAGACTTACTGGTGAGAAGAGGTTTCTGGCAAAACTGCTATTGCTGAGCTCTAGACCACTGAGGAGATGTATATATATATATATAAAATTCATCACTATATTTTGGAAACATCACACAATTACAACAAATTTAAATAATTCATTTTTCCTCCTTACTGATCATAATTCATGTGATCAGAAATCACATGACTGGTGAACCAAATGTAAAAATCCAAGGCAGCATCCACTTTATTTGATGCATGGAAAACCACAGTGAACCAGGAGAGGAAGAATGATTTGTGGTTAAGACACAGTGCTGTGACTTCAGAGTTCTAGATTCAGATCTGCCGTAGGTTTAGTCAAATTATTTAATCTCAGCCTGATGCTTAGCTATGAATTGCAGATCATGACATTCCTTTGAAGTCTTAGTATACCTTTCTTATTGAGACCATCAGCTCATCAGGCAAGACCTATCTCTTATTATGTGTCCAATGCCTTGCCCTACCTCTGGTGGGGTCCCACATACAATCACAATAGAAATAATAGCAATTAGTAGCAATAAGCTCAGCAACATGACTTTTAACCCCCACTTACATCATGGCTGCCCATGAAAACTTACTATGGCCAGTTGAATTTATGGAAAAAAACCCAGTTACATAAGATGCGACAGAAGCTCCAGTTAAAGGAAGAGAAGACCAGTCCTAAGCTTCCATGTTTTAAATGAGCTTTCATCATTCACTGACCTGGGTTTTTTTCTTTATTTTATGCAGAAAGCAAAAGATTAATCCAATTCCAACACAATCAGAGATTTCAGGGTGGGTACTGTGGACACATTTATTTTTTAGCAGCCTAGAGAGGGCACTTTGACTTTGTTCAAGAAGAAGCTGCAATCTACTCAGAACTTTTCAACATAAGGGTGCAGCTAGTCAGTTAATTGGAGAAGATAAAAGGCAGGTTTTTATGAGAGAGACACTGTCGTTATCAGAAATGAAGGATAAAAAACTTGAGCAGCAATATCTCATTTTATCACTGGGAAGTCTCAGAAGAAAAAAAGAATTATCTAAGTTTTTGATAGTTCCATTTAACCACAAGAAAACTATGTTAATGTAACCTTAAAGGTTTGACTCAAACATATAAAATCAAGGAAATTCAGAGTTCAGGCTGCTACTCCTTTCTTACCCCATCCTTTGTGCATGAACATGTAGAATATATGGTGTATAAGATGCCCTACTGTTTAGAGATGTTACCATTACATTGCCACTATGGAGGGGTGAAGAGTATCCAGTTGGTATTCTGGGTGAAGCGTAGACACTTATAGTTCCACATAATCCCATAATTTGCTTTTGTGTTTTTAAGTCAGATGCTAACAGCTTCTTTAATATAGAAGTTTCTTTGTGAGCTCTTCCTCAGTGGGCATATCTACACAACAAGCTATGTTGCAGTAGCAATGAGCTACGGTGACTTAGTTAGTCGCTACAGCAATATAGCATCAGCAGACACGAACCATGACGCTGATGCTACTTCACAGTAGGGACACAAACAACCTATGCACCACTAGGACTGCAGTAATGGTAGTTAATAAACCTGGGGGGTGGGGAATCCACCAAAAGCTGGTTCCATGGAGAAATTTGCTATGGTCTAAATGCTGCTTTATGTCAATCATCAAACTCAAATAACCACTTTAAATAAATGTTATGTGTTAAGGTTAGTATGATCCTGGCTCCAGCTTGCTGAACTGTTTAGCTGCATCAGCCCTTGTTGAAAACAATACACAATTAGGTCCAACTGCATCAATGCAATTGAAGGATCTGCACCTTAATTTTCATCTATCCATTAGGCATTTTAAAGAACCAATATAATGGCATCATCCCTGCCCTGTGGAAAATGTAGTCTAATGTCCAGATGTGACATTGTGAATGGAAGAGCTCTATAACTATTTGTTTCCTCACTTTAGAAATATGCAAATCTTAATGGTTAACATGTTACTGTATTGTTAATGATTATTGTTCACATGTTCTGGGAACAGCAGAAATGAATCTTGATGAAACATCAGAATAAGAAGTCAGCACCAGGAAGGTATTCTATGCACCAGAAATGGAGATGGTTATGAGAGCTAGGGAGGGATGAATGGGGTATTAAGTGTTGTGTCATTACTGGAATGGGACAAAATGAATTCAAGAGACATACATACTTTAAATGGTAAACACATTTGAAACCATCATAAGAAGCTGAAAGAGTGGCTACGTGTGGATATTGCTGATGCCTGAGGCCATTTTGGTGACATATTTAGTCCCCCAAATCATGTTTGTTATCTCATTGTTATCCCATATGCATCTGTGATATTTTTATTCACCAAAAAAAAAAAGAAACAGTTTTCATGATAAATTGATATCCTATGAAATACCAATTTTGAAAAGAACAACATATCTGATTTAAAGAAGCATTGGCCAAAGCATTCAAGCCAAACCTTTCTAAATGTTTGGCTTCCTTAAAATTAAAAGGGATGCCAAATTGATTTATTTATTAAAAAAATCACTCTCGTCCTGAAATTTGACAAGACATATTGCAGTCCAGAATGGCTTGCGTGTGTGTTTTTAATGGCTGAGTTAAAAAGCCCTAAAAGTAGGGGTTTCTAATGAAAATACTTAACTATATAGTGGTGCTAGCAGGCGCCACCATAATAACTGTTTAAGCCCTCTTTCTCAGAAATGATTGGTCCAGCCAATAAGAAAAGAGTAAACACGGCTGGTATCTTAATGACCTTTGAGCATTAGCAGATGGCCTTTTTATGATCACAGATTAGCAGTACATGGTAGTTTTTAATGGCCACTAGCAGGTGCCAATGTTGCTTTTCACTTTTCACTTTTATACTTACTAAAAGCCAGTAAAAAAAGCTGCCTTTATATTGAATCTTTTTTTTTCCTCTTCCCTGTCTCATCCATTGTTTATATATTTACACTGCACCATTTTTGATGACAAAGAGATGGGATCACATGTTTTACCTTTGACAGCATGTTATAGATGGCCAAAAAAACCAAGGTTTTTTTTTTTTGCTCTTTTACCTCTTCCATTCAGTTTCAGGAAATGCCTCCTTTCACTGCATCAATATTTCAATACCAAATTTTAAACACATGCTGCAGAAAAGTAGAGATCAGAATAAACACTGCTGATTTACTGGAGGATGTCTGGCACTACAGGGCTAAGTGATAAAAGACCAAGGCAGTTTCTCTCAAAGTTAATTAAATGAATCACATAGCTTGGGTGAAGCCATCAGAACAGTTTCACTCTGCCACTTACAACATCATTCAATTAACTGTACCTGTTTGAATCTTTACATTTATCCCCCCACAATGCAGTGACAAAAAACCCCGTTCCAAACCCACATCTCTGTTTTCACTTTCTTGTCTTTGCCCCTTTGCAACAGAAGTCAGGTTTTTCTTTAAACAGAGTGAATGCTTGTTCCATGTTTTGGTAAATATTCCCTAGTCCTCACTTATTCGGGCCCTGGAACAATTCAGAAGTGTACCAGGACTCAGAGTAATTACCAAATTGGTTTCTCTGCACTTTTCTCTGTGGGTGGGTAGAGAAAAAAAAAAAAACTTACAATTAATCTCAGATGCTCGCTGATTAGAGACAACTCAGGGCTCGCAGGCCTCTAGAGCAGCTAATGTTTTTGTGAATGTTGGAAACTATGCAGAACTACCTGAAGTAACAGTTACTCAGAGGTTGGGCTTCACTGTGCTCAACTTCTGAGGTTCATAACTTCAGAGCTGCACCTTGAACATAAGTTTCCTGAACTAAGATTCAAAATCCAAACCAAAGAGAATCTCTATTAATCTACAGGGCTGGTACAACACTGGTCCTGGTGTAAACTTTTCTATAGTGCTTTATTAATTTGGCTTAATCATGACCAGGAATGGCCCACTCTCAGAATCCTTGGTTATTCATGCCTTGTTCTCCATATAGTTTTGAGATACCCACACCTCTTTCTTAGGAATAAACTGAGGTCATCACCTTTCCCCTCTATTCAGCACTGGTGAGGCCACATCTAGAGTACTGTGTCCTGTATTGGGCCCCCACTATAGAAAGGATGTGGACAAATTGGAGAGAGCCCAGTGGAAGACAACAAAAATGGTTCGGGGGCTGGGGCACATGACATATGAGGAGAGGCTGGGGGAACTGTGCTTATTTAGTCTGCAGAAGAAAAGACTGAGTGGGCACTTAATAGCAGCCCTCTACTACTTGAAGGGGGGTTCCAAAGAGAATGAAACTAGACATTCTCGGTGGTGATAAATGACAGAACAAGCAGCAATGGTCTCAAATTGAAGTCAGGGAAGTTTAAGTTACATATTAAGAGAAACTTTTTTCATTAGGAGGATAGTGAAGCACTAGAACAGGTTACCCGGAGAAGTTGTGGAATCTCCATCCTTGGTTTTTAAGACCTAGCTGGGGCTGGTTCTGCTTTACGCAGGGGTTGGACTAGATGGTCTCCTGAGGTCCCTTTCAACCCTAACTTTCTATGATTCTTTGGTAAAGACCTTGGCACACCTTTAAACATGAATGATCTTTTTTTTCTCTGTGGTCTGGGCTAAATTTGAATTAATAACCAAGAACTGAAAGGCTTAGACTGTATTCTAATGCAAGGAACTGTACCTTTAAGAGGCTTTTGCAAGAGCCAGCATGAATCCATTTTGCTGTGCAAAAGCTCATGCTGCATGATGCCAAGCAATCAGAACTCATGCACTGAATCAAAGAGATCTCTGTAGGTGTCTTGACTCTGAATGATCACTGAACAGTACATAGGACAAAGAGTAAAATGGACTAACAGGTCCACCATAGAAGAATGGAATAGTTATAAACCCCACCAGGGTTGAAAGTCTCCACAGTCATGGAGTACAACTGGAAAAAGTTTAAACCAAGCTTCACTTTGTACCTGCAAGCAATAGGTTCAAGCAAAAAAAGAACGTAGGAGGTAAATGGGTGAAACCCAGGGCAGAGTTTGAAGCTGGGTTTATAGTTCACATACTCCCTTACAGAATATATTTACAGGTAAATAGCAAGTTGGAAGAGTTGCAATTAGTAAAACTACCAAGGAAAAAGTACCCATTATAGGGTTAAAAACATTGCAAGTTCTGGGTCTCATCAAGAAGTTGGAGGACCAAGTCAATTGAGGAAGAGTTTGAGAATATCTTCTGTCATTCAGGAGGCTTCTGATGTATAGAACAGAGTAAAAAAACCATGATTCACATCCCTAGGAAAATCCCCATCTACCTAAAGCAGACATGAAAAGAAGAGATTTGCTCTGACAATCATAAAAGCGAGCAATAGAACCAACAGAGTGGTTACATTTACAAGTCATTGTAGGGTAAAAGACGACCAAATAATTTGCTTATACAGAGACCCAAAAGAGTTAAATAACAAAAGTATAAAGGGAACATTTTCCACTACCTACAAAGGGAAAAATTTTGGAGAAATGGCTGCTGCCAAATATTTTTCTGCGCTTCACGTGTCAGCAGGGTCCTGGCAGGTGTCCTTAGAAAAACATTTGTGCACATTCAACACCCCCTTTGGGAGAGACAGTTTCCTCAGACAGCCATTTGGGTTGTGTTCAGCACCTGCAATGTTTCACTGGAAAATGCATACATTTTGATGGCAGAGAGGCTACTATACTTGACAAAGATGACAGTTTGACCTGTGGAAAACAGTAGAAAAAAAAAGCATGCCCAGAAGTTGCAAGCAGCTTTGGGAAGAGCCAGAGCTCCTGGACTAGAGCTTAAACAAGCATGACAATTCTGTGTACTGGAAACAGCATATCTGAGTGAATAGATAATACAAGGTACACAAGTAAATCATACTAAGGTTGAGGCCGTCATCACAATGTACTCTTCTTTGTCTGTTTAAGGGAAGACTCCTTTTCTATTAAAGGAAATGTGTATCTAACCTAAGTGTCTGAATGGGCAAACTGAGAGTAGTAATATGCAAAGCTGTCCAGTGACCATTGGAGGTAAATGTTAGTAAGCAGACTGAAAAGCAGGAGTAAATTGAAGAGAACCCACTGCTGAGGTACGGAGGTACAGCAAGCATAAAACAAAGTTGTCCACAGATGCCTCCTCCAGAGTGGGTATTAGCATATTCCTCTTACAAATGGAGATCAGGATTATACATCTCAGTTGTTAATAAAAGGTCAAGGGAAATATGCCCAAGAAACAGCATTGCTTTGGTCTAGGAAGAGTTTCTCTAAAGCACTTGACAGAAATGCCATAGAAGAGTCTAGAATTAGATTATATGCATAGTAATCCAATGGAAAAAACAAATAAGCAAACAAGCAAGCAAAACAACAACCTTCTGATCTCAAGCAAAACGTAGAATATGATAGCCAAATATTTTGCTGGGAATGGGAATTTGCATAAAATATTTATGTCTGTTAGCAAAAGGTGTCCAGAATAACATATTTCCAGCCATAATTATCAAATAAATGGAAAACTCTCAAAACTAGAAGTAATAAGTAATTCCTATATTGTACAGAAAAAATATATTTAAAAGGACACACGGTCATTTAGGGATTCACATGGTGGGGAAAAAGAGTCAGAGAGATTTAATACTGACCTCAAATCAACACAATAGTTAGCAAACTGTTGCGGTTTGTTTTGTATAATAAAACTGGAAGTTAAGCCAAGCCAAAAAGGAACAGGAATCAATACCTCCTGAAGGAAAGTAGGCTTGTTTATATGGGCTGGGGGGGAGGGGGGAAGTGTGCCAGTTCCAAAGTAACATAGACTAAGAGTCATTTGCCTGAAATAATTTTATTAGAAGGTACTACAAGCCAAATAGGTAGTCACATGTTACAATCAATTTTTCCATACATTTAGTAATGTTTGACAACGGGCTACAGTTTAGTGGTCACGAATTTAATCAGTTGCCATGAAATAAGATATACCTAAGGGTGAACCTACACATTATACTTAGACCATACTATGAGCATTTAAAAGGCCAGCATCTGTGTGTTAAGGCTCATTAACTCATGCTAAGTGCCCTCTGAGCATCTCAATTATGCCATTTCAGCTGAGGGTTATTTCTAGAACTTGCTACCTAGCTCATATTAGCATAACTTCAGTCTGCTCACAGAGATAAAACAAGCAATTTGCAGTCCTCCAGCATCCCAGGATGCACCACTCTCAGCTGTCTCCCCCCAGCCAGAGCAGGGGGAGAGCCCACATATCCTGGCTCACCAACCCTGTAGTGACAACTCACTGCCACACCCCTGCTTGCCAAGCATTTAGTGGCAAGTCAGAGCTGTGTAGGCAAGAAATAGTATTAACCCTTAATGTGTGACTGCTGATAGCACATTCTGACTTGAACACAGTTTAATCTTCCACAGATTATGGTCTAAGTATAAAGTATATCTTCACCCTAAAACATAAATAAGACATATTTAAACAATATCACTGCTTGTCTCCATTTAGCTCCAATCCAACAAGTTGGTGGATAACAGTGTCAAAATAATAACATGCCTACTAAAAAGGCTTCAGAGTAAGACTCTAATCCTTAATTAGTACTGTTATATTACAGAACAGCACCAGTGAAGCATGGGTTGTCACCTGCTGACATTTTGTTCAACAGAAAACTGAAAACAGTTTTCTGCCTGTATTGTTAGAACTGATGTCACAGTCACTGGGGACTTTCAGATGCATAAGGAGGCAAACAAAGCAAAATGAAAAGCTTGATATAGTTTAGAGTCCTACGAACTACCACAACTTCATAAAAACGATGCTGTCTAGCTATGGTGGGGTACTGATGATTGCAGACAATGGTGGTATTACAAGAGGCAGCCTGTAGTTTTCCGAGGTTGTAACCTGTTACATGCATGTTCTGCAGAGAAATAGGCAACACTTCCCTCATAGTCCAGAAGGGCCACTGAGAAAGCTGTTTCTCCTAAAAAACAGAACAGGTCATCTCAGAGACTATATGAACTTTGTTAGTTATTAGGTTATAGATAGGTTTTTTAAATGTACTATGTTATTATGATCATTAATTGCTGTTTTAATGTTTGGCTGAAAAAGGAAGATATGGCCAACTGCACTACTCAGAAGCTCTCACCAGAGCCAGTGTTGCAACTGCTTGTTGTCTTGTGCTCCCTGCCTGTCTTGTGTGAGGCTCAGTTTATACAATGTTGGTCAGTTAGACCTCTGGCAGGTTCCTATCAGACACTGATATCCAAGTGACTTCTCAACAAAAACTCAGTACCCTAAGCCATCCGCTTGTCAGAGAGGCAGCTTAGACAAAGTTCATCCATATTCTGACTGAAATAAAATGAGTTTATCCATGGAATCAGTTTGGCTCTCTGTATACTTCCCAGAGAGAAAACTGCAGAACTGCAAAATTGCAAGAATGGGCAAAATCTCCTTAAAATAGGTTAGTAGCTGAATAAACAACAAAGACAGTTGGAACGAGAGGAGAGAAACTCATCGCCTATGAGGTAAAATTGTGAGCCTTCTGAATATTTATTTACAGTGCAATTGTAAAATGTATGCATTGTTTGGTAGAACTGTTTAGTGAGATTTTCAAAAATTGGGCATTTCAACACAGCATATTACATTTGATGCTTTTCCCCTTCAAAAAAAACATGGATTACTGCAGGCATTTTTACACATGCAAGCACCACTTTGAAAAGCACCCAGTTGTATAAGCGGCAAAACGCATGTCAACGCTGAGAAAATGGCAGTGGCGCACTTTTGAACTAAAACACATCGGAAGTGCTTTAGTTCAAAAGCGCACCGCCACCATATTCTGTGCACTGATGCACATTTTTCTGCTTATATGACTGCACACAGTGCAGTGAAGTTCTCATAGGCTTGCATATGGAGCAGCCTTGAGTCTACCCGAAAGCAGTGGATCTGCGGTGGGTTGCAGGACAAAAAGGCATGCATATAAATGCCCTGGGCATGTCTACACGTTCATTAATATCCCCTAATTACTGTGCATTTTGTTTAGTACTTGCTTAATAAAAGTACCAACTAAATGTGCAGTAATTAGATTCATTGCACAGTAGCACCAGGGCATGGTTAGTTTGTGACACTTACTGCACATGAGCCTAATAACACTGTGTAGTAGGCTATTAACATAGTTTTTAACCCCCATGCTCCTGCACAGTGTTATCCGGCTAATGCGCATTAAGGGTCTCATGTCAGTGTGCCCACTGAAGAGTAGCCTGTGATTTTCATAGACATTAGGGGCTGGCAGGGACCTTGCGAGATCATCAAGTCCAGCTCCCCTGCAATAGGCAGGAAGTCTGCTGTGGTCAAATGATCCCAGCAAGATAAGCATCCAAACTTTGTTTGAATGAGTCCAGAGTAAAGTGCTTGCACCACCTCTGGGGGTTCCAGACCCTGGACACTCAGACTGTAAAGAAATTTTTCCTTATGTCCTTATGTCTAAATCGGCCTTCCAGAAGTTTGTGGCTATTAGACCTTGTTATCCCTTGGGGAGCCTTAGTAAACAACTGTTCTCCCAGATCCTGGTGCACCCCACTTATATACTTATAGGCTGCCACCAAGTCCCACCTGAGCATTCTCTTCTCCAGGCAGAAGAGTCCCATGTCCCTCAGACTCTCCTCATAAGGCTTGCTCTCTTGGCCTTTGATCATGCAGGTGGCTTTCCTTTGGACTCTCTCAAACTTACCCATATCCCTCCTGAAGTGGGGGGCTCCAAACTGGATGCAGTACTCCAGCTGTGGCCTCACTAAGGCCAAGTAAAGTGGGAGGATGATGTCCCTGGTTTTGCCTGAAATGCATTAGTGCATGCATGCCAGGGTTTGGTTTGGCTTGCTTTGCTTTGCCAGCTATGGCATCACATTGGTGGCTCATATTCATCTTGTGGTCAATCAAGACCCCCAAGTCTCTTTCAGTCATGGTACCAGTGAGCATAGCACTGCCAAGCCTATAAGTATGATGCTGTTTTTTCCTCCCAAGGTGGAGCACCCTGCACTTCTCTACATTGAATGCCATCAGGTTTTGGTCCACCCACCTTGCGAGCCTATCCAGGTTGGCCTGTATTCCCAGCCTATTCTCCACTGTGACCACCTTTCCCCATAGTTTAGTGTAATCCACAGACTTTACCAGTCCACATCTGATGCCCAAATCCAGATCATTAATGAAGATATTGAAGAGTACTGGTCTGAGTACTGAGCCCTGAGGGACACCACTGGTCGCCTTGCGCCATGTTGATTTGCTTCCATCAACTAATACTCTTTGGGTCCGACCCCTGAGCCACTTCTCCAGCCATCAAACCATGGGATGGTTGAGGCCACAGTTCCTCAGCTTACCATGAGGGCATCATGAGAGACCAAGTCGAAGGCTTTCTTGAAATCCAGATGTATGATATCAGCCTTGTCTCCCTTGTCCCTCACCTGGTCATAGAAGGAGACAAGGTTAGTCAGGCAAGACCTTCCAGGAACAAGGCCATGTTGGCTAGCACTCAGGTCCAAGCAAAAGGCAGCATACAATTGTGCTATCCAGAATCAGACAAGGGGTTATAGTGTGCCAGTATGTTTCCCTTGCTTTGGGAAGAAGGGCAGGGGAAACAACCAGTGCCAGCCCTTTTTGATCCAGTTCAGCTGCCATTAAGTGTCAGATTTGACATTCCACCAACCCCCTTCTCCATCACACCCTGCCTGCCTGTGAGAGAGAAAGTACCCCATGTGATACATCAGTACCCCACTCAAGAACATGGGAATCTTAGCACCTATTTATTTATTTATGCAATTTACATTCTGCCCTTTCCAACAAAGGCTCGGTGCAGCTTACAGCAAGAGAAACCAGTAACTCAAATGGGAAACTAGAGTAGATAATGCAAAAATAACAAACTAAAATAAAAATAAAACAGAGATCCATTAAACAACATCTTGGCTTAGTCGTGGTGGCTAAGCACCTTCCCAAAGAGAAAGGTTTTGCGACACTTCCAAAATATGTCCAGGCTTGGACTTGGGCAGACCTCAAGAGGGAGGGAGCTCCAGAGCTTAGGAGCAACTGCTGAGAATGACCTCCCAAGTGTTTCTGCTGTGATGAGAATGTAATGTGTGTAACCGCAGGAGGAACCAAGGACAAGGCTGCAGAGCTGTGCTGACTGTTAATTTGGGCTACAACTCCCAGAAAATCCCAGAGCCTAGCTGGTAGGCAAGAGCAAAAGGAAGAGGAAGCTTGAGGCTGGAGCAATGGAAAGAGAGGACAGCAAGAGAGGCAAGAGAGGACATGGAACCTGGTCAGCCCTGCACAGAGGAGTGCAAAGTGGACCTGGAGATCTCTTTGAACAGGAGGGGAGACAAGCTGGAGCCCTGGGAGACCCCACAGAAAAAGGCCCAAGGAGATCATGAGCATTCATCTATCATGACCCTTTGCGACTGAGACCTCCCTAGTAGAAAGGAGCAAAATTTAGAACCATCTCATGAATACCCACCAAGTCACGTATGTTTCACCAGCACCTCATAATCAACTGTATCAAAGGCTGCAGAAAGATCAACTTAGAGCAGGACACAATTTCCATTGTCAATCTCCACAAAAATCATCAACTAAGGCTATAAGCATAGTTGCTGCATTCAGTATGAAAGCCAGACTGACAAGGTCCAGAAAATCAGTGGCATCCAGAAGTGTCTGGAGCTATCAGCCAGCTACCCATTCAATGACCTGCCCCAAAAAGGGGAAGTTAGAAATAGGGTGATAACTGGATGGGAAATCAGCAAAGTGAGAGCTTCTTGAGTAGTCCCTGGACAATCTCAGGCTAAGGAGTATTTAGTAAATTCTCCTGTCCAGGTGCACTGGAAAAAGATGTGAACTGTGCCTGGATGGATGGGAGCTGGTTTTAAAAGAACTGTATTTTTAAGAGCTGTAGGTCATAAGTTATAAGACATCCAGAATTTTAAAGTTTTGATGTCAGTTCCAATGGCTTAATGAAAAAAAGCAGTGGGAACTCAGTGCTTGAAAAATCCCTGTCTAAATACAGATTTGAGTAGCTCACTTTAGGTACAATAGTTTGAAATATTTGGCCTATGATCTTATTGGCTAAAGATTTCTGTTTGAGATATTGCCCCCATAACCATGGGCCACTTTATGGTTTAGCATTACAACCTTGTAAATTCTGTGGTTTTTACACACTGTGGATATGGAACAAGGTGAAACTCAGGGTAGCAGTATAAGCAATGTAACCATTCCAAAGTCAGCAGAGTTATACTGATTTACATAAGCTGAGACTCTGTACCCTACACTGCTCTTGGCTTTGAGGCTTGGGGTTCATTGGAACATGGAATTTTTAAAGAGAAATGCAGGGTGTCTGAGCCCAGAGGACTCAAAGTGGAGAAAAATGTTTGCATGAATCTGTGTGAAGTGAAAACACAGAGGAGTTTGATTCAGCTCTACTGGAGATTTTTAACTGTTTCCGCCAAGTGTTTTATTAATGAGAAGAATGTTTTAAGTTGTATCTCTCCTGCTCTGCAGCTAAAGATCTAAGCAGGATTTCTATACCCCGTTAATGTCTGAGGCCAAATTCATTCATGATGCCACTGTCTTGACACCAGCAATGAATTTGGTCCTGAACATCTGCAGAGACTGATTCTAACAGTGCAGTGAACAGGAAAAGCTTCACTGACTTTTGCATACTTGTTCCAGCTCTGGATTTGGCCCTATATCTTTGTCTCATGTGCAATTACAGAAGGAAAAAATGAAAAATCCATTACTAATTAGACTGTTAAATTAAACTGCCTTAAATTTATTTTATGCAATGCATAAAGTTCATAAAAAGAGGCACCCAGAGTGGTATCAGTGACCTTTCTGCATGAGCTGCAGTCCACCTTGATGCTTTTTTGAACCAATTGGCTGAAAAATCATGGATTTCTTAACACCTTTTATTCCCTCTCTGCCACTTTCAAACCTGAAGGATTTATTTTTATCAGTCCCTCACCCACATAATGACTTTAAAATTCCTTAGGTTCATACCTTAAAATATAGCTGGGAATTAGAAGTAATGCCAATTAACAAGTCTAGGCTCAAAGGCACTGATGGAGTTAGCTAGCACTTCTCCCTGGAAAACTGTCATAAGTGTATATAAGAATTTCTGTACCTCAGGATTTCTGTGCGTACCTAGCTATCTGTCTGGCCGACAAAGGGTCTAATCTGTTTGTATAACATCCCTGCTAATGATGTTCCTAGCATACCTGCCCTGATATGATCTGTGGGTGAGACTGTCCTGGCACAGACTTGAGCAACCAAGAAGCAGTAGATTAGTTAAACTGCTCCCTCAATTAACCTTGGCCCCTCCAAAAGATGCCATTCCCTCCCAGATATCCTTTGCTTCAGCAAATGCTGCCACCCAACTCCAGCCAGAGGAGATGTGCTAACTGTCACGGTGGAGGGTGGTGCCTGGGCTCTGTGCATTGCCTGCCTCGTAGGACGGGTGAGCACTAAGGGAAGGTCCTTACTATCCCTCACTCCTCGTTCCATTCACAGTCCAGATCTACAGGTACAGCCCTAGTACAAAGAAAAACAAAGGAACAGCTCACGTGCTCTGACCCTCAACCAGCTCTCTGGATCAAAACATCTCCACTTTGGGGATAGCACATAGGATGCTCTCACCTCTCTCTAATGCACATGCACAAATGAAGAACCAATACTACCACAGCAAGTCGGGGACTATAAAGGAAGTCAGGAGGCTGGAATTTAATTCCCAGTTCCCACCTCTGCCACTGACCAATTGGGGGAACTTGGGCAAATCATTTCACCATGCCGTGCCTCAGTTTCCCCATGATACTTGTACTGTAAAGTACTATACCATCTATGAGTGAAGAATGCAGCATTATTTATTGTTATTCTTACTGCAAACAAGTGGGTTGATTTGTAGAGTTCTCTTCGCTAGAAACATAAAATAAAGCAAGGCTTTTCAAAATTCTCTTCCCTCTGCCCTGTTTTGGACCAGAATCCTACTTGCTTATTCCTGCAGGTGAGCTACTACAATAAAAGAGCTACTTATAAAGCATTATTATCATTGCTAACAACTATGCTATTAAAATGATTGTCCTCATTTCACACTTCATTAGAAGTGACGTCGGTAAATGTATCCTGATTCTACCAACCTCTGGTCTCTCCTGCTTTCTTCACATCATGTAAACATCAACAGTCGATCAATATTTGGCCAAAATCTACAGGGGCGGACCTCTCACAAGCAGACATCACATCAGAGGAATTCTGTGCTGTTGAGGGCATTGTTTGGACCAACAGCATAAGTAAGGGGGGGTGATTGGGGCAGCAGCTCCAGTCTCTGCTTTTTGGGAGAGAGTGATTGTGCAAAAATAGCCATTGCCCCAGCTGGCCTCACCGCTGCAACTGGCAGCATAGCAGTCAGCACCGCCCCATGTGTTGAAGTTGCCCTGTTAACACCTCTGGTTTGGCCCTTTCTAGCCATCACTATGAAAGGAAGGAAAATGCACTGTGTCAAACCCACTTACACCCTTCAAGGTCATCCCTACCTTGAATTCCTTCCAAAGAAATAAGGTAAATTGATCACTGGGTCCTTTTGTGTGTCAGGGAAATGAACAGACATTGGAACTATGCTTTTCCCACTCCAGTTCTCTTCTGTGTGTAAGAGAATGATGTGTGAAGAGGTACTCATATTTTTTGCAAGCCCAGAGCTGCACATTGAAACTCTGGCATCTCATGCTCCGACTGCCACTGTCCTTCCACACTTTTTATTTATTGAATGTCACCCCTTTTGCACTTCATTCTGACACTCCAGTGGCCTGCAGACCACATAGTACTAAGAAACACTTGGCAAAATTCAGACCAGGTTGCATAAGTCCCTTTCGATGTGTCACAGAAGCATTGTCATTTCTCTCTTTGGCATTGTTTCCTACATTTTGGGTGTCAGTATTGCTGGAAACCATCACAGAAAGAATGTTTATTGAACTGTCAGAGGGTGAATGATTGACATTAGGCACAAGTACTTTTTATGTTCAGGTTTTGGCATGCCACGATTGGATTAGTTCCTGATAAATGCCATCCAATTCCACCAGATGGACCACTGAGAGATATGCCAACCTGCATGAGAAATGGAGTAGATACTCAGTGCCACTTATTGGTAGGTAGACGTGTGCTTCTCCAGTCAATCCTTTTGTGCAGCTCCATGGTATTTTATAGAAGCAGTGGCTTTTGTGATACTCATAATTACAACAGCATGGCAATTTTCATTGTGGAAGGAGATACTTTACTATGCCCAAATTTGATTTCATTCACACCAATGCAAAAGCACATAACCTGTGTCTCCTCTTCTTTTAGATTCAGTGTATGCTCTGCAGCTGGTGCATAAAAGAGCCATGAATTTTAAAAGTCATGTATTTCTCATATATATAAATAATTTCGATAAAATGAATCCCTCCACCTTTCCGTTCATCTTTGCCTAATGTCTCATTTACTGAGCCAAATGCAATACAAGGATTGTGGGGCAAGTGAAGTATCTAAGAGAGAATGCATTATACATACCAGTCTAAGTTTATTAAATAGCTGAATTCATTTCATTGAGCTTCTGCACGGCTGTATGAGATCTTGGAAGGAATGAGTGAAGACTGATGGCTTGAGGTAGGATGGGAGCGGTGGACGCTAGGGGCTGCATGCTACCAGATTGTCTTTCAAGATATTCAGGCTGTATGGGAAAGGGTGCAAGGAGTCCTTTTATTTGTTGACCCAAGAACAACCTCAAAGACAGCTACAATTCCCTTCCTTTGGGGAATCCAGGAACTGCTCCCTGCATGTACTGCTCTCTCTGAAAGCAGAAGGTGGATACAGTGCCTTCCCTTTCCCCCTACCCCAGAGTATACAGAGTAAATGCAGCACACAGGTGGAGAAGAATAGTATGGTGGGTCCCCTAACTTTTCAGAAGTGCAGAGCACCTCTATATAACTGCCTCCTCAAGGCAGCACCCCTCTCCTCAGGTAAGCCCTGTCATAGCCCTGTTGTGGCCTGTGCAGTCAGAAATGACCACAGTGGAAGGCCACTATGCCAGGAGATTTCCCATCTGCCTGCTAAGTGTGGATCTACTGCTTCTTTTTGGCACAGGAATGGTGCAAAGGATGCTGACCTGTATTTCTGTCAGTGATGACTGCTTCTGAGGGCTTTTATTTTTTTGAGATGCTATGATATGAAGTCTATAATTCTGGAGGACAGGAAGTTGTGAGCCTATGAAAATGTTATGTTTCAAAGATGTCACAAGCAATAAGACTTCCATCCTAACAGACCCGCTAGTGAAACAAAAGAAACACTGGGTTACCTACTGCTGTACAGCTTGACATTTTTTAATACATATAGAAAGAAGTAAAACCTTTGTACCTAATCTGATGTGCAAGAGAGATGAGGGCAGTATAATTAGTCTCCTGTACCCAGTGTGCTCATTCCATCTCTCTGTCTCTCTCTCTAACATCCAGCACAATGCAGGAAGCAGCATGGCCCAAGAGATGGCCAGTTTCTGAATCTTGAATTTAGCATACATTTTTACCAACTTTACACCTCAACCTCCCCTTCCCCCCCATTTTTGCAATGATTAAAACAAAATAGTCTATTTGCCTTTCTCCACCACACGTATTGTTTCATTTTGGCCTTTGGCTTAATTTTAGTCACTGCCAGCTACGATGAACCACTGCTACAGTGGTTACACAGAAGCACAGCTATTGTTGGGGCACTGCCAACCTCTAGAGACCAGTGGTCAAAACCAGGCATCCAGTCACACACAAAATATACTTGAAGACATCATTCAGAAAGATGGACAGCATATGCATACATGACCTGTAGTTAGCTAAGGCTGGCAATGAATTCTGCAGGAACTGAATGGCATCTGCCTGGTAATTTATCATTGCTAATTTCCCAAACTCCAATTATTCTTTACAAAGCATCCAGAGGTTCAAAATAATATAGGTTTATGCCCTCTCCTCCTATTTCAGCACCAAACTGAAAGTTATTTCCATATTTCTTTACAGAAGGGAGTTGAAAAGCAAACTGATTATACAAATATATATATATATATATATATATATATGGAACCACCCTCAGTAACATCATTTTTACACAGTGGGGGGGGTTTTTTGGCTTTATATATATATATATATATATATATATATAAAGCCAAAAAACCCCCCCCACTGTGTAAAAATGATGTTACTGAGGGTGGTTCCAAGGAGGTAACTAAATTTTTTACTGCAGATTTGTTAGTAAGCTTATAAATCAATACACAACAACCCTGTTTAAAAATCTGTTATGCATAGATGCCATAAAATGAAACACATACAGGTAATACTTGAAAACTTAAAAGAAATTCTAAAGTAATAACTTTAATTCAGTTCTTTCTGGCATAAACTTTTTCATCCCATTATGTCAAAAATTGTATTATCTATCCATTTGTCTGTCAGAACTATTCCCACTGGGCCTATATACTACTGGTTCTTCTACTCTAAACCTTCCTAT
This sequence comes from Alligator sinensis, assembly GCF_000455745.1. NCBI lineage: Eukaryota > Metazoa > Chordata > Crocodylia > Alligatoridae > Alligator > Alligator sinensis. The sequence goes on from NW_005841866.1 coordinate 1,931,940, forward strand.
TACATCCTGCTATCAAGAGTCACAATTTTCAGTAAAAGTCTCTTGTGACTTTTGACAATGTTTTACAGTGAACTAGACCAGGAAGCTCAGAGTTAAAGGAAATCTTCCATTCTAGCAATGAATATGTAATAGGCATTACACTGTGCAGTATACCAAAAATGTAAGGTTCATTAAGTCTTTCAAAGGCAAGAACTTACATGTAGCTGTGAATGAACCTGTCTTCATGATGGCATTAGCAAATGATACTTTGGGGCAGAAAATATTAATACTACACATTAAGGAACAAATTTGTTTAAATGCTGTATGGCTGTGCGTGGATGCAGATGATCTGGAAATAAATAAAAAGTGAATAGTTGTCCAACTTTATATGTAAATTGTCTTTTGCTTATATACATAAGAATGCTCTTTGCTACTAAATTCCTTCATATTAAGAAGCAGGAGTGTAACTAATATATAAAATAAAGTCATTCTCTTTAATGAGAATGCTAAATATTTTAAAGAAATGCACAGCTATGAAATATTGTCAAGGGCATTTTTATACTTAAGTTTAAGAACACTTATGACTTAACTGTTGAATTATTTAACACATTCAGCCTTGAAGTACTATTTATGTATGTTTTTTAATGTTCATACTTATGTTGGCTTTTCTTCGCTAAGGATTTAGGACCTTTGATTTCTGTTTATAAAATTTACATCTTTAATCTCCTATTTCTGTGTATTTCCCATTTGACTCCTGCAACGATATAGGCAAAAAGGGAAGGCAGGGAGGGAAATAAAGAAGAGAAAGAAGATTAAAAACTTCACGTAGCCTGGAACTGGGACTGCATGGATTTTAGTGAACATAAGGACAGATTTTAAGGAAATGAGCTCCGAATTGAAAAACTCTATAAACATGAGCCACCTGTACAGCTAAAATAAAGGATCTGCGAACTAGTTTATGAGCTCTCGGAGGGGAATTGGATAAAGCCATGCAATGCCGCAGTAGAGGCTGGTTTGTGTACAGCCAGGCTGTGGGGAAGACTCTCTCCCCATTCAAGGCTAACATAAAGGCCATACAGCATTACAAACTTCTGCAATCCTGAGAACACACCAACTTGCTCCTTGCTGCAGATGCCAGTTTCTTCCCTCAGACGGGCAGTAACTCTTAGAGATTTGTTGCAAACCTCCAATGCTAGCAGAAGAACTATTGGGATCTAGTAGGGCATCATGCCTCTCTGCAGTGAACCACTTCCTGGGGCAAAGCAAAGCTGTGCCACCATCTAGTGCAGGACTGAGGCCAATAGCTACAATCCAGATCTACTTTAATAGTATAATATAAAGACAGCCACAACTGGAGGGTGGAAGTGTTTTTCATTCTAAAATTAACATGCTAGAATGAAAAACACTACAAATATTGGCATTAAGAATGCCTTGCTTTGTGACCTAAATGTGTGCCCAAAATGCTTAGACTAATTTCTAGATAACCACAATCAAAGGGTTTCACTGGGTGGCAGAATGGGGGAGAAATTCTCAATATAACTGTAATTTTGCAAAAAAAATCACTTTGGGATAAACACATTGACTTAAGCAGTTTACAGTGTAACTTGTCACCTTTTATTATGATATTTTGCAATACACTGATACTTGTTGGCATAGCCAGATATAACTTGACATGTCATAGACTGAGCAGTGACTTTCAGGAATTTCCAATGCATGTTTCTTTCGAAAGCTGTGTCTTTACCAAACAGCTGCATTTTCAGTGCATTTAAAAACAAAGCTAGACAGCACAGGCTCAAATACCAGGAATGTTACAGACAGAATATTTCATCTGGAGCTTTAGTTGTTCTATTACACAGTAAAAACCCTGGGCAGAAGGAGGGACAGATCACCTAGGCAGGATGAATAGTCTCTTTCCAAGCCAATGCTGCTGAATAACTATGGACCCAGAGTAACAGATGACCCATTCTGCCAGCAATAGTCATCACTTGCCAGTGTTGCAATGGTTTATCCATATCTGGCATATTTATGGTACAAAGGAGGATGAACCTTTGGACTCTAAGGGTGACATAAATGGAGAGGGAGGAAGCTTTTTCAAAGGGAAAAATAAGTGACTATGTTTTATCAAAGCAACTTAGCCTCTTGTTGCCCCAAAATCACTCTTCAGTACTATAGCTAAGAAATCACTTAGAAAGGAAAAGATATTGGCATGGTGCTTGGTACTCTATAGTTAGTGTAAGGAGAAAGGGCCACACATTTCAGTTCACCACTGCCCCCTTTTGAGCTGGCAATTGTACAAATGGTAGCCACCAATGGGCCAGGCAACGGAAAAATCCCTTAGATAGCTGTTTAGGAGAGCAGAGCCAAAGCCACAACCATGTGACACAGACCCACAAGGAACTGAGCACTTTATCAAAATCTAATCCACACAGAACTCCCTAGCCTGACCCTAGAAGGTGCTCTTCATAAGGTCAAATCCCCAGGACCAAGCATTGCACATCGGTACTGGCACATCAAAAATGCATTCTACCATTAGGTATTCATAATACCACTTTCCTCCCTATCACAGGAGGCACTGCTTCAGAGCAGCAAATTGCAGAAAGCCTAGAAAAAGATGTGGAGTAAAGGGAGACAGACAATTCTATAGCTATACTGAGCTAGTACCTCAGGCCATTGTCCACAGTCCCTTGGCACTGTACCAATTTATAGCAACTTGAATATCTAATTTTATGGGACCATCATCCTCACTATCCTTACATCCCACAAATGAAATATCTAAATTCATTAGAATACCTCATTACACACTCCAACCATTTTAAGTAGACAGAACAGAAGGAGAATGAAGTTGTGTGGCACAACAGTGTTATACCAACAGAAATAAAGACAGTAAGAGACAGCCCATGTTATCTCCCTTGCATTAAGCCACTAAATGTATGTTTCCTTCAGAAAACTGCAAAGGAATTCACAAATCTCAATTGCAAGTCAGGAGTTTAAAATAGGAATTCAAGAAGGAAAGAAAAAAATGCAATTATAATATACCAATGCATGATCTTTCAAGGCCCTGCATCAGTAAAAACATCAAAACTTTTGTATATTATAGTCCCAAAGTCCTCTTTTCCAGGAACACACCTTGTAAAGCTTTGTTTCCTCTTGAAGCTGTCTTTTTTATTATTATTTTTTGTTAAGAATATATTTAGGTAGGAACTGGCCTTTATGTCCAAAGACAACAATGGCTATCAGTCAATCTATCAGTAAACCGCTCATGAAGTTCACTAGACAAAGGGTTAGTGCAGCTAGTACCACAATAATGTAGAAACAGAAATATTACAAAGTAAAGGCTTATAAAATAATAAAAATTCTACTTAGTTCAGATACCTCCCAGTGCCTTTGGCAAAATACCTTAAGCATTCCACATAAGGCGGGCATTGTCTTTATAAGATGGCACCTCATAAAATGGTATTAAATATCACCAACGGGGCTTCATATTTCATCCAGCAGGGTTTAGGCCAGACATGTTCTATATCACACATTATTAGAATGACATCTGCTTTGCAAGTTGTGTACCCAGGAGCATACCTTGATAACTCATTTCAGCACTCATTCTCGAGGCTTCTGTGCCTTCATAATACCTAATATGTTTAACTCATTTTGAACAGAAGTCTAAAGCCTGTCGTGGCCCTCTGGCCAAAACTGTAGCTGTCAGGCAACGGAGCCAGCTATCAAACATTACTCATTTATCATTAGTGGTGATGCAGCTGTACAGAGAAATGTACCCACTGAAGTGAAGGGCTGTCAATTGTTCCCTGTATAATACTCTTCTTCTCAACAGGGCATTTCTCTATGGATGTATTGCTATTGCACTTCACTATTTTCCCATAGCATAGTATTTATAGTAGTAAGGAAATGGGTAACATATTTTCATTTAAATGGTTCTGCCACAAGGTGAATAAAGGAATCATCAATAGTATCTGTAAAATGAGTTATACACAATATTTATAAACGTAGTATTGTTATATAAAAGATACAAACACATGCATAGACACATATATCATGTATATACATACATGCACAACATAGATAAGACTATTTAAAAATAGGTATGTCTTCAATATTAAAAAGCTCTGCTTACTTTTTACTCACCTATTCCATAGGAAAACTGGAATGTGCAATTTAGGATTCAAATTTCCATGTCTATTCTGCTTACAAAACTCAGACACATACTGCCTTGAACTTGTCTTTCCTCAACTCCACTCCCCAGGGAGGAAAACAGCCAGATTAAATCTATATGAGAGATCTCCTGACTGCAGACACTACCGCCTTTATTCATAAAGGGAAAGCACTGGAATGGTCCAGGAAAACACCACAGTTGAGATAGTATCTTCAGGCTCCTTTGAACCATTGCTGCACCCAAATATTTGTACACATGCATTATGAAGAAAGTGTAGCACAGTTCCCTGAATTTTTATTTACGTGACACTGTAAAAGTAAGATACAAGGGAGGGAGATAACAGTACCGAACTGAGCCCTAGCTTGTGTGTCTGCCCAACCACTGATTCAGAGTTCTAAGCTATGACTATTACCATTGACTTTCATGACCTTTGGCTCAGATCCTATATACCTGACCATACCATTCACACAAAAAAATATAGCTTGAAAGCCTGAAGTTCGGCCCCTTGCCCAACAAACAGGACCTATCCTTAGGCACCCCCACTTTAGATTGCTGCTGCATTTGTGTCCCTGTTTGCACATCTTGGAAATGAAAACTATCCTAATGATTTACCACTATAAAGTGGTTGCACCTCTTTGAATGACAGAAGCGCAAGGGCTAGTTATTTAAAGGCAAGACATAAGGAAAGCTGCAAACACTTTTAGGCAGGATACAAACACCAGGCCTCTGACTTATGTGCGCGCGCACACACACACACACACACACACACACACACACACACACACACACGAGGCCAGTGCAGTTTTAGACTCCTGGAATACTTTGAATTGCATGATTTTTATTTAATGGCATGATAGGAATATGACCCCAATAACCATGCCTCCTGCTGTGCCACACATGCATGGCAGGAGGCACAGTTGTTGGGATCCAATCCCAATCATGCCATTACTATTTGCCTATGCAGCAGGAGCCCAGGATCATAATCCTGGGCCCCTTGCACCAGCAAGTTGAAATAGGAGTGCCAGGCTAGAGGTCTACCAAGCGCTGATAATCAGCTGATTGTCAGCTCCAGCCCCCAGGGTTAGACCAGGGATTCAAACTGGCTCTAATGCAGTCTGGAACTAGGACTGACAATCAGCTAATTGTCATCCCAACCGTGGACCCTTACCGAGGCCAGTTCAAGTCCCCAGTGCAGTGAGCTGACAATGAGTTGATTGTCAACTGAGATTAAGACAGTCCTAGGCCCAGGTCCAGTTTGAGACTAGGGCTTTCTGGGCTGGGCCAACAATTGTGAAAACCCTGCACCTGGCAGCTCTGGCTGGGCTGTCAGGGTTGGGACATCAGAGGCTCTTGAAAGGGGGACAGGTGCTGTGGAGATAAAAGGCTTCCCTCACTGAAGACTTTAAACCTTCTGGAAGCCTCTGATCTCCCATACATGGCAGCCTGGACAGACCCATGAGGTGCAGGGTTTAAACTCCCCAGTGGGAAGCGCAGGGAAGCTGCCCACGCACACTTTTTAAAGCTTCCTGGGTGCAGGAAACCAGAGACCAGGGAGCCTCTGCCTGCTGTCTGGGTCTAAGTGCCCAGTGAGTTTTTAAAACTCCCTTGTCAGGTAGAGATGGCTGTCTCCCAGACTCTGGGGCTGCCTCATGCTGGATCCCTATACTCTACTGAACATTGTGATCAGCCATGGATCACCCCAACATGCCACACATTCAATTTAAGACATGATACAAATGAGCAACAAAGATGTTACACATTATATGTGGAATCTCTTTGTAGCTTGTTTGCTATATTATCAAACCATAAATTGCTTTAACATGCATCAAAGTTTGTATTTATGTGATTACCACTTTAATTGCATCCTAAATATAACATGAGCCAGGGCCCTTGAACAGAAGACATGCAAAATCATGGAGTTTCACATTACTTACCCCAAAGATGATCCAAACTTACTACAAGATTATTTCAACTTTGTGAAAAAGGTCTGGGACCCTCAGAAACCTTTTTCCCCGAATATGGTTCAGACTTATAATAAAACCTTAGTCTGGGGAAACTATTGTTTTGCTTTGTGTTCTGTTTTGCAAAGACCTGAGGCATAGTAATCTTTAACGAGGGTTAGGCAGCCTGATCTTTATTTATTTAACTTTTTTTGGTCTGGATCATCTCCATTTTGACACAAGGTATTTGGACTGGTCAGTGAAAAAAACAAAGTTATGCTTTATCCACGCTCCATAGGAACAACACCAAAGTGCCCAAATATCTCTCGTAAGTCTTAAAGCGAATGCCAAGAGAAAGGAGGACTAATCTACCCCCAAAGGCTGCAAATGACAGTGAGGCCACTCCTTTGAGATGGTTCCAGTCTAACAGCCAATAATCCCTATGATTCTAATAGGTCTCCTTTGAAGGGGAAGCAACTAGAAGATCTTTGCTCAGCTCCAGACATTGTTTGCTATTGTGTGAATCCCCCATTTTCCCACCCTTGATCTCTCCAGGCCCTCCCTCTTTGCAGATGGGTCCTGATCTGTGCTCCAACTGAGAAGCCTTCCACAGTTATTGAAATGGGTGCAAGATTTGTTTTCAACTGAAAATGAACATAGTAGAAGATTAATCTGTAAAGAGAGGTTATTGTGTGGCGAGACAAAAATCAGGATGTAGTTGCCAAAGGGACTACACAAGAAGCCTGAGATGACGTAAAGTGACACCAGCAAGTTTCTGGAGGTTGTTTTTAAGTTAGCAATACAAAAAAGGGAAAGGATTTAGTTTCCTTGATGTGGTTTTCCTAGTTTATGCAAAAACCCTCCCATTAAGTGAAACTTGTAGATAATAGAAGAGCTAAAGGTCAAAACATAATCTGTCTCATGCTCTGGTTGCATCACAAGCACAATATGAACAGAAGGGATATTTGTAGAAAAGCAAAAAGTTCTATACAGGAACTTGAAGGAACTTGAACTTTTGTGTGATGATCACCAACAACTGGAAACCAAAAAATGAAAAAAGATGCGAAGTCTCAATCTTGTGCCTGATTCTGCATTCCAAATTCCCTTTAAGAGCCAATGGGATGCACATGAGTTGAAAGCCTGGGCCCGCCATGCCAAATACATTACTCCGAGTTTTTCTCTGGGTTTAACGAAATAGACCATTCTTTGTTTTGAACAAGACAGATAAGCCAAGAAGACTTTGTGTTTTCTTGTTTGGAAGCAGTAGACTTTTAGAGTGAAACCCTGCAGAAAAAATACAGAGGTGTGCAAGAGTCTAAAATAAGACATTATCAAAGTGGTAGACTAGTAACATCAAGAGCAGAAAACAATAGACTAGCCACAAGGTGATTCTGTGAAGGGCTGGGCATTCGCAACTCCACTAACTCTAAAATCTAGTGAGGGTAGATTTTCAAGAGACTCCAGTTTCCTTTGTTGTACCTGTGGCTTTTAGCCATAGTTGTCAGTGTGCTCTGGTTCCATTGTGAGTACCTAACAGGTATTTTTCTGGGTGCATCTACATGAGATATTTACTGACGAGTTGCCTAATTAACTCTACAGTAAACATCTTGGTGTCTACACATGCGGCCCTATTAGGCTGCAAGAAACTAATAAACTATTCAGCAGGGTTAGTGCTTGTACATACAAGTACTATCCTGCTGCAGAGTTTTTCCATGCAAGTACTGACACTGACCCAGCTGGCTAGGACATGTGGGTGCTTCAGTGTGGGGCCTGCCTGCCAGCTAGCCCTGCACTGCAGCATGATTGTGCCCCACTAGCCCCTCTGCAGCACCTTGAACTGGGTCAGAGCACATGTAAACATGGTGCCTGGGAGCAGTAAACTCTGGTGCAATATGTGCCGAAGTTTATAGCTGAGCATTATTATGCACATGTAGACATGCCCTGTGTAACATGAGAGAAGGAGCCAGTTTAAAGTGCCTTGGTCCATAGTGCAGTCTACACATTGTAAGCCTAGATGTATTTGTATTAAGATTTAATTCTTTATTCTAGGCAAGAATATTGTGGAGAGGCTGCAAGTAACAGTTTCATTAGCTGCACTTTATATGTAAAATAGCAAAATTCATGGCTTAAATACATTCTATGCTTCCTTGTTTTCAACCAACCCCTAGGCATAATCCACCTTTGCAAGCAGAAAGAATCTATGTGCCTCTTGGAAGAATCCATCTCTTTTATTAGCCAGAGAATTTGCAAGTAAGTAATGAAAGGCATTCGCTGTGCCCTCTCCCCAGTGGCTAGGCAAGCTTTCTGTGTAGGTCTCCCAATCATTTCTAATCCAGAGGGCAAGAAAGGCAGAGAAACCCAACATGGGTTTCTGCAGAGCACTGGAACCAGGTCAGCAAGAGAAATCTTTGCTTGAAGATACTTAGGCTTGCAACTTTCTAAAAAAGCAACAGAGACCATAGGAAACAAAAGCTTCAGTTATGGCTATCAGTACTCAGTTGAGCCAGAGGCAGCAGATTACCATCCCCACTTCAACCACCTTCTCTAGTGCAGCTAATGAAGAACTAATCATAATTTAGCTTTGCACCCTTGCCAATTGCAGGCACCACAAACATAACAGGAACATACCTTTCTCCAGCAGGACAACACTTCCACCAGACCACCTGAATCATTATTTCCCCTACCAGCAGCCCCCTAGATTGGGCTCTAACTACTTTTATCTCTTAGCAGGTTTGGCTGTCAGTCTCTTGTCCTGGGAGGTAAATCACATACAGGTGAGATGTAGCTGAGTTTCACTTAAGCTAATCCCCTTGCTGGTGTGGAAGGCCCAGTCCTGTATACAACGTGCAGATAGTTTGGTTGGGAAAGCACCCTCCACTTTCCATAGGATCCAGAAAAGAGCCGTGCTGAACGTGCTCTGCAAGGAGAGCTGATACCATTATGCTGCTTCCCAGTTTACTGAGCATAATGTCTACAACCATTGCTGCTTGCTCAGCGAGCTTCCTTGTCCCTGGTTAGGTCTCTGTCCTGGAGCTTTCATGTTATGCAACATATGTAAGGATATCCATCTGCCATATTTGATTTTACTCATCAATTCAGTGTTAAACATATATTATGGTTATTTTACATGGCTACATCAACTGTACTTGTTGCTCCCATTCAGATAAAAAAATATGCCATGTGCTGTAGCCTCAGGCCTTACATCCCATTCTTGGTCATTTTAACATTGTTTTGTAATTGAGAGGATGGATAAAAACCAAGGAGAGTATGTAGCACTGGCCAGTGTAAGAGAACATTTTCACAGAGTATCATATAAGATACAAATGATGCCTGGACAGAGAACACCAAAACTCAAGCAGTAGGAAACTAATTTCAACAAACCCTAATATTATTATATTAACAAAGCTTTTTTGGTGACTTTCTTTTCTGCTATCTGACTCTCTTTTCCAAACAGCGTTTCCACTCTTTCTACATCTCCTGATGACCCCATAGCACCTTCAAGCTACATCTGCTGCTTAACCCAGGTATTTTCTGCTATCTTCAGGATCACATATTCCATCACCAGCTGCCCAACTTCCATTTTGCTCTAGCATGCCTCCTCAAAAACCACGTCACTGCTGAATACCAGCACTGCAAACAAATACTGATTAACTGCCCTTTTGGAGGAAACATTTTCCTGTCACAGGATCAAAATATATTCCGCAAACTCCAAACCTTAGTCTGAGCACTTCCTTTCATTGCTCAAAAATTTCTTACAGCTTCTACTTTAACAAGGGATTTTCCATCCCCCTGCCGCAGTATGGGGAGGAGAAGAATCAGGGGGAAAGCCACAGGGGGTCCAAGCAAAGAGGGAAGACCTGGGCTCCCCTCCAAGCAACTGCCAACTTACATGTTCAGAAAATGTGGGTGGTCTGGAGAGGCTGGTCAGTGAAGGACAGAAAAAGGTGTTTTGCAGTGCAGACCCAAAATGATGTAAAAATATGAGTAAACTAGCTGTGCCTCCATGCCTCTCACTGTAGGATGTACAAGAATGGAGCCTGGCAGCCAAAGACAGCACAAGTGGGTGTTAAATATACCGCAGTGCAGGGCGAGATGTTGGAAGTGCTGAAGAGGAAAAATACCTCACGCATTTGGCCAAGATGTAAGGGAAACTGTAAGCATAACCACACTAAGCCTTGGCCTTTGTTCATTTCCCTGGCTTAGCCTCTAAGGCTATAAACAGATGTCATTCTTGGAGCAGGGACAACTGTGCCGGGATGTGTCCTGGGACAACCAATCCAGCTCACTGGGTGACACAGATGCCTCCCATTGTCCTGCAGGGTCAGGCCCTGCTGCTTCTGGGGCTTCATGAGCCTGAACTTGAGGGACAGCTGCAAATGGGGGAGCCCCGGGTTCTCCCCTTTACAGAGGCGTGTCCCAGAAATCTCCCATCACTGCCACAACTCAGGGTGTGCTTCTGCAAATAAGGGAATTCCTGGCATGCACAGGATTGGGCCCTTGAAACCCTAGAAGTACTTGCCTGGGGCAACTAGAAAGTGTGGGCCGCCCCACGCCACCCACACTCTCCTGCCATAAAGCAAACAGATGTGTGGCACAAATATTTACTGCTTATTGTCAGTGCCACAATGTTAAGCATTTGTGGCAAGACAAGGGACATGGACATCTGTATGCTTGTGCCACCCTAAACATTTTTATGGCAGCACAGAGGTGACATCTGTTTGCAGCCTGACTTGTTTGAGGAAAAGTGAACAGAGAAAACTGGCCCCGAGCTCCACTATAAAAGCTACATGGCTCTTGGATTACTGTTCAGCTCTCGTTCCTATGTATTTTTGTGCTGTGCAGGAATATTGGGTCCCTAGAGATTTCCTCTGTCAGGTTCACAATGGCATATTTTTTCCTGAACTAGGTTCTGTAGCTGTCTGCCTGTTTCCCCTGGTTAGTCAGCTTCCAACCTTGCCTTGTTTCGCATAGATCTTCTAATTCTTCACCAATAACATATTGATGAATCAAGCATATGTTAGTCTCATCGTATATTGATTTGATTATGACAAACATATGATCAGAGCAGGGGCAACACAAGCCTGTGCACCAATGTGGTTCAGTTTTGACAGTTTTTATGGGCAGGTTATGTTCTTGTACCCAGGTGCTCAGTCCCTACAGAAAGAGAAGATACACAGAGAGAAAAGCTATGTACGGTGTCTTTCTGCTGAGATCAAAAACTTTAGTAGAACTACAATTGTGATGCAGCCATGTATGGAATGGACCGAATCATTTCATATGGGCAGCTGTATTATGACTTGGATTGAACCAAATCATCAGCCCTTGAAAGACTCCATAATTCATATCTGCTTCCCTAGCCAAAGTATATTAGAAATTTGTAGTTTCTCCCATTGATTATGGGGGTATCTATATAATGTTAATGGAGCCTCACAGCCCGGGGCCAGGATTTTACTTTGTATTCTTGAGTTGGGTGTTTTATGTTTTTATGTTTTATTACCTACCTATCTATGCGCAATACAGCAAGTTTGGTGGATTATCTGTAGGGACCTACTTAATTTGTGGTTTCACAGATTTCACGGAAATCACAGAATCCAGGTTTTCCATTAAATTAATAAAAACAACAACAAAAAAAACCTTAATAAAAATAAAATGTTAGCTCCCCAATGGGAACCAGTGGTCCTTGCTGCCAGGAGAGGAAAGAACTACTTCACAGTCAGGGCGGCTAGGATCTGGAACCAACTTCCAAGGGAAGTGGTGCTGGCTCCTACCCTGGGGGTCTTTAAGAAGTGGCTTGATGCCTACCTGGCTGGGGTCATTTGAGCCCAGTTTTCCTTCTGCCCAGGCAGGGAGTCGGACTTGAAGATCTACAAGGTCCCTTCTGGCCCTACTTCTATGATTCTATGATTCTATGCCAGCTGGCGGAATGGCACAAAGGGCAGCAGACAAGATGGGGGCTTCCCCCTCATCCTTCTTTCCCCTGCCAGAGCCCCTTCATCTAGTAGTGTTAAGGGGCACAGCCTGTCTGCCAGTCAGAGCTGAGGGGCAGGGCCACCACAAAATGACCATGGAATTAGAGCTCTATGCTGCAATCAACCCACGAAAATTGGTAAGTCTCTCTGTGATTTAGGTAAACCACTAATTATTGGTGTAAACTAGCCCTGGAGATGTTTTAATTGCAGAAACTGTTTCTTTCATCACGTGGGATCCCTAAGAGGTCCAGTAACTATAGCTGGCTTCTGACTGGAAAAGTGGCTGCCATTTGTTTGCCGTAACTTTAATGTTCTCTTTAACATAATTTTTTATTAATTTACATAGTGAATATAATGACACAACTATTCATTGCTGTATTTTGCAAATGGTTGTAAGCCAGTTGGTCACAATGTTAGACTGCTGATGGGCCTCGTATGTAACAGTGTCCCCATTTTACAGATGTGGTGACTCAACCAAGGCAACTGAAAGAATCTGTCACAGGCAAAATTAAAACGGAGTAATTCCAGGCCCCTAAACTAACTGTCAGATTACACTCATGTCACATGCCATAAAAAGAGTAAAAGAAAAGGCATCCACTTTGAAAACAATTTTATTTTTCCTCATCAGGAAAAATAGTTCATACAGAAGTGACCTGTTTGATGTTTTAAAATTAGCTTTCCTCATCCTAAAATACCATGACTACAAAGGATGTGGTTCTTGATCCATTGTTTGAGATTGTTCCAAGGCACCAACAGCACAAAATGCGCAGTCAGTAGCTTTTAGGGCAGCAGAGGCAGCATCAGAAGTATAAAATGAGAAGACTCTTTGAGATATCTCTCCTGCCCTATGCTATAAAACCAATTTAATCCTGTGTATTATGCACTGGTGAATGCTGCTTCTAAGCTGATGAATACCTGTACAGTAATGAATCTGCAGGAAGACTCCTGTTGTTACTTTTCATAGTCAGATCCAGGGGTTTGTAATGTCCATTTTTCAAATATGTGTTTAGTATGTGCTGATATTTTTGTGGTCTACCAAACTACTTCTTAGATGCTAATGCCCAGAAATGAACTCCCTTCATTGTTGCTAAGGCATACTATGAAGACAATGCACCTGTCTAACTGTGTAGAGAAATAATGTAAAAAAATGAAGACACACTCGTGTCATTAAATATTGACGAGTAAAATTCATTGACTGACTTGGAGACCGTAGGATATGGTTTGAAATATAACCCCATGAGTGCCACACCCCCTAGTATGCCCAGGGCCATGCCTTTAAAGGCAGGACAATTATAATTAATTGAGCAATCTGACAGAAAGCATACATCCATAGATAGAAGCCTAAAGTGACACTGTGCACATATACAGAACCATACAGGGCACCTGAAGGGTTAATACAGGTTCAGTAGACCAAGGACAGTAAATTCTGCCTGTGGCTACCACTAGTCTATTGTATTATTATTGCAGGCTTTCGAAACAGCTTTTAATTTTAACCCTCTCTATCCTTTCATGGGATCTTTCTTTAAGCAATTGATATTGTCTGAAATTGTTCCAAATCTTTTCGGCCCTACCTTTCAATAATATATTTTTAATTCTAATATTTACAGAAATACAAAGGTAAAATATTCAAAAGGTTTGAGATCTCTGTACACTTAAGAGCTGTTTTTATCTACAGGAGCAAAAAAAAATCTGGAATCCTGTTCCTCTTATTTTTTTTATGATTAGTCCCCACTATTTGCTATAAGGCTCACTTCAGAATCATAACCACTATTTATTAGAAAATGTGTCATGAATATTCAGTTCTGACAAACATTTAGGCTAAATATAGATAATCTTGTATCCCACTCTGTCTTCCAGATACCTGCATTCACCTAACTGCATTTTTAAGATGACACACTGGGAATTGTTCATGTCTGTAAGAACTGACAAATCAAACACTCAGGAACCATTGGTTACCTGTAATGCAAAAAATCCCATTATTAATAACATTTTCAGCAATATTCTGAGCACATCATCAACACATAGACAGCCTACAGAGAATCAGTCTGTGGATCTGATCCAAAGCCCATGAAGTCAATGGGAGTCTTTCCACTGACTTCAAAGGGCTTTTATCAGGCCCAGTCTCATTTCTTTTCAATATATAGATGCAAGAGCAATGTCATGCATGATTTTCATGAGACATGCTAATGTACAATCAGTTCTAGGAGCTATAGAATGAACCAAAAGAGATAAATGGTTGATCCCAAAATGCTATACCAGCCCAGATATGAAAATATTTTTACTTGTATATAAGTTGAAGATAGGATTACATGACAAAACATTACAACTTAGTTTCTGGGCATAATTAAGTATGATCAATCACCCCAGTTAAATTGTCCTGTTAGATTTTGTGCTTTCTGTGAGCTATAGAAGAAATGACAAAAATTACTGTCTTAAATACATGGAAGGGTTACAGCAGGGGTGGGCAAAATACGGCCTGCGAGGCCATTCCATCTGGCCCGTGGGACCCCTAAAAAATGTAGAATATTAATATTTCTCTGCCCTTGGTTCCTGTCAAAAATGACAGGAATCAAGGGCAGTAGGACCCAGGCTGGCAGAGGGGCCGGGTTACAAGCTGGTGCTGAGCGTGGGGAACAGCAGCCCCTTGCTCACCGTGTGGCCAGTGCCCCACACTTGCAGCCTGCCTGGGACTGCCTGTGCCTGCTCCAGACAGCCCCGCATGGGCTGCAAGCACCTGCAGCAGGGAGCCCCGGCCATGGGGTGGGTGAGGGGCTGCTTTTCCCTGTGCTCAGTGCCAGCTTCTTCCCTGTTGGCAAGCAGGGGGTCAGGGCTATGCACTGCCCCCTGCCTGTACCACAGAGCTGGGGGGCACTGGGAATGAGTGTGTGGGGAGCCAGTGGGAGCATGAGGCCCACACCGGTGCCCCGGGGTCAATGCCAGCGGGGCCCAGAGCAGGGTGGCAGGAGCACGGGGTCCCAGCTGGCATGGGCTCTATGGAGCCAGGCCAGCTCCCCGCTCTCCCTGCTGGTGCAGCCCAGCTTGGCTCCACGGAACCCTGCTAGCCTGTGCCCTGCTTTGGGCCCTACCAGTGCTGGCCCTGGGACATTGGTCCCAAGACATTGGGACATTTGTCCCAAGATGGTGACCAGGAGGCGGGGCACCTGTCAAGGGGTGGGGCTACCCATGCGGCCCTTGACAGCCTGCCAAAATTGGGTAAGAGGCCCTCTGCCTGAAATAATTGCCCGCCCCTGGGTTACAGTGTGCTTGAAGCCATGATGGTTCAGGAAATGCACAAGGGCCAAGGGGCTTTTATATTTTTGTGACATCTTTTATTGAACCAACTTTATAATTTGGAGAGAGGTTAGACAAGCTTTTGGACACAACCACCCTTCTTCAGGATTGGGAAAGAAGATCGCCCATATCTTAAACATATCAGATGTGTAGGGTTCTGTGAAATCTCTGCCTTTTTCATACTTACAGACAGTTCTCGCACTTATGGCAAGTTATGTTTCTGGAAACGGCACTGTAAGTCAAAACGATATAAGTCAAATCTGATTTTCCCATAGAAACAATGTTATAATAGGGGCTTACGTTCCTGACCGAGGGCCTGATGCCCAACTTTTAATAGAAATGACCATAAGCACCAAAGCCACCGAGGTGCAGGTGGGACCCATCCGCCCCAGGAGTGATTCCCATGGCCCAGCCCAGCCCAGCATGCCTGGGGTCAGAGCCAGAAGCCCTGAGCCCCCAGGCAGCAGTTCCAGCCCCATGAGCCTGTGCTCAGTGGCCAGGTGTAGTTCCCGTCAACATCACTAGAGCACTGCCATTTCCTTTTATCAGGCATTTTTAAGGACTGAATATATAAAAAAGCTTAACATGCACTAAGAATCCAAAGAACGCAAGAAACTTACACGCCGGAGCACATCAGGAAGCAGACTGACTGAGTGACGTATGTACATTTGTGCACTGCCTGAATTGATGTCATGCTGTCATGCCATAAGTACAAGGATCCAGCGCCATAAGTAATAACATGGGTGTAAATAGCGGAGCGCCTCAAGTGCAAATCACCATAAGTTGAGACACTGTAAGTCAAGGACTGCTTGTATATACAAAGTATCACATTTTCAAGGTGGCCATGCAGAGAATTTCTGTAGCAGGGTGTGCCACTTGGCAGATGAATTGGATCAGATTTGGTTATGCAAATGCAGAAGTAGGGGTCCTAGTTTAGGCACCCAAATTTGGACATTGGACCAAAATTACTATGTGAATATGGTTTAGTATTATCAAACTGAGTCATGGGTTATAAAGGATCTCCAAAATGAAGTTTGGAGATATGCTATTCATTGTCATGAGTCCATTGTCATTGAGGTTGACAATACCACATCAGGGATGGTTGAAACAAGTGTAGTAGATGAACAGATGGTTGTGCAGGCCTATAGATGATAAGCACCTTTTATCACAAATTTCAAAAACCCACTCACTGTGTGAGTTGGTCTGCTGCTGATTATGATGATGTATGCTTTTCCCACCCAAGGGCACACTGTTCCCTCACCATGGCACTCCATTGCTGCCTATTTACAGCTAAAAGCTCAAAAGAGCCAGTAGATTGCACTCAATTAAATGTGCCATTAGGATGACTCTGAAGTGCTTTCTTGGGTAACCATTATTCCCCTTCCCATGCTCCATTTCACCTTACAGGAGCTGCTTGGGTATTTGTATGTCATCCATACAAGCCACATGTCTAGACGATTGCAGCTGAGCCTTCATTATTAATGCCTCAATGGGCAGGCAGTTAGCATGCTACAGGACTTTATCATTGGTAAGCTTGCTGTACCCCTCACTGAGAGTAGACTATAAATGCCTGTGCTGGGACCTCTCCAGCTGACCAGAGTGATAAACCTGACAGCCTTGTACACTTTTAAGTTGGGTGGAGGATGAAGGCACCATTAATGCCCTGTAACTGTAACAACAGAGAAGTAGTTGGTTAATATATGCTCAGAAGATCTTAGGCAAAAAGACATTGCCCTGTGCTAACGAGGCAACTGTCTGTACCAATTGAACCAAAAGGAAGAACTCCTTCCTGACCCCATTTTTTAAAAAACAATAGATTACCAGAACAGCACACAATATTCTAAAAGGTCTTACCAATGGTAGTAATGCCCAACTTCTCTTTACAGCATATACCTCACATAATGCACCCCAAGTCTGCAGTAATCTTTTCCCCAGCTGTGTTGCATTGGTAGCTCATAGTCATCCTATGATCAACCAATATGCCCAGGTCCCCTTTTTCCTCATATTTTCAAATCTATGAGCCCCCATCTTACAGCCAAGCCATTGTCATTGGTCCCTAAGTGTATGGTTTTGAACTTCAAACTGTTAAACTTTATTCCATTCCATTCCATGGGATTATCTAAACCTTCCTGTACAACAGCATGTAACACAGTCAGCCCTGGGGCAGTAGTCATTTCTACTGGCCTCCTGGATCCAGCCTTTTCACCCCCTCTGGCCTCCCAGGGTTGCACCCTGTTGTCTTCCTGCCATGCCTTGGTGTTATAATTGGACAGAGAGCCTGCCTCTAGAGGGTGGTGAGGTTTTACTTCAGGTCTTATATCCTTGCCTGAGCTGAGACTCTCTAGCCTTGGCTCACTTAACTCTGGCTTGGCCCCTCCGCCTAAGGTCCACTGTTCCAGGACTAGGCTTTCAGGCCCCAGTTCTGGCCTCACCCTTCACGGGTTCTGGGCTTGTGCCCTCTGTCTTTTCTGTGTGACACCACAGTCCTTCCACTGACAGCAGCGCTCCCCCTCTTTGGAGAGTTTAGGAGCTAGGGTCCCTCTGGCGCTCTTCTCAGTGGCCTCCTCCTTCCCTACATCCCCAATCCAGGCCTCTGGCTCAACTTCAACACAAATGAAAAATGCTTCCAAACAAAAGGTTCCCCCAACCCTGGGTCAACATCACACCATGGCAACAAGCTGCAGCATGAGATCAAAATACTTTTTTCTGCTGCCTGGTGGTAAAAAGGCTTCCTTGCAGCTCCCGACAGTCTAGAATCCTCCCTCCTTGGCCAGTGACCCCTCTTCTTTTAAGCCTTAGCCATAGTCCTGGTTTTATAAGGCCTCTTAACCTTCTCTCTAGGGCACCTGACCCACTATTTCTGCCCCAGCCTATCAATCACTGGCTGCACTGTGCTGGCTACACCTGGGGCAGGAGGTCATTTTATTAATGGGCCCTCTGCTACTATCAGTTCCTCCAGGGGGCTGATGTCAGCCAGCTGCTCCCTGGCTCCCTCTCTTCCTCAGTGATGGGGTGGAGGTCCCATTACCTAGGGGTGTCAAATTCAACTGGGGCCCTAAGCTACACCTGGGGCCCTAAGATACACCTATACCATGGTTCTCCTTGTGGGCTGGATCAAATCTGGGGCACAAGAGCTGTGGTGGTGGCAGTGAGGGATCCAGTGGTGGCAGTGGCAGCAGGTCTGGGGGGAAACAGTCTAGGGGCGGCAACAGAGAGCCAAGTTCACTGTTGATCACCATGGCCAGCCTAGCCAAAGGGCCCTGAAATAAGTGTCAGGCCATTACCTCCACCCTCCTCTTTGATTTAAGGTGGCCACTAATATCCCAATAGGATGGACTGATAGGCTCCACAAGCCAGATCCAGCCTGCAGGCTGCATGTTTGACACCCCTGCTGTACAATGACCTAGTTCTCTTCAATATCAGCAATGCCCCCAACTTAGTGTCATCCACAAATTTCACGAGGACACTTCCAGTCCCAGTAACAAAGTCAATGATAAAAATGTTAAAAAAAGATAGGTCTCATACCCAATCCCTGAGGAACACCACCCACTCCCTGGTTACCACCTTTCAGCACAAACCCCTGTCGTCTCCCTTTCAACTAACTCCCTTTGAAAATACTCCACTCATGATTGTGACAGTGATCCCCATCTCCTCCAGTTTGACTAATAATGTTCCATGAGGTATCACATCAAAAGCTTTGCTTAAATCCAGGTAAATTAAATCCACCACATTGCCCTTATCCAAGATGTCTGTTGCCCTGTCATAGAACGAGATTACATTTGTCTGATATGACCATCCTCTAACAAAATCATGTAGTGGTTTGTCCCACTTTACATTTCCTTCCATATCTTTAACTATTCTTCCCTTCAGTATCAGAAGATATTTCTTAGTCTGGGCCATCAGTGTACAGTCATAAGGGTATTACCACCCTTGTAGAGGTTTTTTGGTAATCTTAGTCTCAGCTAACACTTGAGAGTTAAGCACCTCTCCTGAAGTCTGAAAGTGAATCCCAATTCCCATGTTAAGGCTGAAAACTGTGTTGTGTTGCACCACTGCAAAGAACAACATGTACAGGGTGCGCCCAATGACACTTCCTTGTTTGCCACCACTTATCACAAAGAAGCAGCCAGATAGGACATTGTTTACTATTGTTTAGCCTTTACCTTGCCATACATACTATTATGGAGCTATCTTAAGACCGGCAGACACTTTCTTAGGTCCTTGTTTTACATTGCACTTACACTTCTCAAAATGGTAATCAGTGTTAGTGTTAGTTCAAGTTTAGAGAGTCACACATTCAGGCTAAAACCTTCTCTGACTGTCTCAGACCTGTACAACTACAACTTGCCGCTAGCAAGCAGGGTTCTGGAGGATTGAAAGGTAAGAATCTCCCCCTCCCTTCCCTCCCACCCCATTCTGGGCTTTGCCCCTACTCAGGGTTTATCCCCCACCCTCAGGGCTCCCCCTGCTCCTTGGGTACCTCCCTTCCCCCCTAATTTGGGGATCCCCACCCCACCCCCTCAGGGCTCCTGATCCAATCCAGGCCAGAGGGGGCCAATGGGTCCAATCCAGGCCAGAGGGGGACAGTAGCAGCGGACGACAGGGAGGAGGGAAGTATAGCCTAGAGTGGCCACAATTTAGTGTAGCATGAGCTAGGTAACACAGATCACATATAAAACTACCCAGAAGTGGCAAAACTTTAAGATGCCTAAATGGTGCTTAAATCTAGTTTCACATCTTAATATGGAGGCACTCCCAGGGTTAAAAGCTCCCTGAGCCAACTAAAATTAATGTGTAACACAGCCCTTAGACAGTCAAGTCTTTCCACAAGGCTCCAAAATCAGATCAGCTCACTGTGTCAAATGCTACCATCCAGTCAAGAGAAGTTATGTAGACATCAAAGATGTTAATCTTAACGCTCCTGGATTTGCTGAGCAGTGGAAATCATGTACACTGTTCTTCAGTTTGCCCATAATCCACATAGTGATTGCACAAGTTTCCTTTCTACAGTGCCCAACAGCCATCAGTTTGGGAGAATCTGAGAGAATCCGGCCATCAAGGCAAGCAGAAAGATCCTTCTATAATTACTGCAATCATATTTTTCCCTTCCCTGACAAACCTTGATAATAGGTACATCTTAAGTTCTGTGGGGAAATCCCTGTATCTCAAATTTAATAGAAAAGTTTGTGCAATCACTTAGTCAAAAACTGGCAGACAACTTTATATATTTCAGTAGGGTTGCCATCTGGACCAAGGGTTTTGACATCTTTCATGGATGTTTACACATTGGTGTTCATGCAGGGTTGGCAGCCCGATATTAGGGATGAAGGTTTTCCTGCATGAGATACCATATTCCTATTAACAACCTTGATGATGTTCAGGAGACCCTAGAAACTGTTGGGCTGAGCACTGTCTTTTGCCTTCACAATCTGTGAGCACCCTGTTGCTGCCTCTGCTCTTGACCAGCATCATGAAATCCCACATTGGTTCATAAATTGCCTTGAAGCCAGCATAGAAGTGCACATGATGTTCATCAGCATATGCCCCAAATTCATCAGAATTGGTAAACCAGCACAGATCTTTCATCTGGTGTCACCTGAATTGGACTTCACAGCAAACCTTCCTGTAAACCATCAGGTTGGCAGTTCAGTTCGGGTGAGTCAGCACAATCTGATGAGTGCTGTGTAGTTGTTTGAGCATAAACTGAATGGCAGCATCATTGTCAAACCAGTCTTGGTATTGTAGTAGCATAACAGAGGAGGGAAACTGGGGCAGCAGCCCTGGTTGCTGCCTTTAGGGTTGGAGGAGGCACAAATATAGGCACGACCACAGCTGGTGGCTGGCTGCACTGTGGTTGGCACTGCCCCATGTGAAGCAGTTGCCCGTGGTACAGAACTGCTCTATTATGCCCCTGTGGTGTTGCCTAGATACAAAATCAACAGTTTGCTCACAGACAGAACACAACATCATACAAGGCTTGCCATTCTTCCACAATATTGGCACTATTGGAAAGGGAGTCAGCAGCAAGATGCATCAGTTCCATGTGCAGCTCCTTACAACTGTCACCATGTGCCATAGGGATTTGGACAATATCAGGATAATCTCCATTATACAGAGTGCTGACTGGTAGAGGGACCATTGCAGAATTTGCTGAAGCCTGTCCTGACAACTTGCCCCAAAACAATGTATAATAGCTGGAAAGTAACCACAAAGGTTAAACATACAAAATCCAAGCAGCAACAGACATATTAGTGATGACTGCCATATACACAAGGGAAGTATGGCTAAGAAGTTGTGTTTTCTTCCTTCCTTTCTCTACATTTTTCATTCTCTCAGTCTTTTCCATAGAGCTGGTCAAATATACTATTTAATTTTCTTGACCTTCAGCTATCAAACATCTTAGCCAGGGTTAGATTATGCCATTCTCTTACTCAGCTGATCAAGGGAATGTGGGACAGTATGGCCCCACTCTACCCACTGGTTCACATTATACGAATTTGGGCACAAGTCTGGCACAGAGCACAGACCTTCCCCTCCAGACCCAACATAAGGTAATGGAAAAAGTGTGGGCAGACAGGAACAAAATATAGGCAGTGCATAGATTTCCAGTAACAGGCAAAGTACAAGGAGAGCAGGAGAATAGAAATTAAGTTCTGTTATGTCAAGGACTTCCATAACTGACTTCCCTGTACACAGTATGGGAAAAATTGGGACTCTGAGTCACAATGGTGCACATCTGAGCCAAAATAGTTGTGCTGTACCTTCATTAGATCTGAACCTAAATATTCAGTCTAGACTTCTCTGAATTCTTCTTCTGGTATTTGACCAGCTCTGCTTTTTATAATTGGATTATCTGTTCTCTCTGTTCTTCATTCAATGTTTGTACCATTTTCACTCCCAGACTTATGTAGTTGTATCATCCATTTGGTCTCCTGTTTTCCCGTCTCTCAGTTCTCTGGACTGAAGATGCATCAGGTTTGTTTTCAAAGCTGAAAAGCATAAGCAATGACTTCTAATGTTTGGATGGCTGTTCATATAATGTCTGACTGTGCCATCTTGATATTTGTTTTGCACTGCACACTATGCTTCAGCTTGGGTGAATCTTGACTTATTTTTTCTGCCTCTTGTCTCCTCAAATTTTACTCTAAGCCTTTTTAATTACTTACAAAATATTTAAAAGTATCAAAATCCACTCCTTTCATTCCTTCTAAAGCACTGGGTGATTTCCACAGCTTCACTTGAACACTAATGCTGAAGAGAAAGTTTCAATGGACTGATTTAACTGCCTTGGGGCAGTTGTGCAGGTTCAACCATCTGGTGCTAATGCAATTCCTCCAACTTAGTGTTTCCTTCTCAAGATGAAGGCAGAGAAGTGAAATGATTTCTCACATGCTCAAAAAAGGATATAGTGTAAATCAAAATAGGTAGATAAGAGGACAGTTAAATGCCTGAAGAAGTAGGAATTGCCCAATTGTTAAAAAGATGCTAACCTGGAACTCAGGAGATGCAAGTTCAGTTTCCTTCCTGTGTTGACTTTGGGTGAGTAATTTAGTATCTCATTTTGCCATCAGTAAAACGGAGATATAGATACATGAGGTATACCAAACGGTAATTTCTCCTCTCTATGCCATGGATTCCCAGGATTCTCTAAAGTCAGGAAGCAAAAGGCATAGACCCTAAAGATTCATGCCTTAAATCAAAGTTCCTGGAGTCTTATGATAATATCAGAATCTCAACTTTCACTTAAAACATGAAACTGTAAAAGACTTTTTCAGCTTTCACAGCTGTGATGCAAACCTTGAAAACATGACACGAGTGTATTCACCTTCAGTCATTGCTACCCATGGCACTGTGGGCCTTCACCACCACAGGTAACAGCTCTGTGTGCAGGGAGCCCTCACTGCTGTTGTGTCATCATGGCTCTGGTATCTTTGGTAGGACCTCTCCATACAGGGTCTGTTTCCAATTTTCACTATCACAAATCTTGCAATAGGTACTATCATGATATATATGATTAGAACTGGCATCTAGATATGATAGATATGAAATATGATATATAGATCTATCTCTCTATCTATATCTATATATGTATTTATCTCTGTCTCTCCACATATATCATATCATGGCTTAAAAATCATACATATCACACACACAGACATACATACATATATATATATATATATATATATATATTTGGATCATCGTGATTATACATATAGTGCGTGGTCTGACTGAACTTCTGGATGCTTGGGTCAAATGGCAATAGATCATTTGCAATATTACAGAGCTCTCAATGAAGACGGCAGAGACTGAGTCCTCTCTCCTCTCGGGTGCAGCCTTTTTCTCCTAAAACACAAAGGCTGGCACCCAAGGAAGCGCCAGTCTGCCTCACAATGCCTGAGGACAAGATTACTATCAGCTCCACAGCAGCTCATAAGCTGCAACTTCTGACAGCCAAAATAGGCGCCCAGTTATGGCTTCAGTCCAGGCTAATAGGACCGTTGTGTCTAGGGTCCCCAGGTATCTTAACCTACCCCCCAAAGAACATTGCTTCATGCAAGACTCGCTATACTGTACAGATGCAGTTCCATCTCATATTAGTGTCCTTCACTTTCAAGCATAGGTACCAGAATCCCTCCACTTTGCTTCATGATTATCTTGTCAAAGATACCATTCTCAAAAGCCTCATACCATAAGACGAAAGTCATGGTTTACATTAATTTATGAGAGTCAGTTCCTAAGAGCTGTATGGTAGGCATGAGAACTGCAAAGCTAAACTGATTTGTTCTGGCACCAATATTCTGATGTGATAAGATATACCCATGACTGTCATGTATTAATTTATTATAAATCACTGTACTTTTTTTTTACTTGTGCAGACCCCCCTACAATGAATATGGAAGTGAAATGTTCAAACCAAGGGCTTAACATCTCCAGTTTGTCTTCGTGACAGGAAAAATCTGATTTCCAAGTAACAAGTTCAGGAGGTGGCAAATGTTCAACATGGGGCTAAATATCTTTTCTCATTGCCTTTCATATTTTCACAGCCCAGATTGTATTACACATTGTGTTCTTTGTCTTGTAGCTGCTTTGTCCTTCTAGTTGTGCTTTGTCATCAACTGTTAAAACATCCCATTTTATTCTATTTGATATAGCTGCAATTTTTTGCCCAGGAACTGAGTGCTATTTCCTTCCTATACTAATACCACTAATTATTAATTATTAGTATTATTATTTATAATAGCATTGTGCCAAATAAAAACAGAGAACCGTTGTGCAAGGCATTGTAAAAGCACAAGGCAAATGCCAGTCCCCGTTCTGAGGAGCCTGAAGTCTAAATGGGCAAGACTACAAAAGCAGCATTATTACATTTATTTTACATATGGGGAAACTGAGGCATAGAAAACTGAAATGGTTTGTGTCCATGGTCATGCAGGAAGCTTTGGAAAGGGGAAACAAAACCCACCTTTCCAAATACCCAGTCATGTGCCTTGGCCACAAAACCGTCCTGCCTCACTATGCTGCCTCAGTGTCCACAGAAGGGGAATAGACAGTGGGCCTTGAAGGATGAGGCTCTTTGTCAACTTAGTTTTCTTTTTGTCCCTTTTCCCCTTCAAAGCACTGAGGTAATGGAACAGCACCCACCATTGCCCACATCACAGTGTATGATAGGCCAAATAGGAGGGCTTCGAATTGTCCAAAAGTGCCCAGCACCCATTGATCAGGAAGGAGGTATAATGATTTGTAATTGCAATACTTTCATTACCATCTCTTAGTTCCTTGCACACTAATGTCAAGAGCTTTGTCTTTGTAGTGTTATTGGCATTTTTCATCATATTCATGAAGTGTGGGTCAATTTTCTTCAAAAGGCTCACTTCGCCAACTTGCCACAAAGACAGACAGTAATAAATTCTACTAGTGCACAGTGAAGGCTTCGTAGCTGCAAGCAACAATAAAAAGCAATGAGCTGGGTGTCACTAAGTAACTCCAGTTTACACTGCATTTTCTTCTTTTATTGAAACTCAGAATATGAATTTATTAATGAATACACAGGCATACTTTGAAAAAGTGGGGGGGAGACCAAGTCAATTTATTTGGTATTCACACAGTGTGTGCCTACATTGTATTGTTTCATCATTTTATGGCCAGGCATAGCTTGTTAGGCTGTGGCCCTCCAGAAAAAAGCAGGCTCATATAGCAACACCTTGACGTAGATGTACAGCTGCTCTCACTGTGGCTGTCTCACCTTTAGCCCCGTCTGTCTACTGCCGGCTTTCATTTTCCGCATTCATACATCAATAAGCTTTGCATGCTGACACCTAATTTTGCAGGCTACTTTGGTTATGGAGGCCGTGTTTTGCATATCACTACCCACCCCCTTCTGACATCTACTGCCTTTAAAGAGGGAGAGAATAGAGAGAGCACGAAAGAGGGATTCTTTTCTTCTCAGCCTAATCAGAGATTTCTTTATATTTGTCAAAAGCAGACCTGCCAAATCAACTTTAATTGATTCTTCCACAGTTCTCATGTATGATTTTTGAAGGACTGGGCTTGTGTTCCAAGACACAGTGTTGTGTTTCAAACAAATATGAGGTTTCTACAGCAAATCAAATTTGGATGCCAATTAGTTAGCATTTTCCATTCCAATTAAATTTGAGACCTTCCTGATTTTGGAAGACTTTATAGATATATATTTTATGTTGAAAACTACCCTCGATGGTCTAATAAGCAGGGAGGGGATATATCCACCCATCTGAATATACATTTTGGAGGGAAGTGGGGGAGGGGTTACCTTGTTTATTTCACAAGGATTTGCCAGCCCATCCTAACCTGACACCACAAAGGTTTTTACTTCCAGTCAGGTAGCTAATGTCATTATATCTTTGACAACTCATAAAAATGTTATAATCTAATAGGGATTTCCCCCCCCCCCCCACGCAATGAAAGCTCATTGTAGCAAAGACAGGATTATGGGCAAAAGCAAGACTATTGGTTAAAATGACAGAAGGAATCTGAGTCCAGATAGACTGTGGTTTAAAAACAAATATAATTTAATATATTTTTAAAGTATTCCAATCTATACAGACTGATTCTAAACAAGCCAGGCACAAAATGTACCGCATTTCCTATTGGATGCTATGTATTCCATGAAAGGATATTTTTTAAATTAATTTCTTTATAAAATAATTAGTTTGAGAACTAGAAATGAGGCTATGAATAAGGTTAGAAGATAGCAGCTAGGATGGAATCTAATACCACACTGACTGGCACAGACAGACAGACATAAACACTTGTTTAGATTAGATAGCTTTAAAATCCAGACTCACCATCAGATTTAAAACTATCCCAGACAAAATGCATGTGCTTCAAAAAAAAACACCCTGAGATTACTGAATCTGATATACAAAGGATGCTTTGGAGTAGAAAAACCTGTTATCATGAAACCCCAAATAAAAGACAGCAGGGACCTATCCCACCCCTAGTACAGAGCGGGTAATTCAGCTGGCATAACCAGCTGAAATAAACTATCTGACCTCCACTAGTGTCACTGGAGATGTAACAGTTTTCACCAACTGAGGATTTGTCCCAAAGGGGATCTTGAGTCAAAATTCTTGCTTTCTTCTAAAATATATCAAGGTCAGGTACTTGTTCCCAGTAAAACTTCATTCCAACGGTCTGTATTCCTTCATTTCCATGAGAAAGTAGTTAATCAGTTTATGTGTATTTTACAATATATATGGAGAAACAAAAGCGTGTGCTCTGATAAATAAAGAGGTAGCTTCCAAAGAGCTTAAAAATCCTGGTTTGGAGCCAGTACTGTATATTGTGTTTTATACTTTGGATGAGTGTGTGCAACTAGTAGACTACCACACCACAAGCAATAAAATGAGAAATTATGAGGGCTATTGAACACTATTCACATATTCACAGTGTAGCACCGCAATGTCAATTAGCATGCGTGTTTCCATAATTGTTATACGAGGGGAAAATTTACAGTGTTAAATGGCCCTCAAACTCAAACTTCCACGTGGGCTTTGTTTTGTGGTGTTCAGTAATAGCATGCTAGGCTTTCAAATAAAACCATTAGGAAGGCTGGCTGGCTGGCTTGATATCTCCTACAGCTCTGAGTTAATGCAGCCCAAGCTGGTATGAGAACACACATGGATTTCTTTGCTTTTGTTTTGTATCCTTATAACATTTAAAAAGGGGTAACACCAAGGCTGACTTTATACAGCCTCAATGTCTGTATGGTATGGATTCCCAAATCACTGGAGTAGAGCTGTTCACCTTTCTGAAGATGTCAAGATTTCTCATACTCCTGGCACATATCCTATTTAGGTACATAGCAGGACACTGGGCATGTCTTTATAGCTTATGGTTTTGTTTCATAGTTTCATAGTGTTGTGCCAGGAAATGCTGTCACTATACAGAGACAAGCCAAACCCACATATGCTGGGTTCTAAACCAGACATGCTATAGCCATGTTTGTGTGGCACTGTACATGACATGGGTATGGACTACCATACTATTTCCAGTTGAAGAGCTAACACAAGCATGCAGAGCAGACACAGTAGAAGCATCTACATGTGCATATTAATGCAAAGCAATAAACTCCACCACATAACAAGCTGGAGTTTATTGCTCCCAGGCAGCACGTTTACATGTGCGCCCAGGGCCACAGCACGTTGAGCTGGGTTGGAACAGCCCTGGCTAGCAGGGGGCCCAGAGGTCAGCCTGCCAACCCAGGGCTGCTCTGACCTGGCTCAGCGTGCTGCAGAGGGACTGGCTGGGACACAAGGGTGCTTCAGTGTGGGGCTAGCTGGCAGGCCCCCCCACACTGAAGCACCCTCATGCCCCAGCCAGCCAGGTCACCGTCTATATACAAGTAGACGGTGACCTGCTATCCTGCTGCAGAGTTTATTAGTTTACTCCAGCCTAATAGCCCTGCATGTGTTGATGCCAAGACATTTACTATCGAGCTAATTGGCCTACTCAACAGTAAACATCTCATGTAGGCACACCCACTGTGTCACAGCATGATGCTGACTTGCACTGTATAAACATACCCTTTTATGGGCGACTGGTGCCTCCCAAGTCTGAGGGGGCACCAGATCACCAACTGGGGGGGGGAGGCAGGGGGGTCCCCCAGTGGCCAATCTCCAAGCCCGAAATCACCACTGGTGAAACCGGAAGTGCACTTCCACCAGCATTTCCAGTTTCATGGCTGGTGTTTCCAGGGAGTCCATGGCCAATCTCAGGGGGTGCATGTGCACTTATGCGCACCCCCAACACATTGCCAATGTACCCTTTAAGGCCACATCCACACAAGTGTGGACATTTGTTTCCCCAGGGACAACTAGCAGTAGGACATCTTTTTCTGCTGCTACTTGTCCCCAGGGAATGTCTGTGCCACGTGCCCTCTGGATGAGTAAATTTACCTGGGGTACTGTGGGTCTCCTGGGACTGCAGCAGTGGCGATCCTGCCACTTAGAGTCTGGCTGGCAGCTAGAGTGTGGCTCTGGCCAGCCAGGCTCCAGTTTTGGGCAGTGTGTGCTGTCCCACACTTTTTTGCATAGGTCTTTTTGACCCCAGGGTCTCACCAGAGTGTCTGAGGCACTACATACCACACAGCCATGCTTGTCTGGACATACCCTAAGAGGCCAGATTTTCAGAAGTGGTTAGTGCAAGAATTTCAAGCTCTTGATACCAATAGTTGGAACTAGCTTTCCATATAAGCTCATCAAGACCTGGGGAAAATTTTTCACCTGAAAAATTGGTAAAAAAATGCAGATTCAGAGCTACTGAAATATTTTTCAGATTCATTTGGATTTGTAAGGACAAAAAATTTAGAAAAAAACATGACAACATTTTGTTCTGATATTGTCAAAAAGAAACATTTTGAATGTTACTTTGAGCTGATTTTTTCTTTTGAAACATTCTTTAATTTTACAAATTAGAATGACTCCATGTTGAAACGAAACCTAGAAAACAACACTGAAAAAAAATTAGAACTTTTTTTTTACTTTTTTATTTGCCAAACATTGAGAAAAATTGTTATTTGGTTTCTACTAAAATTATTATTATTGTATGGGATTGTCAGTAAACCACAAAATCACCTAGTCATCATCCCAGGGTCCTGAGGCCTTATGAAAATCCAGCCCTTCCAATCTGAAATGTATTGTGATACCATTGTGCACCATCACAAGTTGGTCACAGGGCATTTTCCTATGACTTTGGGTTATGGCAGCACAAAGCAAAAGAAAACACAGTGACACATCATGGGATGGACTGCAGTAGCCTGACTGGAAACGCTAAGAGAATCACCAGGGCTCACAGTTGGGAATCTCACTGAAAACTCAGGAGTTAATCACACTACAGCCAAACACACTGAAAGCTACTGCACTGGACCACTCATGAAGGTGAAAACAGATATGATAAGTTATTATGTTGCTTTGTCTCCAATGTATTCATACCAACAGACACTTGTGCATCTGATATGTAGCACTGTTGTATATTCAGGTCTTTACATACTTGGCACTTTAGAGATATGTTATCACTGTAGGTAAACACAAAGGAGATTAAATTAAAAATTGACCAGGAGCTGGTTTGACTGTGGTGGCAAAATGCAGCATGTTCACCTATAGTAACAGGGTGGAGAAATCATGGTAGGGACATAAATGCTTATCTACAGCAAGATGGCTTCAACAGAGAGCAAAGCCTAGAGAAATGAATGTGGGGTTGGATATAGGGCACTTCCTATTTTCAGCTTCACTGATGTCACAGAGTTACTCCATAACTAAGTGCGGAGAAGACAGTACTCTTTATTTTTCATTCGTCTTTCAGAGATTCTTAGGTTTTAAGGCCAAAAGACTTCACTGGGTCATTCAATTTGACCTGCCATACAACATAGGCATCAGATTTTGTCCAGCTTATAGATAGCTTTATGAAATACCAGTCCTATAAATTTCAGAATTCACTGCATAAGAAATATGCCCCTTTGAATCAGAAATCGTTCACTTTCTTTATATTATCCCATCACCATAGCTTCTACACCATTGTCTCCATAGGGAAAAGTTTGACTGTGTTCCCTGAAAACACCACCTTTTCTCACAATGAGTTTTATAACAAGCTGGCCCCCAGAAGAACTCAGCAATAGCCTGGTATCTGTAGCAACATTCCCTAAAAGGCAAATCCTGGTATTCAGACTAGGCATGCAATACCAGCAGAGCAAGAGGCACTGGCATTCAAAACACTGATGTAGCTCTTTGGAAGCACTGGTCAGGAAGTTGGGAGATGCATCCTCCTGATTTGCTGTACTTGGTACTTGTGCATCTTTAATGACAGACCCTGTCTGAAGGAGCTTACAACCTAGCCAAAACAAAAAAATAAGAGGGGAAAGTGTTTTAGCTCTGTTGTGCAGGTGAGCAACTGATTCCCAGCAAGACTATGGCAATGTCTATACTACAGTGGCTGATGCTGCTGTCACTTTTCAAACAATGACAGCAGTGTTAAGGTGGCTTAGATGGACACAGTACTACCACTAGAAGCTGCTTTTCTGCTGCTAGAGATACCTCAGCTCTCCCAACCAACAGAGAGCAGTACCAAGATGTTGCAACACAGACAAGGGCTAAGTGATTCCCCCCAAGTCAGATGGGAAGTTGGTAGCAGTGGGAAACTGAATTCCATTCTCTTAAACCTCAATCCAAGTCTTGAGAAAAACCTTCCCCTTTACTCACTACATTCATTTAACATTTGAACCAGTCAGGCTGGGTAGAACAATTAGAGGCAATGACTCTGTGGAGTTCAGAAAAGCAGTTTTAACAGACACTAAGCCATAAATTTTAACTGAAAGCACATCTTTGCAGAACATCCTCATCTGAAAACAATTCCCCTTCTCCTTTTTTGGCAAAAAATGGTGCAAAGCATTCCTTTCCATTCATGTTTGAAATTCCTCGAGTGGCACTGACTTTGCTGAAGTAGTGATATGTTTATCCTTGTGGTAATGAGTTCATCTAGCAGGCTAGGACCAACATCTGAGCTGCAGTGTCACCTGCAATAAGTGAACATTTACTTTGCAACCATGGTCCCCTAATGTTACACACAGCCAATGGCACAATCAAGCCTGCTTTCATGCCTGCTTTCCTGAACTGCACATTGGCACAAAACATTATTTCACTGCCAACATTGCAAGAGTCTGGCTGTCTCACTCTCCTACTTTGCCAGTGTACCAGAGAATCGGTTGTGCAATTTCATTTAAATGCTCCTGCCTAATTATTTAGCACGGTCCCAGCACTTGGTGTGTAGATAATGGGATCACTGAGGCACCATTCCACTAAGTCAGAGGTAAAGCATTGCAGTCAACATGGGGTTTTTGATTGTTGAAATCAGGATCAATTGTGTAAAAGTGGATTACAATTTATTTTTTTTAAAAACCTCTCATCTCTCACCATCACGTTTCACTTTTAAGTGCTCACCCTCAGAGTCCCCAGTTCTTAACATGTAAACACAGATGAATTTTAAAAGGGTATCTTAAGTCTCTGTAAAGGAGAACTGCTCTGAATGGATGCACAACACAGAGATGAGCCCTAATATGACTACTAGAGCTAGTCATTTCAGATTTTCTATCTAAATCCAGATATGAATTTTGAAGATGACCTCTATATCTATAATAGGCTAACCAAAGCCTGGATCTGAACACCCCAGAGGATTAAAAATGTTCAGACATAAAGAGCAGCCCATGGAAAACTGCTTGGACCCATCTTTGATAGTTAGCCACCCTTCACCCAAAAAGAACCTGCAGCCACTGGATCCCTAGATCAACAAGATGCTGACCCACGTGCCAAGAAGTGCTCCATATGCCATGCAAACTGTGAAATATGTTTTGAAAGCCAAATTGACATTTTGTACATTTACAGACATGCTCTGAGAGGCAGGGAGGAAGGGGGCACTCTAATTAGAGTGGTTCCAAAAGCTCTCTAATTAATGTGCCTGGAGCGTCCCGTCTATCAGTGCCCCCATGCTGAAAAATGGCGGTGGGGGCACTTTAACTAAAGCTCATCAAACAAACTTTAGTTAAAGCATCCCTGCTTCATTTTTCAGTGCAGGGATGCTCATACACGTGACACTGGAGTCTGCTAGAGTGCGGTAATTACCACGCTTCATCAGATTCAATTAATCAAGTCTGCTGCGACATGTTGTAATTACAGCACATAGGAGCAACCTCTCTGTATGTGTATAGGTGCCTTTTGGGTCCTGCTGCTTGTTTCAGTAACCTGTCCCACTGAAGTGATTTCCTCTGTGCCTGAGGGATACAAGCTGTGCCATAGCTCAGCATCAAATCCATTTTAGATGTATTCTACATTAAATGAGAAGATTACTTTGTCTTCATGGGCGAGGTTTTCAAAAGCCTACAGGGGTGGTGATCTAACTCTGTTGCCACCAAATTTGAGGGGAATTTTACTCTTCATCTTGCTGAGAGTAGCTCTTTCATCTTTCAGAGATCAGCTCTGAAAACTTTACCCTGTAAACATTCTGTCTCAATATTACATGGAAGGGTGTCAAATTCAATGGCTGAGATTTTCAGGGATTCATGTAAATATCTTATCTAGTTTTGTGTTATATGGATTCAGCAGATCCCTAATTTTCACATGGGGTCCAAAAAACTTCAAACCCAAGCAAGGAATGACTGATTTTCAACTACTTTCACATTATAATCATGCTAAATTCTTACATTTTCAACTGCAAAACCATAAATCAGACCAGGTTCACTCAAGAGATTCATGACCTGTAGTGAACCTGCACATCATTTTGTACAGCCTCTCTGTCTCCATTGGGACCATGAATGGAGCGGCTGGGGGGGCACAGCTGCACTGGCTGGTGGCAGGAGCATGGTGGCAGCAGCAGGAGCCCAGAGGCGGTGAGCAGGGAGCTCCCACAGACGCTGCTGGCACTGGCAGCAGTGGGGGTGGCGAGCGCCGACCATGGGTCGGCGACCAACGACCATA
>NW_005841866.1:1965322-1971073 GCF_000455745.1 Alligator sinensis
CAGGCAATCATGGACTGCCTGCAGACACTGCCGCCACTGCCAGTGGCATGGTGGCAAGCAGCAACCACCTGCAGGCACCGCCAATAATGTTGGCAGTGCCTTTTTGCAGGGGGTGCAGCGCCATGCTCAGGGGGTGCACGTGCACCCCCTACACATCACCCCTGATTGGGACTAGCAGATACGGTCTATGGGTGAAGACTATAAGGAAGATACTTCCTTGTAGTATCTTGGGGATGCACGAAATGAAGGTTTTATTATTATAAATAATATTATCAACAGGGATGATAAATAGTTCCAAAGCCTTCGAAAAGACATGTTTTAAGAAGATAGTTATCTTTGAAATACTACAACTATGCATTTTACAGTTCGGCTGTTAGCAATGAGGATCTTCTCAGCATTAGAAAATATCACCTTTGTAACATCCCATAATTTATGTAATGGACAGGAGAGCAGCTCCCCATTGTAACACATGGCACTTTTCAGGAGGCACCACAAGTTACAATGATCCCCCGAACCCAAGAGAAGTTTGCTGCAGGGTCCTTGGGATTGGAGAATCCAGCTTGCAGTCAGTCTCCCATAGCAATACCTCTCCCCTGTTCCAGCCCTGGCACTGTTTTCAGAATGGGAGGGGGGAAAAGGAGGAAAGGGAACTAAATCCACCTTGGCAGAGGGGCTCCAATCCACCCATACCACCCTCAAGCACTGGCTAAAAAAACCCAGACTGAACTCCCTCCTCCCCACTCCCATTCTGAAAACAGCACTGGTGCTGGGAGGCAGTGCAGACACAAGTTACTGAGGGTGCCTTCCTTCGAACATCTTCATCTGAACCCTCATGCAATGAGGGCTCAAATTTTCATGGGATCGGGCCCTTTTAAAGTGCTCTGCAGCCATGCACTTCTGTTTGGTCACAGCTGTGGAGTGCTTTCAGTGGCCAGACTGGGCAAAAAATGTCACTTCTGTCTGCATCTTTATATTACAATACAACATCAACTGAAATCTGGGCCCTATTATGCTAAGTCCCCCAAAAGCCAAAAGCCTACCTAGACTGAAGAGAAAAATTGTGGGAAAAGAATAAGAATTCTTAATATAGATGAGAATCTGATTCTCCTGAGCCCCGAGACAAAGAAGGGTTTCCATCAAGGACAGTGCTAAAGTATGGGCTTAAGTCTCACCTTAATCTGTTTCCACCAAGAAGAGAAGAAACTGAGTGATTTCAGTAGGACAGCACATACTGAAATTTAAGCATATGATTAATGCTGTCCTGAAGGTGGATGGAACAAAGTGCAGGCTTTCAGGATTTCCTGGATATGGGCCAGAGAAATTAAATTACTTGCTCTAGATCACAAAGAAGTCTGGGAAAGAACTGGAAAAGGAACCTGGATCTCCTGAGTCAGAACCAAGTCATCCTTCTTCTCTAACTGGGGATATACTTATTACCAGATGATGTCTTCCCTTACTGGTAAATTTCAATATGAAAAGGACTAGGCTGTTTCCAGGAAATGTCTGTCCTAATTATTAGTGAAAATTCCATAGAAAAGATATTTCTGCCCCTATTTTAAATACCTCAATGGTGTTTTCTCCTCCAGTATGTGTAAAGCAGGGTGGCAGCCCTTCAATCTGTGCATTTATCTAACCTGAATATTACTCCCTCTACTCCCTCCTCTCCAAGCCTTCCATCTAATTATACCAGTGCTGCTAATACTCAGGTTTACAACTCCAAATATGGTGAATTCATTCAGGCTCTGATTCCGCAGTTCTCACAAGGTTGGTATGGAAGGCAGATGACGGGGGAGAAGAATCCTTAAAAGTCAGGGTCAAAAAAACGGATTCATTTTTGAGTTATACCAGGTTCTTACAAACAGGTTTTCCCATATTCATCTCCTAAGAGTCAGTATGAGATATTATATTTGGCTCTCAATGAACTGCATTGCTTGGAACATGTTTTTTATAATACATAAGTGTAAATAAAGGATGAAACTGCACATAGTACACATTGATTTATTCTAACCATCATCTACAATAATAGTCCCTAGTTTGTATCTCAGATGAAACTTGCCAGGATAGTACCAATCCCAACAAATACTGTAGAGGTGTATTTTACAAAGCTGCCTGGGCCTGGCATGAAGATCATGCCATTTTAAGCAGAGAATCTGTTATTGTGATGTTTGCGAGAGGAGAACAAGTGGGAAAGTCACTTTCAAGTGCAGCTCAATGCTCTTTTAATGAGGGATGGGGTCTTCTTCAGAGCCAGCCAACTACTGAGGAGGAGCTGACACCCTTAGTACTCGACATCCTCAAAACAGCTGACAGTTTCAGATAAATCAGTTTGTGTACTTCCTCCCCTCTTCACATCACCTGCAGTGACAGGAAAGCACTAATTTCCTTTGAGAGGGAGAGAGAGATGGATGCATGCATACATCCTGGGCATGTTGATCCTTCAGTGTAAAATTAACAAAAACAGAGGCCAGGGAGAACTGGGAATAGGCAAAGCACTTTGTCAAGGGAAAGGCTTTGCTGCAGCACAAAACTGTATTCATCATATGGTAATTTACAAATATGCATACAGCATAGTCACATTATATTATCCCCCGGAAAAAGAAGCTATGACAAATACAGTATGTTTGGTGAACCAATTGCTCAATTCATATGTATAATTCTTTCCTGCTTGCACAGGAGATGGGCCAAGTAGACTGGCAAACAGCACTGTGCCATCACCTGCTTGTGAGCAGAAGTGGCATTGTGGGTGCCTTGTACCATACCTCAGAAACAGAGATGTTAGCCTGGCTGACATATGGAATCTCCAGCAGGAAGGGTCGGTTTTCTTTAAGCCCCCTTACAAAGAAGAGAAAGAAAATCAATGATGCAAAATAAATCAACTCATTTTACTTACAACACAAACAAAGGGCAGTTCAGTTACATAATCCCAAAACAGAGCTAGATAACTATGTTTTAAAAATTTTCAAACAGTTAATCTAGACTATCACCCCAAGTTTTTATACAGGTCCTGTCATAAAGACCATGTTAAATTGAACACAATCATACTCTTACCACATAGAATCAGCCCTCAGAGAGTAGGTATGATGTAAATAGTAGGTACAGTTTCTAAAGAGACAAAAAGGAATAGGGAGCACAACTCTCACTGACTTTATGGACACCTGTAGATGGAAATATACATACTTTTTATCTATACCTATCAGTACAGAAATAATTAGCCAATATATCAAGTTACTGGTTAGACCTGGTGATTAGGACTGGACTGCATACCAGTCAAAGAGCTACAATAGAAATGATCATAGTGTTTTCCAAACGAGATTGAGGATGCCCCATAATGTCTTTGCTGAGTCCATGTACGATCGCCTTTCAATACAGCACCCACTCAGACTAATAAGAGAGAATCCAAGGCAGTGAAAGAAGAATGTTTTCCCATTATGTATGTGACTATCAATTACATTTCAAATGTCAAATGTGCATGATCACATGGAAAACCCTCCTATCCTAATGCATCTGGGACTCGCATCATTTTCTCAGGCTTGTGGGAGAGAACTCAGTTTATCAGTTGCCTGCTATAATCAATATAAAGTTAAGTACTAACCATTCCCTCTTTCACAAGCAGCCCTGGCAGTACACTTCCTGAATCCATTAGCCTGATGGTGTCCCATGACTAAATAGTGTTATATAGATTAGATATTCCAAGCCATTAAAAGCAGTACACATTCATGAAAAAGAAACTTGCTAAAGAAACTCCACTAGTAAAACAGTCAACCTTTCCTCAGAAGCTGCACCTACTATACCTCTCAACTTCCCTCACACACAAAACCCATCCTCTTGAAGCTTCCCTAGTTAGAAACACCATACAACAATAGCAAGACTTTTAAAAGGTTTGTTTCCTCTCTTTGA
This sequence comes from Alligator sinensis, assembly GCF_000455745.1. Classification (NCBI taxonomy): domain Eukaryota; kingdom Metazoa; phylum Chordata; order Crocodylia; family Alligatoridae; genus Alligator; species Alligator sinensis. Next base: position 1,969,220 of record NW_005841866.1, read on the forward strand.
TCTACAAAAAATGCACCTTTTTAACTGGTCATTGGATCACCACATGCCCCAGGTGCAAAGTTTCAGGTAGCTCAACCTTCAAGTGGAGATTTTCAGAGTCATAAATGGAAGGAAGGCAAAAATTTGACTTCAAGTGTGTGTTAGACAGTCCATCATGTTTCTGGAGAATCTTCTTCCTAATCCTTTGCTTCTTGGAGGGAGGCACAGCATCACAACAGACACCTCACCAGAAATGGGCATGTCCTCACCAAACATATGGGTCAAATCCACCGCACCATTTGTGCTGGAGACACAGTGCATTGCTAATACAAGTTATCTTTTGCATTGCATTAGCACCTAGGAGTCCAACTCACAGACCAGAAGTCATTTATGCAAAATACAATTCAGGGCTTACCAACTCAACCAACCCTTTTCTTTTTTTAGTTGACAGCAACTGCATTGTTGCTGTGATGCATCAGGTTATGTCAGCTAAGTCACCTAAGATTTCATCACTTATATAATGGGATGTGACTGACGTGATCAGATGAGACAAGTCACAGCAATGACGTGTCAGACCCGGAAATCTAAAAGGAGATATTTTTCTGACAACCATTTAAAACACTTGGAAATTTACATTTTTAAGAAATATACACACGCACATGCAGTTAACTGCACTAAGTTTGTTGCATTTCTTCATGTCACCTCAGGAATCTGAGTATAAACTATATAAATCAGGACATTACCCCCACTTCATGGGTAGCCCTTTTGTTTGAAAGCCTCTTCATGAACACGTCTTATAAGTTGCTCCATGTAAATTGCCCTGGTGCCCAGGCTGAATCTTGTAAATGTGAACTGTCTTTTTCATCTCATCTTTCCAAAGGCCAGGAAGGAAGCTGCTCTGACCTCTGTGGGGCTATCATACCCCACAGTACCCATGGGCCGGTCTGGAAAGCAGAGCAGTTCCCCAACTCTCTCTGTTCTTTGCTCATGGAATTAGGTACTGGGAATGTAGCCACTGCACTGTTTTAAGGGTGCAGTGAGTTCTGGGATGCTGGCCTTGCACAAAGACTTCTGCACATGATAGCACACATGGGTAAAATGCTGCCACCACTGAATGCCCCATCCAGCAAGCCTGCTGTTCTGAAAAGCACAATATGTGATTATGGTGCACAGATCCACATAGCTGTGGCCAGACACAGAACACAAAGCAATGTTATTGTAGTTTTAGCACTGGAGTGGGCTTTTCTTAAATTATTGACGATTTCTGCACAGGTGTTTTAAAATACCTGCAATTTCAATTGTTTTGTTCTGTTCATGTTTTTAAACAGCAAAGAAAATTCAGCAAATACAATCAGGCAGAATTAATTTGTATAAAAATGGAATGATTAAACATAGTCAATAAATTACAATAACGTGTCCACAGTGAACAATGCCACCAGATGACCATAATGGAGATCCAGTGCTCTTGTGCTTTATTAAAACAACAAAGCACTGCAATTAAATGTAAAACCCAGTAATATGTCATCGTACCTTAAGCATCCTTTTCTCATTCATTGAACACTGTCCTCTGATTTAATTGAAGCCTCTGGTCCCTTTGAGACAGCAACAGTCCTTACTCTAGGCCAAGTTTAGCATTTCATTATTTAGTAATCTGAGATGGAGTCATGCTATTGACTCTGGAGCAATCCTCTTTGCTGCTTATAACAAAAAGGATGCCCACAGAAATAATTGATACCACATTCCACTTTCTAGTAAATCGTCCCTTTGTGGATTGTGAAAAAAGGTTTTTGATTTAGACTTAAGAATAACAAAAGTTGGGTATATTTTTCACTGGTGACCCCCATGTGACATGTCCATAACCCCTTTCACAGCAGG
>NW_005841866.1:1971104-2021260 GCF_000455745.1 Alligator sinensis
AGTAACTAGAGGCTTTCCTGGTTTTGTTATATATATTCAGTACAGAAGTGGAGCCCTCTTAAAAGGAAGTCATTTTTTTTCCATAAGATACCTTCTAGACCTGATCCAGCAAGAAGCTGAGTGACTAAAAAGCAGTTTTAGCTGTGCAGCACCTCATGGGAAACAATCAGCTCATTGAAGATTCACTGTAACCAGAGATGCAATTTGTATGCTGAGATGCAATGAAATAGTGTGGGTTTTTATTCTTCTTCACAATAAACTGCAGGCACAAGACCTCAGAACTGAAATTTGTGGGTGGGTACCCTTACCGCGCACACAGCAGAGGTAGGGGGAAGTCAGCCTGACCACCAAGGGAAGGAGAATCTGAAGGGGCAGGGGGGCTACCTAAGCAGTATCTCCTGGTCTGCAGCCCACGCTTCGTGCAGCCCCCAGATTTTCAGCCCACACAGCATATGGCCTCCAGCTGCCCAAAAGTTGGATAGCCCCATCCTAGTGAAATCCATGGCATTAAACTTAGTGGAAATACCAATTCTAAAGTTTGCAGTGTAACACAATTGATGCTAAAAACTGCTATGAAAAGTGAATTTAGGAAATCAAGAACATAAGAAACGCCATACTGTGTCAGACCACAAATCAATCTAGCACATTATTTTATATTTCATAGGACAAGAGTATGGATGTTAAGGGAAAGAATATTTATGCAGAGCCCATCCAGACAGATCTGTCCTTTTTCCTTACAGCTTACAGCATTTAGAAGTATAGTAAGTCCTAATTTGGAGGACCCCTAACAGTTACATCTGGCAACAATATATATACTGTTAAATGACTAATTTATTCTAGGAAAAAGAAGGGTTCCTGAAGTATTGAAAAAATGTTTTGCTGCTCTTTGGGAGGAGTTTGTTTGTATCTAACTGTGTATCATGTGACAATACATTCATCCACTCCATCTTGTCCAGGGTCTAAGAGATAAACCTCTACACATTACGAACAAAGGGAATGATTTGCTAATAACACATTAGGGTTCATATTATATTGCCTATGCTGATAAATAGGATGTGGCAACCTAGGCACACAAAGTCAATGAACATAAATACCAAGGGGTACATCTGGCATGATACTCCCACTTCTAAATAGGGATCTCTCATACTCCTAACAACTGTTTGAGAACCCCTACCACAGAAAGGCTTGGAGGAGGTAAGATTGACGGTAATGGGCTCATCTGGTCTCCAGTGACATCTCCATGCTCAGGAGGGACTGTGCCTCATGAATATGTAAATGTTGAAAAAATGATGTTTGGTTGTTTGTCTGTATGATTACCAGATATCTATATATCCTCCGACAATGTTCGTCTTTGTACAATTACACTGAGTAACTAATATCAATATGCACAAGCACAGTATTAGAAAAACCCTGTACCAAATGAGTAGTTTGTCAGACTGGAAAGAGTCACCTACTGTCCCCGTATTCCATGGACTAGCTATGTAACAGCCTGACCATCATGGCACCCTGTAGGCTGCTACAGCCAAAATATTCCTAAGAGGTACAGTCCTTCCTCTTCTTACTCTGCAGCAACATTAACCTACAGCTCACAAAGAAATAGTTTTCTGTGACTATCCAATAACAGTAGGGCATGGGTATCTTTAGAAGGCAGGGAGTTCTCTATCTAGTAAATGCAGAGCCTGAAATGTAGTCCTTGGCAGCACAAAGAACCTGTGGCACAGTCTAATGTCCAGAGAAAGATGCCCCTTCACCATGGGAGTACTTCTAAACCATGTCCTTTCCTGGTATCCCACTGCAGGGAGCATAACCAAAGTGGCTGTCCTTGTCTGCTGGAACAGCACTTGCTGGCCCCAAGGTCGCAGTGCCATAACTGTGGCTGAACCCTACCTCCCCTGATACCACCTAATCTGCCCCTCTTGGCAGCTCTGAAAAGTCTGACCTACACCTCAGATCAGCCTGGCTGAGCTCATGGGAGGAGTGTGCCTATAGGAAGAAAGCAAGGAAGATTTCCTGCACAGGTCTAAAATCTGCCACACTTCCCTACCCCTCCGTTTTTTGTTCCACAGGGGACACCCCGCAATGATGCTGGCTTTGGTGTAAATCCTGTAAATAGCTCATCAATCATGCAGTGTTAGGGATCCAGTCTCCCCTCAATACTCCCGCATGGTTTCCATTAATATTAATGGGAATTACACGAGTGTATCAAGAAAGGAATAGTCCCCTAACAGGGTTGCAAATCTCCTAACCCTGACCTACGCCCGTAACCGCACGCATGCACTTGAACTCAGCTGCATATAATCCTGTAATCTATTTGGCATGTTAAATATTTCAAATTAAAAAATGTATGGGTCAGAGCCAAAATAATGCATAATATGTGATAAGATTTTAATTCAGCCAATCTTGCTATAAGATAAGAAGAAGAGGAGAAATCTGCACTGATTATTTTGCATTTTGGGTGACTGACTTCTTCACAGGACATTCCTGCAATGGGTCACTGCTCAGTGGGATTTTTTTCTGTTGTTCTGTGTTTGTTTTTCCCCGATACCCAAATTATCATACATCCATTAGACTAATTAATATTAAGAACATATACATATGCAAATTAGGCCACAGTGCCCATATATTTCACTTTACATGACAGGCTGAACTGTAGTTGTGCGAGTCAATCAAATGCCATAAATTTGCTATGCACAAGAGATCATTAATATTAATTGGGGTATGGCCACTGTGCAGTAGCCCATGCCACCATTAGAAATGGCCCCCTCACTTTAATTGTTCAGCACAAATTTAAAAAAAAAACCTCAATGCCTATGACCTGATTTAAATACGTAATTGTTTTCCAGGTAGTCTTCAGAACAGCATCAGAACTGTATTAAAAAATACAGAGCAGACCTTTTCTAAGACAGATGGCACACAATGAGGTTAAAAAAAGTATCTTGAGATCCAACCTGCAAGAACAAAAAAAAATTGCTTGCATTGTTGTTTTCATTATCTTGCTTCTGTCATTTCATGAGCTTTGTATCTTGCAAGGAAAGAAAGAAGGGAGAAAAACTGTGAAATTAATCTTTTGTGCATGGCCTGATAAAGAAGAGACATGCTCAGACAAAAGATAGACTGAGAGAAGGTACCGTGATTGATGACTAAAGTAAAGGTGTCAGAAGAGTATTATGTAAATTACTGGAGGCACAGACCATTTCAGAGAGAATGAGAGGGAGAGGGGAGGCAAGAGAGAGAGAGAGAGAGAAAGGACTGCAGAGTCGATGTCACCAAGACACTGGTCCCCAAGCGCCAATTTCTTGCCATCTTTCATCTGCTCAGACAAGCTCACCTCACATTCTATTTGGTTTGCACAATGTAACAAAGGAGAAAAAACTGTCAACATTAGCATGAATATAGTCAAAAAGAGGGTTTTGAGCAAGCAGTGTCTGAAGTGAATCAGTAGGAAAGGAAGTTTAAGGAAGGCATCATGGGTACTTGTATCTGGGTCTGTGAGAGAGATGTCAAGAGAGGTTGGGCTAATAGCAGATTCACCTTTTAATTTTGTGCCACAATTAGGATTTATATAAACAGGTCCAATTCCTTTCTCTGTCTCTAATCTCTCTCTGTATATAGATATATCTTTGCATGTACAAACACACATACACATAGTGAAATATACACAAGATTTAATTCAGCATTAGGATGAGTGGGCAAAACTCCCACTGATAACAATTAGTGTTGCACCCACTTATGAAGGAGGTGAATGATGTCCATATTGTTTGTGTGCTAATCTGTCTCTTTAATTACATCTTGTCTACACATCAATATATACTCTGTGTGTGTGTGTGTGTGTGTGTGTGTGTGTGTGTGTGTGTTCGCTCATGCCCGTATGCAAAGATAGAAACACAGAAGATACATAACTAACATCCAAACAACGGCAGTAAACATTTCATCCAATACAGTTCTCTCACACAAACACACACACTTGCTCTTTTACTGTATTCATCTTTTGTTCGAGTCTCCATTCCTCAGCTGTGGAATAGTTGTTGGAATCCAACAGGAGGTTCTGGCTTTAGTAGCTTGCATGCTACATTTTTTACCTAATAAAACACTTTTGAAACACTATTACTGCATTGTTGCATTTTTGCCTTTAAAAAAATTCTCAGAAATAGGCTCTCAGGCTTTTCTGAAAGTTGTTCCTTTGTTCCTGACTGTATGATTAATCTGGCTCCTACTTTAAAACCAATTATTACGTATTGTCTTTTGAATTTCACCTCTGACATATCTTTGCCCCTTATTTAATTTGATGACTGGCTTTTATTCAAAAACTTCATTTTGCAGAAGGAAAAACAACTACAAATGGTCACCTATCACCTATGTGGTAACAAGTGAAAGAACATTCAAATGAGAATACAATATTAAATTGGCATTTGATGTAATGCACTACACTATACATGTATGTAGCATGCATTAAGAATAATATTATATGCTTAGAGAAGATAACACTATTCAGACATTAACTAATTAATTCTAAGTACACCCCTCTGGTTTGGATTAGAAGTATTGTCCTATTTTATAGACTAGAAGTAAGAGACAAAGACGGGTTAGGTGACTTTGATCATTATCAGTCCCAATTATTCCTTCATTCATTTAATAGAGCTTTTCTCCAGTATAATGCCCACGGGCCAAATGTTGCTCTCGGTTACTGTGGTGTAACTCTGATTTAACTCAATTAAAACCAATACGGCTAGCTTGGATTTACACCACTTCAAAAAGAGAACAGGATTTGATTCAATAACCATAACATCAGTCCTGGATACAATTTTTCTTATGCCCACTGCTCTGTCACCTCACTTTAGCTTTCAATATTAGGAGGCATGTATGTGTAGAGCTAAGCTTGGGGAAATAACATCTTGATTGTCATTTTTCCTGCTGCGCTCTGCTTTTTGTTACTGTTAAGCATTAGGCAGCATACAGGAGATGAAGCATTTGGTACAAAAAACATGGCAATATCAACAAGAATCGCATCATGACATAGCACAGGTTTGCAAGTAAAACTATTTTAAGTATTCTTTTCTTTATATTTGGATCAAATATCTCATACATAATGTTGCTTATAAATCAAAGCAGCTGAGGGACATTATAATGAGGTTTTGTTGCAAAATTTATATTTCACATTTTCTAACTGTTCTGTTGGCATTTCAGGTCAGACAGGAGAGAAGATAAAAAACACCTTTTTTTCTTTTCATCCCTCCCCTTTTTTTTAATGGGTGAGGGAATCTAGTAGGTAGGGACACTTCTAAATCTAAAGAGGTACCTTTTTCGATGCTATCAATTTGCCCATGAAAGGATTGAAATGAACAATATTTTGCTCTTCAAAAAAAGATAAAATTGGTATCCTGGGCATCTTGCTCAGTGCAAATCAACTTTAAAAAGTATCAGTGAATTCACTTTTTAAAAGACCACTTTAGTTTGTAAGACTGAAATTCTTAAGGAGAAACTCTCAAAGGAAGTTGTCATTTTAGGCTGCACAAACCAAAACCCTTCCAAAATCAGGTGCTGAGAAAAAAAATTGAAGTGCTTTAATAATTTAAATTGCTCCCCTCTGCACATGCCTAGAACCCAAATCCCTTTTCTAACTGAAGTGCTTATATAAAAATTTGACAGCTCTTATAATTTTAAATTGCTCTACACTGAGAATGCCCAGAACCTTGATCACTTCCAAATTCAAGGGCTTATAAAAATTTGAAGCACTCCAATAATTTTAAATTGCAATGCACAGTGTAGAGTGATTTAAAATTATTGGACTGCTTCAATTTTTTTTAAAAGGTCTTCAATTTGGAAGTGAGTCAAGCAGCATTCTAATACAGTAGTTTAAGACATACTGTACTGATCTAAAATTTAACATCTAAAAATAATGAAAATTAAACAACATAAACTATTTAAAAAGTGAGGAGGACTATGCAAACACACCTAGAAAGCTAGGAAGCCATAACCATTGGCTGTTTGGTCTTCCTTAAGAGGCATGTCAAGAGCAGGAAGTAAACAAAGCAAACACTCGGATGAGATCAAAGAAGGAAAGGTAACTCAAAACAACGTCAGGCACTGGGGGAACCCTTCTGTAACAAAAGAGTGGAAAAGGGAATGGCTTTGCAGGGCGTGTGTAGACAAAATGGGGGCCCTAAATTGAAGTGGTGGGTTTTAAAAAACACCGCTTCGATTTAGGGCTGATTAAACCCCCGTGTCATGTACCTACCTCGACTTACCTGCCTCTCTGGTGGGGAGGGGAGGGCAAGCTGATGGCAGGCGGAGCAGTCCCTGGGCTCTGGTGGGGACTGGTGCTACCCTCCGCAGCAGCTGCAGCCCCCCCCTCCATGTGGCACCCGCCCACAGGCACCCAGCTCGGGCAGTCCCGGGGGGCACCGCAGCTGCAGAGGGATGCACCAGGCCCCCACACAGCTCAGGCAGGCAAGCTCCAGGGTGGGGAAAAAAGAAAAGATCAGGTTCACTTTTCTTGGGCAGAGCCTGCCTTCCCGGGCTGCTGTCAGGCTGCCTGCAGGGCTTCCTGCAGAGCCGCAGAGCTGCACGAAGCCCGGTGCTTTGCTCCACGTCTGTAGGGGCAGCAAAGGAAAACTCCTTGAAGGAGTTTTAGTTTGCTGCACCCCAAGTTATTTAAGGTGCATGACGTCACTGAATTTCCTACAGTGGCTGGAATTAATGCATTATACGCCGCAGAGGTGTGCAAACACGACACCACTAAAGCAGTGCAAAAGCATTTAGCTCACTTCAAAGTGTCATGCACACATGCCTCTCGTTTCGTCTACACAATAAGTACCGACATGACACAAACCCTACTGATGGTGTTTCATAAAATGAAGTGATGGCTACTGGAGCTTCATTGTATTCTTAGGCTGAAATTCACTCCTGTGAACCACTTACTTTATTTTTTGAGGGCTCAAGTGGGGTTTAAGGGATACAAGGTGTTCGCTACATAAGGAAAAGGGCCATTAATCCTGTCATCCTCTACTCAAAGAACAAGGAAAGGCTGAGAAAAAAGGCTTTGAGCAAATGAAATGTGCTGCAATGCAGTGGACCCAAGATACCCTCACAGGCTGCACCCAGATGAGCGCAGCTATGCAGTAGCTGGTGCCACAGACCCATCTGCAGCACCACATACCATCCATACAGGCATTTCTTGCACTGCTACCTTACAACATAGGGAAGGGTTTTCACCCCCTGGCGATACACGGGTCAAAAAACCCATGCAGAAAAACGTGGGGCGGTGCACATGGGGACAGCATGCACCACCTGAAACCAGCAGAGCCTGGCCAGCTGGAGCCATGTTCTGGCTGCCAGCCAAGCTCCAAGCTGCAGAAGCAACACACCTAAAGCTTCCCCAGCCCCCAGAAACCCAGGTAAGTATGCGGAGGCCAGCAACTGTGCTGGCCCCAGCATTCCCTACCTCACCCGGGGTAACCTGCCATGTGCCAGAGGGCACGTGGCACAAGCATTCCCCGGAGACAACCAGTAGCAGCACAAGGTGCCCCACTGCTAGTCATCTCTGGGAAACCAAACATCTGCACTCATCTGGACATGGCCACAAGTTGCAAAACTGAGACCACCTTAATTTAGAGTCCACTGCAAAGCATAGGGGAAGACTCAATGAAGCCCACTCATCTTTTTCAGCATGGTACTTTGAAATGATGGATCCAGACCTCCTGGTTATAGCTTCATTTGTGAACAAAGCAGCTATTTCCTACCAAATCTTAAGTTATCTAATACAGACCGTTTAGCAAATGTTACATTCATGGCTTACAGGGATGTGTGGTGGTCCCAAATACTGATCCCACACTGCTATGCCACAAAAAGTAGAAATGCATAAATTTCCACTGAGATGAGCCTTTTATGCCCTTGCAATACAGTTCAGGATCAGGTACCTGAATTTTTGTGTATGTGCTTTTGCCAGGTATTTGATGCCATCTTGTTCTTACTTTTGGGGGCAGTTAATATTTTTGAATCCCCACTGGAAGTGTGCATTGGTATTTCTGTTTCATAGGCTTGATTTAATGATGAAAACAAAGGATAACACACAGTTTAGTTGGCAATTAACATTTGCTACAGCCTGCAACTTAGTATGCTAAGTCTCAGCCCCAGAGTCAGTTGCGACTCTCACAAAGTTACTTCAAGAAATCTGTCTTGACATTGAGGCTGGGGAGTGAAGAAAAGAAGTAAAGTCACTGTATTTTGCATGCATTTTGGAAATTCCACAAGGCAAAATGGTTTCACAGTGAAGCACTTAATAGCAATTTTGGGAAACTGCCTGTGCACAGCTTATGAATTCAATTTGATTGTGGGGATTCTGCGTCAATGACAGTTCCAGGCAGCCCAGTAATGAGACACAACACACCCACTTTGTGCACATTACTTCTTCAGCTGGAAGTGGTATAGCCACATTTGTATGGTGCCATGGAGAGGCAGAACTTATTGGTATATGTGCATCACTATACCACATTATATCATACAAAGGTCAAAAAGTAACACACGAAGAATGTGTTTCAGTATGGGCTGACAACTTTGACCTGAGCCCAAAGCATGCTGTAGGATGATATGGAAACTATGGCAAGGAAACAGGGATAATTTTTATAGTTTTATCCAGTTTCTTATACCAGATAAATAAAAAATGAACAAAAGACTAAAAGAATTGGGGTTATTTAGCCTGGAGAAGAGAAGACTGAGGGGGATTTGATAACCGTCTTAAAATATCTGAAGGGTAACTGTAGATAGACTGGAGATGGGCCACAGGGGACACGACTAAGAGCAATGGCCTCAAACTGCAGTAGAGAAAATTTAGATAGGAGATTAGGATGAACTTCCTGACTATGAGGATGGGCAGGCGTTGGTACAGGTTTCCTTGAGAAGTTGTGGGATCTCCTTCCTTGGAAATATTCGATAGCGGGTTAGACAGATGCTTGGCTGGATGGTTTAGTCAGGGATAATCCTGCCCTCAGCAAGTGGCTGGACTAGATGACCTTGTGAGGTCCCTTCCAAACCTACTTTCCTATGATCCTATGATTTGGGAACCCTTGCAAAATCTGAGAGTCTGTTTCAACAGCCGCATGCCCCTGCAGATGTGATTATTAAGCCCAGGTTGACCATGAGTTTGGAGCCTGGGCATGGATGTGTTCAAGCAGCAGGGCTCAAACTACAGTCCACAAAACCTCTGTGGACAGCCCATCAACTGACACCATGTTCCTGTCTGAACTCACCAGCATTTCAGTGTGAGTTCTAGCTGGAGCCACTGCTTTCATGCCAGTCTGGAGCCTAGGCTATGAATGCCATTGCTGCTCATAACCTGCTGCTGAATTAAGGCTTTGGAGCTATGTAAAAGCAGTGATTCCGGCCAGTGCCCATACTGACAACTGCTGAGCTGAGAAAAAATTCCAGTAATGCTTTTCTATGTGACCTTTGGCCCATTTCTAATTTTAAAGTCTGGACCACTTGTCAAAAAGGTTTAACATCACTCTGCTTAAGCTACAGGAGAAGAGGGCAAGAAAGATCCTGGGGGCCAACACACAGCCATAGCAGCTGGTCCTGTGAGGTACTTACAGGGAACGAGCCTATGCTCTAGAGTCACTAAGGAGGCACTAAGGAAAGAGGCAGTGCCGCATCCAGACATACAGGCCTGCGTGGTTTGTGGCACCACAATGCTCTTTGTGGTTTGTGCACACCCAGCACATTAAAACATGCCCTGCACTAAAGATTTGCAGTGCAAGGGCCAGTGTTGCTTTTGGGAAATCCTGGTAGGAAAAAAAAAAAAAGGATGCAAAAAAAAGTGGTACACCGCACATGAGAGGAGCATGCACCAGCAAATATGGAGGCTTGGTCTTCCTGGGAGATGCTTTGGCCAGCAACTAGAGCATCTCCACTCCTTTAGTTGTCCCCGGGATCCTCCAGCATGCCAGGAGCCAGGAGGAGCGGGGAAAGGGCAGTTTCCCTGAAGTAGGGCAATTTGCCCCAAACCAAAGCACACGTGAAGGCACATGCACTGTGGCAAAAAGTAGTGGCACAAATTTGCTACTTTTGTGCCACTACTATTTTTGCCACTGCAAGTGCATGCACCTGCATGTGGGGACAAACCCAAGAGGTTTAAGTGTACCTCAGCCCAGTGTGGTCAAACCACAACACAACAGTTATGTGAATGTCCCACCTGGGGGAGCTGTACCAGGGCCTTATGACACAGCCATTTTTTTCCCAATGAACCACAGAATCTCATTTATTACCTTTGAAAAAAAATACTTGTAACATGCCTGTTTCACATTCACTAGGGCTTCTGTACAATTTTAACCAGTGTACCTCATGCTGTTGGAGCAGAGAATCAAACAGAAAGTCCTATTAAGTTAGGTTAAATATATAAAGTATCCAAATATGGTCTTAGATGAGGAACTTGTGATTGTATGCAACTGGCTCACAATTGATGGCATACAAAATATCTATTTTAAAACCTTGTGCAAAGAGGTTTCATTCAGTAGGCTGTAATGGTGAGCTGTTATGGTCTATCGGGTAGATAATGTGCATCTTAAAATATTGTGTAAATACATATTTATATAATAGACTGTTACATTTCCAAAGGAGCCATTGCAGTCAGTGCTCAGAGTGAAAAGGAGCTCATAGGAGATGAACTCTAGCACTTTTTCCCCCAGCAGGAGCTGAGCAACGGCAATTTCTCCTGAATTAAAAAGAAAGAAAAAGTTCCTTACTGATTCACATGAACAAGAAAAAACAATGCAAAGGCTGCAAGGTGAAGCAGAAGCCTCAGAGAAATCCAACTGGAAAGAAGAAAGAGAAGTGTTAATTTGACGGCCTGCTTTGCTCACTCCCTACATTCACCATATTTTCTTGCTCCCCAGCTGTGAGAGCAGCATTACATAAATGTTCTCCAATTTTTGCTTCCCAAGAGCTGAAAGAATTATTTGTTGTGAGTGATATTCATTGCAGCTTTGATCCTGTAAATGTTTATGTAGGGAAGTAACTTTATGCCTGAGAATAGTACCATCTAACCCATCTTATTTCATAGAGCTATCACAAACATGTCCCGACCGCTATTCTTCATTCTTCATTTATATCCATTCATTAACATGGAGCCAAATATGAGAATTTCTTTAGCTGGGAAATAGTTCACTTAAACAACTGGCTACTTAGGACTTGGTATGTGTCTCAGTTGTCTGTATAGCTGGTAATGCAGCAAAGAGGCGTGACCAGGGTGCCGGATCTGAATACTAAGTTGGGGGCGGGTGTAAAAACAACAGCCACTGCATGGCTGGTCCACCCACCACCACCAGCAGAAAAGCAGACACTGACACTTTCCCATGTGCCAACAACAAATGACAAAAAGTAGGAACTGCAAATAACACACACCTGCAACAAAAGTATTACTTAAATTGAATTCTTCAAACTATGCACATTTACAAACATTTTCCCAAATTCCTGGAAACCCCCTGAATACAAGCAGGCAATTAATATTGTGACCTCCCCACAAATAAGAGCAAACTAAATCAGATGCTTTTATTAAAACATGCAACTAATATGCTTCTCTTCTATTCAAACATAACTACTTTTAAACACAGATTAACTGAAAATACCATTCAGACTTTGTCAAGTGGTCAGTGTTGTGAATTGCTGAGATTGGCATGAAATGAAATATTGTATTTTACCTAGCCCCTTCCCATGTACCCTCCACAAATTTCAGGCCATCTCCATTACAAGTCAAATCAGATCACCAAATGCAAGCCTCTTTGAACAAGGACAAAATTGATATTAAGCTCCAAATAACACACCTCTTTTCTCTTACTCTTTGGCCATATTTTGTATTTACACTCTAAACCAGAGTGCACATACAGCACATATATAATCCTTTATTGTAATACCTAGAAAAGATGCCCTATTATTTGCAATTATTTCCTAATTTGGCCGATATGAGAGGTTATTGCTGCTGAAAAGAATGAATAAAAGCATATCTGAGGCAAAAAAAGTACCAGTAGTAAAGTTTAAAAAGAACAGAAATGAAGACTAATACCCTCAGAAGCTCAGGCTTGGAATACTTAAAACAGGTAGAAAGATACAATGGAAGAGAGAGCAGAGCCAGGAACAACTGTTGTTATGACACCCAAAGCCACATGAAATTTGACAGGTGGTTCATTACTAAGTCTGTGAACATTTCAAGTGAACCTGGCCCCATTTCAAGCAAACTTGGGTTGATTAATGGTATTTCTGTGGAACTGAAGGTAAATTATACTGTTTGTGTTTGGGCGTTTACTGAAACCAGAAACTCAGAGTAGAACATTGAGCTCAAAAATATTGGGATCTGGAAGAACACACATTTTAACTTCGGAGAAATAGCTTGGGCACAGACAACCTGTCTGAAGAACAAAGAAACTTGAAGTCAGTAGGAATCTTTCAATCAAGTTCAAAGGACTTGGGCTCCCACCCCAAGCAAGTAAAAAGCAGCTTCATTTTTAAATCAAAATTAGGAATGCCCAACTTGAATTGGAGCTGTTGACCCATGTGGAGATATGAAGGCAGGCAAGGACTTACGTATGCCCCTGAACACTGAAGGTGCAAACAAGTATTCAAATGACTCAACTCAAGTTACAGCAGCTCACTTTGAGGTACTCAAACCTGAGTCAGGTTCTGCCACATCCAGGCATTCACATGGGCACTCAGAGATAAGCTGGGGGGCAGGGAACAGAGAAGCTGGCAGAATTGCAGGGGGGCTGCCAGGTCCACAGGAGTGTAATCGAGACAGGGGGGTGGTAAAATAGCCCTGGGGCTGTGCTGTGAACGTGTGCAGGCATTTGTTACACCAGGTTAACCCATTTTAGACCAGGTTAACACAGGTGGATCTAAAGTTAGGTCACCTCTGAGGTGAATTGACTTTAGATTGGACATGCTATTTTTAGGGAGATTTAAGCCCTCTGAACACTTGCACACACAGCCCTTTAGATCGTCCTAATGAAACTATTGAGTTTGGTCTATTCTAATAAAGACTGAGAAAGGGGTCCTACTGATTAGCAATGCATTTATAAAGAACCATTGCATATGTTACGCTGAATACTGGGAAGGGTACAACCCTTTTAGCCATAAATATACTGTTTGTTAAAAAGAACAGGCATAAACACTGCGAACCTACTAGCACTGCTACCCATCTAGCTGGGTAAAGCAATTAGGACACAGAATAACTGAGTTAATAAAGGCAATGGAGAGATGATTAAAAATACTTTGCTAAGGAGAAAACAGTTTTAGTCACATGCATACTGAGATGTCACCATTTAATAAAATGACAAAAACTATCTATCACATATGCATGAACACAGAACAATATAAAGAGGTTAACAGAAATTGATGGCATCCCAGCTTTAATTTTACACTGAATCGGAGTCTTTGGTGATTGAAATAGACAAAGATGTATAGGGTTATCTTGTTGAAGAGGCTTTGCTAATTACTGGCACTTGTCATTTCTCCATAGCTTTATCTAAGTCAGGAAGGCTAACTAGCTCTTTTTCCCCAGTGTGCATTGTTTGTTCAGTAAGCTTTGTGCTGAGAAAGCCTTTTTCATAACTGTACCTCATTATTAACGGGTTCATAAATAAATGAGTCCTAATATTTTTCTCAGTTAGCATTTATGATAGGGACATTTGGACTACAAAAGATTACACTTGTGTCTAAAAAAAATAGGCACTTATACATGAAGTCTATTAGGTTCTTGTTACGCTTAAGAGGAGTAGGAGGAGGTGGTAGGAAGAAAAGGGGAGGAGCGGGATTATAAAAGCAGTATCATATATTTCATGAAATTTTAGTATCCATTTGTTATCTTACATTAGCTAATTATAACTCTAACCTGTAACAGATTTTCTATGTCACATACTATATTCTGTATACTGCCATACTATACACGTTCAAGTAGGTTTGGTAAATAAGCATTCTAAATGGGGCTAATTTAGCACCTGGTGGTTCTGGTGACATAAGCATAACGAGAGAAACAGTGATGAGCCAGCATCACATAGTCCAATAGGGCCCAACCTTTTTGGCAGGTGCAGAAGGGCTTTGAATCTCATGCTGGTTAAAGAAACCCTGGGCTTCATATCTCCAGCTGAGAGAAAAGCCCTTTTTGGAGGGTTGCCATCACAACCCAGGTTTTCCCAGTGGCTGTGGAAAACCATTCACAGCATCCCCATAAAACCTCCTCCTCCAGCAGAAGCCTGGGGTTTTGTAGTCATTGCAGGAAAATGTCCATGGTAGACCAAAACAAATAACACTTTGAACCAAAAATCAAATAACTATTTAATGGATTTGCTAAGTGGTACAATCCTTGTGAAATATTGTGGCCCATCCTGCATCTTCAACTCTAAATGAAGTCAAAGGGTTATCAAGGTGCTAAGCATTTCTCCAGAACCATCTTTTAGGATTAGACCCATTGTTAAACTAGAGTTATATTTTATTAGTGCTACAAGAAACCTTACAATAACTATGTCAATTCTTTTCAGCGGGTAGATCATCCACAACATTTTCAGACAGGTTTAGGGTGGTTTAGGACTCAAACAATGTTGTTATCTCTTTTATAGTTCCTGTAACACACCTTTTTGTCAGCTATTTATAAAATCACGTACTGTAGTCTTCTTTACACCTAATCTTCTCAAAAATAACTTCAGACAAAACAAGCAGTAATGGACAATTCAAGATGTCAAGAATATACTGATCGAGACCACAAAACTTTACTTATTTTTCTGCTGAGAAGTAGTGATATGAAAGCCAATGTATCAGAACAGCTGTCACAGTAGAGTCAGTTTTGTGCAGACAGTTTTAGGGATCACAAGCATTTTTAACATTCAGTGTTTTTAATTGGATGCCACTCTTGCTTTTTTGTTTCTAGGAGCCTGAGGTTGTTTAAATAGTGTTATTGACTTACAGCATAAAATCATTTAAATTTAGCAAGCATGGTTTTTTTTTCTTTTCTTAAATCAAAGTGAAGTATACAAAACCAGTTTAATCACAAAAGTACCACTTCCTTCAGGATGTCAGTGATTCTCAAAATTGCTTTAGATATTTGCTGAATATCAGAAATGGGTAATGCAGCATTTTAAGTGGCAGAAATGCATTAGTACTATGTAAGTACATGATCCTTAATGTACTAATCTCGGCAATATGTGTAATGAGAACTTTCAGTAACACTTTATTTTAAGTGTCCTCTGAGAAATGCTAATTTACAATGAAACACCTATGGAAGTACATGTGACATCTACATGAATACCAAATGAATTCATTTTGATCAATGCTATTACATTGAATATGATATGAATTCACAATGCTAGGACATTTAAAGAATTACCAAATTTTCTTTTAATATTACATACATTATGAAGATTAGCATATGTTAAGACTCATGCTGTGTGTTCATTATTAGGTATATACATTACAATCTGCATGGGATGTAGATTAATGTTGATTAAATTCATGTTTGTATCACTTGAAATATTAAAAATATATATTGGGGAACAAGTTCCCTCTTTGACTGTAACCAGGGAATCCCATGGATTTTAGTAGGATTGCAGAGTTGCAGCTGAGGACAAATTTGGAATAATGAATTGAACTGTGTGCCAGCTACTCATTTTGGTGTGTTGTTACTCATGTGATTAGACAAGAGAAAGAGTTGTGTTGGATTCTATACAATAATATGCCACAAGCTTTTAAGACAACAATACCAAAGGACAGATTTTCAAGAACAGCTCAGTGTATTGGTTACTGGGCCCTTCTGAAAATCCGCACCTAAACATCCTGGCTACCTGTACACAAATTAGGGCTGTGCGAAATTTCGCTCAGTGTTTCGTTTTGAAGCTGTTTCAACACATTTGGAGCTCCCAACAGCGAAATCTAAACAAAACAAAAAGCATCAAAACAGCTTTGAAATGAAATGAGGGCATTTGAAATGTTTCAAGTTTCGAAGCAGCTCAGTGGTGGGAGGCAGGGGAGAGCCAGGGCTGAGCTCCGAGCAGCTCCACAGCCAAATGTAGCTCAGCCCAGTGGGGAGCACAGCCCTGGCACTCCCCACCTCCTGCTGCCGGGCTGTGCTCTGTAGGGCTGGTGGAGCCAATCACAGCTCAGTGCCAGCTCTGCCCACCTCCTGCCACCAGGCTGCACTCTAATTGGTTCCATCAGCCCCATGGAGCTCAGCCCAGTGGCAGAAGGTGGATAGAGCCAGAGCCGCACTTGGCCTCCCACCAGCAGGCTGAGCTCCAAGCGACTCTGCAGCCCCATAGAGGTCAATCCAATGATGGGAGGCAGAGCGCAGTGCTGACTCTGCCTGCCTCCCACCACTGGGCTGAGCTCCATGGGGCTGCAGAGCTGCTTGGAGCACAGCCCGGCAGCAGGAGGCAGGCAGAGCTGGGGCTGCGTTCCGCCTCCTGCCACTGGGCTGAGTTCCATGGTGGCAGCGGCAACCTCCTGTCATCTGGTGCAGATCTGGGAGGAGTCCGGCACATCTCCACAGCTCTCACAGGGGTGTGGGCACTAAGATCTGCACCCAGATAACAGGAGGCTGCCACTGCTTCCTGGAGCTAGCAGCAGCATCTGTCTTCCCTGGCGCTGGGTGTGGGCTGTGCCCAGCATGGGTCCCAGGTAGCAGCAGCAGCCTCCTGTCATCCGGAGATCCAGAGGCCCACACCCCTGGGGGGAGTCTGGCACAGTCCCGCACCCCTCCCAGGGGTGCAAGCCCCCAGATCCGTGTGATGGATGACAGGAGGCTGCTGGAACCAGCACATTTTGCTTTCAAGACTTTGAGGTGCAGTTTTTAAGAAACCTCTGCATCTATCTCCTTGAAAGTTGGCAGGCTTAATGCCCTCAGAAAGGGCTACCGTTCCTACAATTTGCATCTGAATCAGGTATGAAACTACAATGTTTTAGGCATTTTCATGATTCCCCATTATAGTCTAAGGGTGAAACGTCGAAATGAGTTGAAACAACAAAACAGGTTTGACAAAACGAAACATGACAGTGCTTCGAAATGAAATAAAATGATGAAATGAAACACTGTCCCAGTGAAACAGGCATTGAAATGAAATGACGGTGTTTCACAGAGCTCTAACAAATGGGGAGACTGCTCTGATGTGTTGTAATTACAGTGTGTCAGAGCAGACTCATCGAACAAGCTTTAGTTCAAGTGCCCCCACCACCATTTTTAAGTGCGGGATGCTGATACATGAAACGGTGCAGTGCTTTAATTAGAGCAGCTCTTGGAGCCGCTCTAATTAAAGCACTACCCCCCACCCCTGGAGCATGTGTAAAGTGCCCCTTAATGGCAATTATTAGTGACTGAGGATTTGAAAAGATGGTCTTTGACAGGCTCACAAAACGGAAGTCACGCTCTTTGGAAAATCAGGGCCCCGCTGTTTTGATGTTGAAATAAACAGACCTAAGGTAACCTTCCAGAATTTAGAAAAGATGTTTAGGAGAATCTGAATATATTACTTTAGAGAATCTTCTAAGAGTTTATGAATCTGAGTAAATTAAGGAGTTAGCATTTTTTCCTGAAATAAAAACACCACTGCCTCCACTGCTTGGGCAATTTTCTGCCCTAGTATCCACCTCTTGTCAAAAGCCTTCAGATGTACACAGAGGGTATAGTATAAGATAAGGCAGACTCCAGCCACTGGTGAAGAACTCATTATGGACTGGCAGCTCTCTTGGGAACCCAGAAGAGCAATTAATAGCCAGGCCAGGAAACAGTGATGAAAGTGGATCTGGAAACTGCAGCTCTGATGTTCAAAAATCCTATATAGGGGAGTTAGCCAGTTCCAGCCACTTATACTGGCAGGTGATTTAAGAACAAATTAATGGAGGAAGAGATGATTAGACAGACAGACAGAGGAAGCTGATTATAACTGCAGTAGATCTTTAAACATATTTGTAAACAATGACGAATCACATGATTGCCTGGAAACCAATGCTAATAAAAAGCAATGAATGACAAACCATTGGTGAACAGATGACCAAGAGACACTTGTTTTGTTTTGTTTTGTTTTGTTTTAAATTTGAGCAGACTTCATGTGAACTTTCAGAATTAACCAAAAATGCAACTGTGTCTTTCTCTAAAAGGCTGCTGTGTGTTGGTTCCTTTTACAAACAGCACGTAAAAGAAACCTATCATCAGGTGTGTTGAAATATTAGACAATTTTCTATTATTATTTACTGTCTTTGTCTTGGTCTGGTCCTGCTTAACTGTTGTTTTTTGCCTCAAAAATGAACTGTATCTGTAGTAGACTCATTCATGCCAATAGCCAGTCTTACGAAGAAAGGAGTGACACCTACTAATATCAAATGCTTAACTAGTGGTTTCTGTTGGCTGGATGGTACAGGAGAACTCTAAGTGCCAGCATCTGCCCCCCACTGGGTGGCTCAGGCTCCAGGAACACCTAGTAACCACTGGAGTTACTGTAATAAGGAATATGCACATCACCTGTAGGATTACCTTCATGGTGCCAAGTATCTCCTGACACATACTTAGGTGAGCCCCCAGCTCCCATGGACTTCTACAAACGTTTATGATGATCAGAAACCTACAGAGCTGAGGGTTTATGTCACCTAGACTAATGGCTTTATAAACAAAAAAAAACATTTTATTCTTCACCAAACTCAGTCCCTAGACCATATGCAAGGGTCATAATAAAATAAAAATTAACCAATGCAAAGTTTAGATTATGTATGTGAATACTGTACATGAATAAATGAATGAATAAAGTGCAGACTGATGACCTTTCACTACAGAGAATGTATTCTTGGCTCCAAATAGGTTTAGAATAACATATAACAAAATCATCCAATGAACAAAACCTTGAATTGTTGCATGCCTGACATGCTGAGTGCATCACTGGAGTGTATTTAGGATTATAGGAATCATATAGGAAAGTAGGGCTGGAAGGGCCCTCCCATTCCATCCTCAGTCTTCTCCAGACTAAATAACCCTAGTTCTTTCAGCCTTTCCTCATAAGTTATGCTTCCCCAGGCCCCTAATCATTCTTGTTGCTCTGCACTGGACTCCTTCCAGTCTGCTCACATCCTTTTTGAAGTGTGGGGCCCAAAACTGGACATTGTACTCCAGGTGAGGCCTTGCCACTTTTCATGGGCACTTTTCCTTTTTTAGTTTCATTGAAGAGATTGCTGTCTAGCCTGGCTGGCCTCCTGTTGCACGTCCTGTTCTTCTATTGGGATGGAATTGGGATAATTTGCTCCTGCACTGTTAAAAGGACCTCCTTAAAGTAAAGCCAGATCACCTGAACGTCTTTTACCGTCAGACTTGCCTCGCAAGGGTTCCCGCCCACCAGTTCCCTGAGTTTACTAGGGTCTGCTTTTCTGAAGCCTTTATTTGCTGTTCTCCTTCCTTCCTCCTCTTAGGATCTTGAACTCTTGTCATTTGTGGCCACTTGCAAGTTTCCTTCCACATTCTCATTCACAACCAACTCCTTCATATTGCGATCAGAAAAAAAATGGAAAGAAATTGCTTGAAGTATTTGAAGCTCAGTTATATCAAATGCATTTAAGTCCAGCAAAGGGGCACAGGCACCGCATGGATTAGAAGATCAGTAAAGGAAAGCAAAAGTATTGCACTTTTACATCACCAGAAGAAAAAAATATCAGCCCAACTCAGTAATCAATTTTGGAAAACAAGATTAAAACATCAGAATATTTTTTTTTTTCAAATCAAACTGGTTCATCTGGCTGCCTCACAAGTATGAAGCTTTTCAATTAAGACTAAAGAATTAAAGACATTTAAAAATGTACTTAAAATCAGATTAATTTGAAATTTGATGGATGAAATGGAGATGAGGGAAAAAGTACAGGGGAAATGGGAAAAAATAGAAAATTTCAGAAAATTGTATCCAGAATGAAATTCTGCCCCCTTCCTCATCTCTAGAAAGTCATTACCATCTGACAGCTGTTTAGTGGCATATGTGAGTTGGTGGTACTAGTCCAATTCCTAGTGGGCAGGTGTCTGCATCACAAAAGCCACTATCACAATTGGCACTAATTGGCACCCTTGCTGGCAGGCTTAGCAGAGAGAATAAGGATTAGATGGTATAGAGATCAAATTATCCTGTCACCATAAAGGTGATCCCTCTCTAGGTCAGAGAGGCACATTGGCAGGACAGTTTGAGGAAGTTTACACTGCTTAGGCCATTGCTTTCTGGGGATAAAAGAAGTGTTCGTTGTCTAGTGCTGTCAATATGCCATATTTCACAAACCCTTCATTCACGTAAAATTTGTGACTGCTTTAAAAAAAAAAGCAAGCAAGCAAACAAAAAACTTCCCTGTTAATTTTGACACCTTCTGATCAATACAGAATTGCTGTTTAAGGCAGGCAGTCACCACTATTTTCTAGCATAATATTGGTACATTTGAAAGGTCTTTTGGATTGAGAATTTTTCTCCCATTTATTAAAACACGCAGATTCTTTGATTTTTCTAAGTATAGGGTGCAAAACATATTGGAAAGGGGGGGGAAAAAGTCTTACAGCTCAGCAAGCTTTTTGAGGATATTCTCTTCGTTATTGAGATGAGTTGAATAATTCTCCACTAATTTATACACCAGTGAAACTGGCCTGTTGGCAAGTCCACAATTAATGCGAATGCCAAGTGGGATTGCAGCTTTGTTTCATCTAGGAAAACACTTAGCTGAACAGCAGCTTTCCCAGCTGAAAATGTGTGTCTCTCTTTAAACTTGCAACAGAAGCTGGCATTTCTTCGTTTCCATTCACTCTATCATTATGATGCATTATACAATGTAATGATGTAATACGCTGGAAAGCTGAAACGCTCGCTCCTTGCCAAAAATAATAATACAAAAAGTGTACAATTATTTTCATCTATGAAAGCCACTCTCACTATCATCTCCTGCTCTCCCGTCAAAGTGAAAGCTTCCCTAATAGCAGATAGTCTCTTTATGTTTGTGAATCGAACATGAATGCAAGAAATAGGACGTCAGCTCATCCATGTGAATTAGAACTTTTAAAAGATGTAAACATATTTGTCTCCTCTGCACGTTGGGCCATCACTGAACTTCCTTTGCTCTTATTTTTAAAAGTGGCAGATTCTGATCCTCTCATCCACTGGGCTAGCAAGGTCTCTTTGATTTCACTTGTGAAAGTGCTGGGGTGTGGTGGTCCAGCAGATGTAATGTTCTACTATGGCTCTAGAAGGCATGAGTTCAAAGCCTTGCTATGAACTTGTGATGAAGGCTACCTCTAGTTAATCCAGTCTGAGTTACTTGGCTTTTCTGGATGAGCCAAAGGCAGCAGGATGTGATGTAGCTACACTACACTACGTGCCAGTGGCTTTAAAAACAAATAAGCCAGTTAGAGTTAGACTTTGGCATGACTTGCAAAGGTATTCTTGTGAAATAAGGGGATCCAATCTGGGCCTGTGCTGAAAGGGCAAAATAGCAGTTTTTTGAGACCTGATCTTTCAATTTTTTAACTACATGAATACATTTTACTCTCAGATATAACAAAAATACTGAAATTTTATATAGTGCTTTACATGGGATGGTAAGCATTGGTAAGATGAAGACAGGTAAGGCACAGGGAGGTGGCAAAACTGTCTCTATTATGCACAACATCAGCAGCAAACCAGGCCTCCCAACTCCAAGTCCAGAATGTGCCATGTCCATATATGGCTCCAGTGTCAGAAAAGGACACAGAACTTGGCAAAACTGTGCCTTTCCAGAACAAGTCTTGACTTACACACAACTAAGGTATTCAGATGAACACCTCACAATTAATTATCTTCATTAAGCTGTATTCAGAAGCTGCATTCATTGTATAAAGCAGGCAAATACTTTGCCTGTGCCTGTTTTACGGATGTGGATCTGAGATATAGAGACTATGTGTTGTCTGTACTGTGTCAGTGGCAGGTGCCTGGGCCAAAATGGGATGCCCCATCCACCCAAGTCACCTGAAACACTCCAAAGACAGAAATTGGTCAATCAGGCTGTTCCAGGCTTCTCTGCAGAGCCCACTATTAGACCTCCTGGAGACCAAAGGCTCAAGAGCAAACACTAGAGCACATTCACAGGTGAAATTCTTGCCCTCAAGAGCTTTACAGTATGTGGGTATGTGAGTGGGCAAGCTGTGGGTAAGGTATGCTCAGATCTGTCCTCCTGAGGACCTACCACTGACACAGTATAGACATGCCTTGCCAAGATCACACAAGTGTTTGGTAGAACACAAAACTGAATACAAACCTCCCAAACTCATACCCAAACTACTAGACCCTCCTTCTTCATCAGAGCAAAAACCTGTCTGAGAAGTAGTTGCAGCTTTCACACAAACCACTTTTCAAGTTCAGTTGGAGCTGTTTTAAAAACATAGAAAGCAGCTAAAAGTACCAAAGCCAAAAATGATTATCTAATTGCTGGGAAAGGGGGCTAATTATGCTAATTTGTATTACACAATACAGGAAGAGAAGAGCATTAGAAAATGATACATTCCCATTAACAAAAGGTTACACACACAGGTGCATGTGAGAGGTACATGAGTCTGGAAACAGGTCTGTGCCTGGCAGTCAAAGCCCCTGTGCCCTAATGAACTGAGGTCTTCTTTCATTCTCAAGCAGTAGAGTGGCATACGAATAAGAGATTCAAACTGAAGAAAACATTTAGATATAGGCCCAAAACATTTTCAAATATAGCGTAGGGCCAGGCATGTCTATTTAGGCATCTAAATAATTGGTTCATTTGTCTCTTTAGGAACAGGCCCTCCTGCCTTTAATGGGAAATCTAGATGAACAGCACTTCTAAACATAAGGCAGCTTCTTCAGGTACTCATGAAAGGATTTCAGGGCTCAGGTCAGATATCTAGAAGTTGTGAAAAATATCAGAAACAGTATAGTGGGCAGCTGTTGAGTTATAAGATAAAATAATTTCCATCATCAAAGTCATAGTCTAGGTACAAAACTTGAATTCACAAGCACCAAGTGGTGCAAAAGGAGTTTTAATCAACTTTGCTAAGATCCTAACAATAGCCCCTAAAACCAGCAGCTTTTCAATACTGTTTGACAGAGCTAACAGTACGGAGACAGAAGCCATGTTCAATTATTACCAGGGGCTGAGGATAGAAACAGAAATAACTCAGTCCCTTTCAACACCCTTTCAGTAATGTTTCTGTTGGAAATGGCTGTTGTCTACAACCAAGTATCAGACTGACATGGGGCTGTCTGGAACACAGGAAAAATGAAGTCCTGAAAACTACAAGGGAAACTTTGCAGCAACCCAGTCTTACCCTCTTCCAAGGAGATGGACCCCAGTGCTGCCAAAAAATTGCCTGACTGAATGAGAGAAAGGGTAACACTGAAAGGGATATGACAGTAAGACTCCAGAGAAACAATATTGAGAGAGGCCTGGGGGTGGTGAATATACAAGATATTACAGACTAAAATAGCAGCCAGAGGAATGGGAGTGGCTGGCAGCATCTTGTAACCCTGAAATAGGATGTCCATCAGGGCAATGAATGAGGAAAGAGCTTAGTTTCCACTTGCTTCTACCTGACAGGGATTTACTCTCCTATAAGATCTCTATGCACGACTCTGTATAAGACCGTTCTAAAGAACCAGGAACCTGCATGTTGTAACAAAGCGGGTGCTCTAAACACAGCCTTAGTGAAGTGGGAAACTAGATTTAGTAACATTACAATGAGGAAGCCTCATACTAGAGAGCTTTCAGGGTAGGGTGCACTATGCATATACAATACATCAAATACATTCAGGTTTGCAAGGCAAAGAAAATTCTGTTCATACAGTGATATACAATTGCACAGTAAGTGTATCTTAATAATACAATAAAGTGTTAGCTCTGATTAGAAAAGAAAGATGAATTCTCTTGCTAAACCAGGGTAACCCTAAAAGCGTGTTAACATGAAATACTAAATAAAATGCTACTCATCTATAATAAATCTTATTACACATTTTGGCAATTTTACTACTAACATAGCGAAGGTTTCAAGCAATGTTTGAAAATAGAAATCTTAAATTGAATCATTGTTGCATGAATATATGCAAAATATTCATTTCTAGCACTGTGAGGGTTGAGTGCTTTTAAATTGGAGAAATCACTCATGACTTCACCTTTTCATGCAAGATAAAGTTGTATGTGGTAACATCATTACAATGTCATGAAAGGAGTGGAAATCATACAACAGTTCTGCCTAAAGCTAATATACAAAAAAGTACTTCAATATTTTTCAATATTGTTCAATATTTAAAGGTGCAGTACAAGGCTTTAAATATATAAAAAAAATCATTAGGCTTTAGATGTCAGTGAGGCCTTTACTGAGTACTGAGACTAATAAAATCACTGATGAGATCTCTTTAATATTTAACAGAATTCATGTCTTAGGTACTAGCCTATTTTCAACTCCAATCTCTGTAGAAAGAACTAAATATAGAAATAAAAAAGCAAACGATTTATGTGGT
The DNA here is from genome assembly GCF_000455745.1 of Alligator sinensis. Taxonomy (NCBI): domain Eukaryota; kingdom Metazoa; phylum Chordata; order Crocodylia; family Alligatoridae; genus Alligator; species Alligator sinensis. The sequence goes on from NW_005841866.1 coordinate 1,995,593, forward strand.
GGTCATTATAGATTTTTTTTTAACTAGGGCACTAAAATTAAACTATTTACTCAATAATACTGTCATAACAACAGAGAAAATGCTATGACATTTAAATAGTATTTCCTATAAATTCTTTAGCAGAAGATTACTTCAAAAGTACATAACACTTTTATACACATTAACAATCAGTAAATTCAATCAGTGAAAACGAATTAGCATATCTTGCAATGAGTTGCCGCACCATGAATTGCCAATAGAGGACTACTAGAATCTTAAAGATATTTTAGAAGAGTGGAGAAAGGAATAATTTGTGCTCATATAGTTTTTTGCCTTGCCTTTCCTGTGATTAAAAATATAAGAGCTTAAAGTTCAGCCTCAAAAGTAGAAGTTTTACAAAAAAGCCCATCCTGCAATTTAACTGTATTATTTTTTACAGCACATCTGTGGAAAAAAAAACCCATGGCAAAGCAATTGTACAATGTCAGACTCAACTTTAAACCCTAGTATGCATGAAATTGATAGCTCCATTTCTGTTAGCTAGTCACTAGTCCAGCAGTTTAGAATCAAGGGGATGCAAAATAAAATTATCTGTGATTTGAATTTCAAACCCTACAACCAAAATATTCTCATTTATTAAAATAAAAATGTAAATGTATAAATTATCATCCTATTTTTATGTAAAGGCATTCTGGAAAGTACCACATACCATCATCACATGGCAGAATGTTTTCAGTTTGATTGGCTGTTGCTAAGCTACAAGGAAATGGAATGGACCATTGCCAATGATGAATTAACTGATGAGCCTAGATGACAGTAATCTTTGTCACTGGATGCAGTAGCTGTCTGAGCCCTGTCATTTTCTGCATTTCATGTTAAACAGATATACCTAGATTGTAAAACAATACAAAGAAGACACTGCAAAGAAAGAAGCAAACTTTGACAATCAGGGGACCACAGTTTTATGCACAGTCTTAGCAGCATTACACTGTAATACGGCATTCACCCACAGGGTTCACTAGTAGTTTATGTTTTATATGCAATTCTAAGCCAATGGGTGCATGAAACTTTACTAAGGAGCAAATAAACCCAATATAAAAAGCTACTGATGGCAATGTTATAGTTGAGACAAACTCACAAATGACACAAGCATTTGAAATTCTCGCTAATACACTGTCCAGAATGTCTATTATGCCTAGGTGTTCTAGTATGTACTTTATATACATTGTAGGTCCGAAGTACTTGGGGGAGGACCTCCATCACACTCTATGCTCACATTGATTCTTCATCATCTTAGTGTGCGGGACGGGTGCAAGCCGGGCCCTTTTTTGTGCTCTGCGCGGGCTGTGGCCAGCAGCCCGGGCACGCGGGGTCGGAGAGAACGGGCGACACGCTAGAATTAGGCACGGACTCGTAATGGTAGATTGAAAGATTGTTTACTTACACCGGAGATGGTTGCGGTGCAGGCTGGAAAACTTGCTTGAGTTGCAGTTACAAACAAAATGACACGAACAATCACGTTCCACGGAAACAGAGCTCTGGATGCCCTGGACAAGCGCGCCACCGAAATAGAAACTTCGTAGATATATCTTATAAAAAATTATCGCTCGAAGACGGAAAGAGGTGGGCTATGGATCAGGTCGCCAAACTCCTCTGAATCTCACACAGGGTTTCTATTACCCTGCCGTGTACCCAGAGTCCCCACGAGATGGATGTGGAGTCCTCTTTGGCTTGGGCGGAAACCGCTCAAGCCTCTTATATGGCTAGCAGGCCAATCGTTAGCTGCCACGTGGGAATAATTTAGAACTAGCCAATAGCGGGACACAAATTTACATGCGGGTGGCGGGAACTCCTTTGCACCGTGCATTTCTCTTGCAACTTGAGCAATGCACCCTGCAAAGGAAGCTACAAATTGGCGGGAAATTCTCACTTGCACCGGGGTTCTCCTCTGCAGCAGAAAAATCCACCGTGCAACGAAGCTGCAATTTAGCGGGTATAATTCTAGTGCCGAAGCACACACAAAATCATACCTTTGGGATATGACACTTAGAATAATCCCATTTGGCAAGCCCCCTCCTATACACTAGTTAAGGCATGTCTATGCCATCAAAGGACTACAAGATGAAGTGATGCAGTGAAGCACAGCATGCCTGCTCTAAACACACTACAACCCAATAGGATGTAATGGCACACCACCAAAATCTATCCCAGGCATGTTTACTAGCATGTCTCCAGTACCACGTGAAGGGCAGCTTCATTCAAGGTGCTGCAGGTGTGGAGTAGTCCCAACATGCTTTACTGTGGCACTGTCTAACATGGTTTTTTGATTAACCATACATCAAGACTTGATATGGCTGCTGTACAACTAGTTGCCTACCCAGGTAGTAAGTAGAGTGTGAGAAAGAATGAGTTTGGTCTGCAAAGCAATCCATTGGGCTGCATTGGTAGGTATGTTGCCAGTAGGTCAAGGGAAGTGATTATTCCCCTCTATTCAACACTGGTGAGGCCTCATATGGAGTACTGTGTTTAGTTTTGGGCCCCCTGCTACAGAAAAGATGTGGACAAATTGGAGAAAGTCTAGAGGAGGGTGACAAAAATTGTGAGAGGGCTGGGAGACATGACTTATGAGAAAAGACTGAGGGAACTGCACTCATTTAGTCTAGAGAAGAATGAGGTGGGACTTAATAGCAGCCTTCAACTACCTGAAAGGGGGTTTGAAAGAGGATGGAGCTAGACTGTTCTCAGCGGTGGCAAATGACAGAACAAGAAGCAATAGTCTCAAATTGCAACAAGGAAAGTTTAGGTTAGATATTAGGAAGAATTTTCTCATTAGGAAGGTAGTAAAACACTAGAACAGGTTATCCAGAGAGGTGGTAGAAGCTTCATCATTGGAGGTTTTCAAAAGCGGATAGACAAAGCTTTGGCTGCGATGATCTACTTGGGGATGATTCTGCTTTGAGCATGGGGTTGGACTAGATGACCTCCTGAGGTCCCTTCCAACCCTAACTTTCTATTATTCTATGATTCCACATTTTGGAGATAATTAATTCACCCTCCCCCACCCATCCATACGGTGCCAGGTGACTTTAACAATGGGAACAACTACTACCTTCCTATTTGGGGTATTTATATGGTCCCCCTCATCCTCGTAGCTGAGTGTCTCATAAACCATTAATCTGTTAACCCCCCCTTAGAGGCACAGTAACTCTGTCATCCCCATTTTGCAGAAAGTCCAGGTGGCCTGCCCAGTGTCAGAAAGGAAGACTGTGGCCATGCCCAAGACTGAAATGGAGTCTTTGAAGTTCTAGGATGTCACTGAACCATCTTTTTCCCCCTAACTTGAAGATACTAATAATAAATAATAATGCCTTTTCTGAGAGTACTGCAAAACTTTGGCATGGTTTTAGCATCAGTTTGTTGGTTTTTATTACAAATTGGTTCAGTAAATGAGACATAGATACACTTACCACACAGCTAGGAATTCTGACATTCAAAGGCTATCTCCTCAGCCTGAGATTGTTAGGCTGATTGACTTTAAATGCCTTGACTAGGTCATCTCTGAAATCAAGGGACTGATGATGACAAGGAGTAGTTTTATATTTCCTTGTTTTTCTTTCTATGTAGAGACCTGATTAGACGAGATCTAAATACATCTTAAGTTTATTCATTTCCTTTGAAAAACATTAAAAAAAGGCCATGACAATGAAACAGACTTTCCAGTCTTATTCACCTATAGATTACTGACAAGATAAATGAGAGTCATTGGACCTAATACCTTCAATACTCAAGGGCTAGCTAAGCCTTTTTTTCTCCTCAAATATGTGGATCTTGAAATGATAGATCATAACAACAGGCCCAGTGCCTAAGAATGGGGATTGCAAACACTTAATATTTCAGTAGAAGTGTATGCAACATGATCCAATCAGTCTGAACAATGTACAAAATGGAAATATATAAAGAAATCTGCTGTCAAAAAAGAGAATAAACAAAGAAATATTGATAATCCTCTGTATGGATTAGGCAAAATATACTCAAGTTGCATTTGAATAATCTCATATATATTTAGATATGTGTGTATATATGCAACATGCTAAAAGATCTTACCTAATAATTGCCTTTTTTCAAAGGACATATCTATGAATCTACTTCTGAAAGTTAATACCATCTCCTGGTAAAAAAAACGTATAGTTTTGGTGCATGATAAACCAGATCCCTAGCTACTGCATTTTACCATGGAACTACACTTTACTGGAGTCTAGCTTCACAAGGGACTGAGCACTCTCTGCAATTCAGGACAGCATGGATGTTCATGTTTAGTGTTAGGCACAAGTGTACACCATTGAGGATCTGCCCTATAATCTACCAGAACCAATCCTACAGTCCTTTCTCACATGGGCAAGCCTATTGGCTTCAGGATCAGGTCCTTTGAGGCTATTTGAATTATATGTGCTCAAGCTAGATTCTTGGATAGTCTGTGTCCTTCTCTGTATTAAAAACAACTTGAACTTTGAAAGCAAGTTTTATAAAAAAAAGTGAGAAATCCAAAAATGCCTTTAAACTATGCCAATTACTGACCTATGGCAAGTGTTAGTGGCAGCTATATAAAAAGTGGTATTTATAAAGAAACACTTCTAGATTCCCAAGCATAAGGAGCTAACGGGCAACTCTGTAGTTTTAAGCCATTTTACTAATCCATCCTCTCATAAACAAAGTATCTCCAGTACTCACAATGGCATTCTTGCTGGTAAGAGAAGTCAGCAGAGCAACCTGAACCTACCAGACACTAGTAGTCATTACCACCGTTTTTTTATTATTATTATTATTATTCACAGCCACCCTAAAAGCTTTCTTCACCCAGTGACAGCAAGCCTTATTCACTAGCTGGATATTCTATATAATCAGCTTTGCTGGCTCATTCTCCCATGTGATTACTCCACACACCATTGTGACTTAAATAATTAGCTCAGTTGGCTGTGCCGGCCCATGCTCAGGAATTCCCAATGACTAACTTCAGCACAGAAATTTACACAGAGGAATGTGCCAGGTTATCACTCCTCTCTTGTTTGAACATGGGCCATTAGCTCATCAGTCCTATCTTGTTCCTTACACTGACTCCTTTGGCCAAAACTTCAGCTGATGCCAGACAGTCAAAGCCCTTCTGACTTTGGAAAGGTTCATAGCTTTCTGCCAGCTCTGGATTTGGGCCCTGCTTTATGAACAAAGCCTGAACAGGTTACACTGACAAGATGTCAAAATAAATAAATAAAAGCTTGCTTTATGATAGATCAAGCTATTGAGTGCCATTAGAAAAAATCAATAGTTGAGACTTTTTTTAAAAAGTTCAAACTTTCTTTCAAATGTTTTTGATCTTCAGACTAACGAGGCTATTTAGAATGTATACGATTGCTCTATGTATTATATAGTGCATATATATACACATGCACCCATTCTATATGCTTTCTATGAGCCAAATCCTTGATTATAGCATGGCCCTATATGTGGCTAGGGTGGTACAAAGCAGCTACAGATCTATTGCAGAGAGGTGGACTTCCTACATCGAACCCTCGGTACAGGAAGGTACGGTAGGACGGTGGCTGGGGATCAAAGTTCTATCATTTCCTAGTTGGCACAATGGTTAATGAAGGTCACTATCCAATAACATCAGTCAGAGCAGCCAGATCTGTTCCCAGCCAGCTGGGGAATTAGGGGCCCAAAATGGTGGCATATTTTTGTACACACCACACCTAGGTCTAAGTACAGTTCTACCACCCCCAAAATGGAGCCCAATACGTTTATGCTTAATTATGCATGTTTACCTTCAGTTCCAGGGATGGTCAAATCCTTTTAAAGTGGTTCGGGTAAGCAAAATTTCCAGCATTAAGTCTAGAATTACCAGCATTAGTATCAGAGGCAGGTCAAACAGTGACAGTTTTGTATACATACTCTTAGTATAAAGGGGCCTAGAGACCAATTACCCCCAAAATATATTTACCTAAACTAACCAGCATCATCTTGCCTGAAGGCCATCAGGAACACACTGTTGTAAACGCAGACACAGAACAATGCCACATCACTCACAGGAAAGCTCCTTTGAGAGACAATGGCACATGAAGATGGGTATTCAAGGTGTTCACAACGGGGGGAAATGGAAGAGGAGACTTACAGTGTGTGCTAAGATCCAGAGAGAGCAGCTAAATTACTGCCTGTCTCCACTAAGAACGTTCTATTGTAATCATCAGACACCGTATTTGTTTCCCCTTCACAAGGAAAATCTGTTCGGGCCATATTCTGATTTAATTTATGCTGGTGTAGATTCTACATAATATAGACTGATATCTACCATTCCTCCAGATTTAAATGAGTCAGCCACTGTTGGCAAACCTGGCTCCTTTATCACGAGCCCTCTAGAACAAGGCTGTTATCCTGTTGCGTAGAGCTTCTGACACATAAGGTGGAATAACCCAGGGAGACCACACATACGTACAAGGGCAGAGGTTTAAAACAACAACAGCTTTTCTCTTAGCACAGGGCAAGAGCTCTTTGGTTTCTTGAACAGGTGGACTACCTGACAAGCAGCAGGTAGCCTTGCTTTTGACTACCACATTTTAAATCAGGCTGTTTGGCAATTCATTAGTGTCTGCTAACTGTTAAACACAAGAAAGTTCAAAAACATGCATATGTTTGCCTCCCTGCCTCCCAGGTGGTATCTGTTTCAAGCAGCAACCTTTTCACTTCGTGCATCAAGACTTGTAAACTTCCTGTGGCTACAGCAGTGTTTCCTAACCAGGTGCCTGCGACAGAGCTGCAGTCTCTGAAGAGCAGCAAACTCCATATGCTGATCTCACTCCATGTAGATGCCATTCGTTTCTCCTTGAAATTTTATTGTCAGAATTACTGAAATGTACACAAATGTCTGTATTTGAAGGTGAAATTTGGTGGAAAAATAAAGATATAATAGGATTCTTTCTTATATAATTTCCTGGTGTGATGTCTGTCTAAAAAATGAAGTGAAATTATATGATGTCAAAAAATCATGTTTCAAAATGATTGACAACATGTGAGTGTTTTGCATTGTGAAATGAGGTGGAAAATTTTAATTGCATGATGGAAGGACATAATATTTATTAGAACCTTGTAACCACACTGGATTTCAGTGAAGAGGACACAATTTTAAATTTCATATTAGTACTTCAGGCTAAATCTTAAATGAACACGCAGAAGTAAAATTCTGAATCAGAGTCTTTTCTTATGGTATGTGATTAAGTTTTCAATCTCTAATAGTAAAATAGCATCAGTGTGATTGGCACATCATCATAATGACAAGTGATTCCCTTATACATATACTATTATTCTGATTTGAATGTACAAATGCAGAGTTTCCAGGTCAATGAAAGAAAGAGATGGTCCGCACATCCTAAGATGAAAAATGTGTCAAACGACCTGATAGGCTGAAAATCAGAAGTAGAAGATGGAAATAGATGTTGGTTAAGTGCCTAACTAGCTCTTCAGACTAATCATCACAAGACATCCAATAGTAATCTAGCAGCATGAGGAAAAAGTAAATTCTGCTAAGTCTCAGAAGTCCAAAACATACCCTATTAGTATCTGTAAGGTAACATATCTTTTTCAAAGAAAAAAAAAGGTGAGTTTTGAATCTTAACCAGCTTAAATCTAACCAACTTAACCAGCTTAAATCTAAGCTCCTTCAGGCAAAAAATGCAAGTGGATTCAAAGTGCAAGTCAAAGACATTGAATAGAATATACCTAGCAAGGAGCAAGGTGAAAGCAACAAGCGGAAGTAGACCTCTTTCTGGTCCATAATTGTTTTCTGAAGGCCAGAGAGTCTATACTGCCATTGATACTAGTGCATTTTTGAGAGCAGAAGTGAACTGGGAAAGTGGTATTATGCACTGTAGGAGGAAAATGTATACAGATATATGTAACACACAACTTTAAAAAAATCAATCTTGTCTTTAAAGCATGCCCTGAACGTATATTTTTCCAGTGCGGAAAAATACGTATAGATGGAGATATAGATGGAACGTCCCATGGAAAGAAAATATACAGTGCCTTTGATATTTGGCTGTTTTGGGAACCAAACATGCCCCAACCCTCCAGTTCCTCATTTCAGGTTAAATTAGACCGTGAAACAATGGTACTGTCACTTTGTATAAGTGGCCGATCAGAATATAGTCAGATGGGGGCCAATTTGCAGAGTGCTAGAATGTAGTCTGCATTTTGGAGAGTCAAGAAACTTTCAAGATCAGCACCTGATTTCTCTGTGTTCAGCTCAGTCATATTAGGACTTTGAATCTTTAATATTAAACCAATTTTCACTGAAAACTAAAAACTGATCAACTCTTTTGTACCAAAATGGTTTTTTCGTTTACCAAAAAGAATGTGAAAATATGGGCAAATCTCTGATGAGGCAACGGACAGAATAAGGGAACAACAACTGGGCCGGAGGTCTTATTTTTTAAAGACTTGACAACACTAAGAAAAGAAATTAAAGATCTAGAACTGTGAAAGCATATGTCAGTGGAAAGGACCCAACTAGTTGATTTTGTTTTCTATAGAGTCAGTGTCAGATGCCAGAAGCAATATTGTGTAGGTCTATATGCATCCATGCAGAGGGGAATGATTAAAATTATACCCACCAAGCTTAAATGAATCACCAAGAGGGGGAAAGTATGGAAAATCAGCAGATGATATCTTGCCATATATTGGCAAAGAGGTGGGGGTAGCAAGAAAGCCAGCTTCCAATTTTATCAGTGGTTCAGCACGCTAGTAATTCAGAAGAATTTGGGCTAAGACATAAATCACAGTGTTGGGAATCCTAAAGGGTCATTGAATGGGTCTGTACCTACTCAAGCAGAAGAGGTCAGAAATTAAAATGGTTAGCAATGAGTAATAAGAAATCTTAGAGGCTTAAACTGTTGTTTGAAACACATACTTTATACTCTTTTCCAAAGAGGGAAGGAAGGGAAAGGTTTCTCTTTTCTTCATAAAGCTAGCTCTGGCTGTATATTGCTGAAAATTCTGCTTGAGAAGACTCTCTCAAATGTTTTAATTAATTTGACTTTGCCTATGTTCACACATTGTGCAAACACTGGGGCAATCCAGTTTTACTGGCATGAATACTGGAAGAAAGCAAAATTTCCAAGTCCCATGTGCAAATATTTGCAGAGAGGGAATTTTAGATTCACATATATGAATATTAGTACTGGCACTGCTTCTACCCATGCCCAAAGCTAGAGATGATAATAACATTATTATTAGTTATCTAACCAGTATTGTTACGGTTTACCTGATCAATCATTACTAAACAACAGAACTCCAAAAGGGCTGTATACAGATGACCTGTGTAACCACTTTCATTCAACAACTAGTGTACCAGCTAAGTAGATGCATATGCCTTATTAAGTTCTTTTGTGTAGTGGTGAATTCCAGCCATAGCAAAAGCCAGTAGAAAACAGTTTGTTATTGATCTATATTGTGAAAAAATATTAAAATGTATGAAATATCCCTGAATACAAATAAATCTGAGAGAAACACAATCTGTTTGCAGCTATTCCATGAGCAGGAAAAACAGCCAGATCAATTATTCATTTCAAATTATTCACTCAGTTCTCCATTACACTCTCTTATAAGTTACAAACATTACAGGATAATGGACCCCAAACAAACCCATACAATATATTCAATTGAGAGATAGTATTATCATTATAACTATGGGGCCTCCCATGTCTCAGTCTCTGTATGCTACATATTGCACACTGACAAGGTATTTGCATTCCTCCAAGCCCCTTCTATAAGCTTCTTCTGTTCCAATTTCATCCCAATCCTGCTATTTTAGGGACTCCATGAGATTCTCCCATAATCAGCATTCAAATCTACCTTCCTCCCAGTCCTGAAATTTAGTATTTGGATTTGTGATTTCCTTCATAGAAGCAGAATAGATGCAAAATGTGGATCAGGCTCTGGGTTCCCTCCCTCCCAAAGCATAAGGGTATTTTAGGGTTTGTTTTAAGGCCACCAATAATTCTTAACGATATCCCACAGATCTGATTCACTAGCAAGGAATTTGAATCAGAAGATTAATAATCTGGAGATTTCTCTTTTCTATGTTCTTTATAGCATCCTGCTTCTGAATATTAATGAAAAGATTTTTTTAATAATGATACATAATACATAAAACAGCTGCATGTTTGTGCACTCTAGAGAAGCTTATTTCAATAATGTGAAATAAAAATGTTGGGGTTCTTCACATTGCAAGTCACTGAAGACCGATCTACCTCCTTTCACCTGTTTGTATCATTCATTTTGCTCAGTTCGGAAAAGAAATAAGCATATCTGAACAAGCAACTACAGAGTACATAAGAGCATCACAAAGTAATTATGAGTTTATGACATCATCTTAATATTACAAGGGAGAGAGTGAAAGACCCAGGAGAAACTCCAGATTTCCCTTTTGGGAAAATGTTAATGGATGCTTACAATCTGTTTTCCTTTGTTTGGATGTTACAACCAATAATACACTTTTATGTCTATAAATAAAGACTAAAGTTGAATAAATCCAACAAGCTCCTGAGCCTGCAGCTCTGAAACTTGATTCACATTCATGGTAAAGATTTATGAGTCACTTGCTGAGAATAAGTTGAAACTGCAAGATTTGGGGTGAAATTATTCAAAATGGTGATTATTTTTGGAAGTGATTATGCATGCACACCTGATCAGGGTGTCACCTGTGCCTGCTAGTCCTACATGATAAAACATGGCAATTTTCTGCATTTCACTTTGCTTGCACAAAAGAAATTCATATACGAATAGTCAAACTATTTATTTTACATGCATTGACTCATCAGCAGGTATATTTTTTCCCTTTTGCATAGACTATAGATATGTTACTTAAAAAACTTCCATAAGTAGTCTAAATATACTGATGACGACAAAGAGAATAAAACTGTGTGTGTGTGTGTGTGTGTGTGTGTGTGTGTGTAAGAGAGAGAGAGAGAAAAAGAGAGAGAGAGATTAAAAATACTTAAAAAGCCTATGTTAAAAGAATGTTAAGATTGCAAGGTCAAGCACTCAGACTTCAGGACCAAAGTTAGGAGTACACACTTTCTCAACTGGTTTCACCCATATTTGATGATATTTGAAAAACCATAGGACTCTGGAAAGTTTGTTTCCAACCTAGGCTCTAAAGGGGTAAGTGCCCTAATCACAGAACATGATCCCCTTTTTGACCTTGCTGCTTGAGTTTCTCCTTATCCTAGTACTTTTTCTTTCCAAGTCCAAGTCCAAATCTCCTTCCTGAGCCAGTCTAAGTCTACCCTTCCACGACTCAATCCAAGACCCATTTTTTTCTCTACCAAGCACTTTACTTTTTAAAAATTTGATCGTATCATTTCCTTTTTACAAAGTGTTTGTGCCTTCTTAAAATTAATTAGCCTTTACTTCTTTTTAGGTTCATATCCCTGAGGTTGTAAGAAGCATTTATTCACTCCTCCACAAGTAGAGAACACAAAGACCACTCCTCCACAAGGAGAGAACAAAAAGCTCTTGAAATCAGCAAGGTCAGATCCAAGACCATTTTTTAATAGTTAGGGTTCGTTTATTCTAAGTTAGGTCCCAGAGACATTTAGGAGGGAAGAGTAACTGACTCTGCCAGTTTCAAGCACACAAGTTTCCAAAGGGGGAGACGTATACATAGCAAAGATACAAGCCATATATGAGTTCCTACAGGCTCAGGTTTGAATATCTTTCTATTGCAATGTTTTGAACAGCAAAATAATTGTATTTTATAATAGTTAGTCCAAATATAGAAAGCACTGTAAAGTTCAGATCCATAAAGCTGGAAAACTCTATTCTTGATCATCAAGTGCAAGTTTCCCTGCAGTTAGAAAGATCTTTCTCTATGCCATTTTCTCTCATGCTTTATCTAGTCTCCTTTGAAAGACTTTTTGGTGATAATGCCCCCACAGACTTCCACAGACACATAATTTCATTGCCTCATTGTTCTCACTGCTTAGAATTCCCCCTCACCACCACCCAAAAACAAACCCCATCTGATTTTTTTCCTTTTTAGCCCCTAACTTTTCTTTCTTGTTCCAATTGTTAAGAACATGGTATAAATCATCCACGGTCCTCCTGTTTGTGGCAGAGAAAGGACTGAAAACAAAAGTCAGTTACCAAATTCCCTGAACTTTGAGGAACACCACCTATTGATCAAGACTTTATAGCTGGTTCCTATTCCTATACTTGGCTGAAGCAGAACTCTGAATTTAAGAGCCTGGTTCCTCAGAGCAGTGTGCCTCCTTCTAGTGGAGATCTCCAAGTTGAAGACTGCATACCACCCCTCAACTTTTGTATTCTCCCTGCAGAGCTGTACATTGGGAGCATCTACATGTGCATTTAAGCACGCCTAAATTTAATCCATATTAAGTGATTTTTAGCAGGTGTCTACCAGGCACAGCTGGTGAACTCAGAGTGGTGGGATGGTGGAGCATCTCATGAGAGTGGGGGGAGTAGAAGGGGAGGGTTTGCAGCCAGCTGGCAATTAACCTAACTTCACCATTTTTAATAGTCAATAAAAGTGCAGACATGTAGACGTGCACCCATAATGCACATTAAATTAGGCTACTGTGCATTAACACATCTCGTGTAGATGCCCCCATAGTGAAACAAATTTGTATTCACTGCTGTACTTATAAAACCATGGTGTTTCATGAGCACTTGAAACTAAGAAGCATGGAAGCAAGGCTTCTGCAAGTAATGCCTGTCCTGTTGAGTAAGGTCTGCTTGTGGTGAAGAAGCCTGTTTTGCATATGTATGCCTGCTGTGCTTTCCTTTGAAAATCTGGCCCATTTATTTTCTCAGCAATTTCTCATACAATGGATTCCCATAATCCTTCCATCACTGGCCCTGATCACTAATTTATAGATCCCTAGTGATGAAGGCACTACTTTATTAGTGCATTATTGCAAATCTAGAGATGGAGTTGAACCAAAAATCCTGCATCTGAGCACCCCTGAATTTGGGGGCTATTTGTTATTTGAACCCAAATCTATGCCTAAATTTTGCAAAGTCTCACTGTTTTACATACATTGTACAGCATGTAGTATCAAGAAAAACCCTGGATTTAAATACCTGAAATGTTAGATCTGCTAAACCCACACCTAGATGGGGATCTAAATACCAGTACCATGGGTCTGTCTGTACTCAAAAATGACTGTAGGACTGTGCATCTAGGTTGATAGATGGCATTATTACCTGTGTGGAATAAGCATTTATCTATGCATGTACCCCAACATTCCAACAGGGTTTTTTAAGGAATAATTTATTCCCACAAAAAGTTAGGATTGAGGGAACCAAAAATATTTGATCTTTTAGGTCAAATGTAGCTAATTGTTTTGGCTGAAAATGATGGGAAAATTTCAGAAAGGTTTAAGTTTTTTTAATTTTCATTTTGCATTTTCATGAATGAAATTATTTTTACACATTATATAAAAGTGAGGTCATGTGAAAAAAAGATGAAACTTCAGTAAAAAAAAAATAATTTTTCTTTCGAAAAATGTCATATACCCCAAAATGACATTTTCTTGGCTCTTTTTTTACTAAGGAAACCAAGAAGTTTTTATTTTGAGGGATTTTTTTTTTAAATTGAAAAAAAATTAAGTCTGGCTGATTAATTGAAAAGACAAGCACTTGTGAAACAGTGAAAAGAATGGTATTTGCCTTTTCTGTAGCTACACCACATCTTCCAGAGAAAGGTTTCTTTCCTGCTCTCTGCTCTGGAGAAGAAGCCAGGAGGCTGACTCTTCCTCCAACTCTTTCCATGGCCATGAGGTAAGTACATTTCCCTTCTCTGTGTTGAATCTAGAGATGAGCATGCTTATAGCAATGTTGTCAGGATTCATGATTCGTATACAAGCACTTTGAAGGTGGAACATGTTATGTAAGTGCCAGGCATTATTACTGTCCAATTTGTTATCCATTCTTACCCTAGATCTAGCCACGTTCTCAGAACAACACATTTTCACTTCCCAGGAATAACATGCCCTAAACACAGAACAAAAACAAAAACAAAAGGTAACAGTTGAAATTCAAGAAATGGTGGCATATTAAATTAACTTTTTAACCCCTTCGTAAATGGTGGTGTCACAATGCCTATGCAATTCTTTGCAACTAAGGAAAGATGGGCTAGCTACCAGGCCTTGTACTTCCACGGAGGTGTGGTCTGTGTTTGTCCTCCTGCTGCTGCTGTCTGGTGCTCTGTGCTGGATTCTGCACCTTTCCTTACAGACACAGCTCCTCTGGGACCAGTCCCCAGGACTAAATTATTACAACCTTCTGTGTTGGTCCACCCAGGGTACCCAGAAGGAAGGCTCCTTTTATCCTTTGGTCCTTCTAGTCCACCTATGCATGGGTAGTTGTAATTTAGCCCTGAGTATCATGTAGTAAACCAGGCTGCAGTAATTATTAGTTTCTGGAGAGTTATTTATGGCACTAATGAATTAGGGTTATTTTACAACATTATTATAGATTAATAGTGATGCTACTGCTTCCGATGTTCAGACCTTCCTATGGGTTAAGACCCTTGAAGGCCTATACCATTCAAAAAAGCAATGCAATAAAAATAGAGGAATCATTTCTAGTAAGTTCTGACTCTGATTAAAAAACAATCTTTATGAAATAGAAGCTAATAAAATTGCTTTCCTAATTACCCTGAGCTAGTTCATTTCCCAGCAAATATAATAAAACAGAGTTACTTGGCTCTGATTCACAAAATCTGAACCCAAGCTCATTATTAAGGCATTTAGCAGTGAAAAAGCATGTGTGCATAAGATGCTGTCCCATCAAGCAGAATGCAAGAAATCTTTTGAAGTTAGACCTTTGAAGTCTCAAGTTATTGCAGCATTTTTTTTAAAAATGCAGGTATTTCAACAAGAGAAAATCTCTCTGTATTTCTTACGCAAATGGAACAGGGGCACCTATTATACTATAACATTTGGGTGAGATTTTAGTTAACAGCAGCAAGTCTTAATTTTTAAAAATATTTAGAGCTGGAGTAGAACGCTTCTTAATCTGTGCAACTATTACAAGGCCACAAGACTTTTACATAATAGAATAGCTCAGCCAATGTCCCAAGGCTATTATTGCTATACACTACAACACTGAAATCTCTTTTATCTGTGCACCCTGGGATTCTGATTATTGCAAATATGTTTTGGTGTGGGGGTTTATATTAATGTTTTATTTATTTTTGCTAATATTTTTCCTTTTTCTTTAACTTGGTATAATCTTTAGGTGAACAAAAGTTCTACCAAGTTCTTCTGTTCATACTCAGCCTAAATCCCCTTGATATCAATGGAAGTTTCACTCTTATAATGACTACACTCTTTAGCTACATGTTTTTCAGGGTCCAGACAAAGGCAAACACAATTGATTACAATGATATAGGGCAATAATCATCACCCCTTATCAACAAAGCCTGCAGAATAGAGACAGTTCATACAAATTACTTTTGGTGCTGATGGCATAGAAACTTCACCCAAGGGGTAGCAGTGGGAGGGATGGACCAAGGGTCATAGCTTCAAAATCACACAAAGTCTAGAATCCATAGAGAATACCAGCCTTGAGCCCTGGGATCTCAAGGGATTCACAGAGAGTACCAGGCATACATTCTCCAGGGATACCTCTGCCTCCTGGCACTGTGACCTTATTGGGGTCCTTCCTCCCTTCTTCCCCCGCCTTCCCCCCTAGTTCTCTCTGAGGGGCTTGGAAGCCGTGGATCAGGAGTCAATGCTACAGAGAGCTGAAATATTTGCTATGTGGGTTTTTTACCTGCCATCATATGGTTTTGCTTGAGAAGCCTGCTCCCAAGAGTGGCTGTTTCCCAAATGCCCCATTCAGCCAGCCAGGCCTTGCAAGTTCTAGAAAGCCACAAAGCACAATTCATTCAGAGAGTCTAACCCCCACTGTCTGTCTGAGAAATATCTGCACAGGGCCTCTATTTTATTACATTTTTGTCCATTATTCAACAAATGTACTATGTGGATAAATTTCAGCCTGTGAGTTGCTCACTAACTAGTGACTGTAACTTATGCTGGGGTTATTGCTCACACAAGTCACATGGAAATGCTACTGCTCCCTGACTGGTTGGCTAACATTTTAAAACAGAAGAGTTTGAATAACCCCCTGGGGGCAAGAGCATTCACATGAACCTACCATTTGTACCAGCATTTGAGATACCTCTGAGCCAATGCCTGGGCATATACATTCCCCACAAGCTCAAGGTCCATGTTTTTGGCCTTATCTTCTGTAACATCAATACATAATATACAGGTGTGTAAGTGTGTGCTTGTGTATACATGCTACCAAACAAAACAGGCATTACCTTCAGATACTACACAGATACTACACACATGTATGCAGTATAAGAACCTGTATAAAAATAAATAAGACTAGTTTATTCTATATACTGCGGAACAGTATTAATGGGAAGCCCCCCCCTTTCACAATCATGAATGAGCATGTCAGTTATGATTAGGATTTTCGGGTGGCCTTTGTGATTAAAACATGAGACTAAGGAATCCACAAATCTGAGTTCTAGTCCCAGGTGCATCACAAGGGCTCCATGCAAGACAAGTCACCTTTTTCTTTGCCTCAGTTTCTTCACCCCTAAAATGAAGGTAACCCTATTGCCACAACGTGGTTGGGAGGTTAAAAATGAGCATTTTTACTGAACATTTACATGAAGAAGCCTTACCTCTTCAGATACCTTTTGTAACCAATACTTCAGCATACAGCAAGGGGAGCATTTAAAGGGAAAGAAGGAACCCAGTGTCTTGGTTCACCTGTCCTGTGCCTTTCCTGCAGCAGATGCATGCAGGAGAATAAATGCATGCTATTGTTTTGGGAAATAGACTAATAGATGATATTAGAAAAATCAATGGGATTTTTCAGTGGCTGTCATTTCCACATCAGATAAATTGTGTGTGGCTGTGTTAGAGTGAAAATATGGTGATGCAATCTACTTGTAATGCAAGTAGATTGCAAAGTGAAACCCATAGGCCAGTAATTGCACAGACTAGATTAGAGCAGAGGTGCTCAACCTCCAGCCTGCAGGTCAAATGAGGCCTGCAGAGTTTTGGAATCCTGTATGAGAAGATCCCCAAAGGTCAGGAAATTTGGTGGCAGGGAAGCAGTGGCGGTAATATTGCCATCCCTCCCCACTGCCAAAATCCTAAGCCCCATGCAAAGGGTTCAAGCTGGGCCATGACCTTCCCCCTGCACAGTCTAATTGGGGCCAAGCTACATCCCCTTCCCTCCACCCAGTCAAGTTGGGGCTAGTCCATGCCCCCTTCCTCCCTGCAGGGCTGGGCCACACCCCCTTCCTTCTCACTTGGTCAGGTTGGTGCTGGACCTCACCCTCTCCTTCCTCCCACCACTTCCCAAGGGGCCAAGTTGGGGATAAGCCAGGTCTCTCTTCCCCTGCATGGATGGACTGGGGCTGGGCTGCCCCCACTGACCTCTGTGCATCCAGATGGGGCCCCACCATGCTCTTCTTTCTGGTGCCAAACTGGGTCCACCAGCTGGATCTGGCCTACATGGGGACCAGGCATTGTCAATCCAGCCTACTGGATGAAAATGCTGAACATCACTGGTTTAGAAAAATGCATCACAGATATGCTAGGTAGTTTTCACACAAGATAACATACTCCCTTTAACCCCAGTCGTTACATTAAGGAAGCACCTGTGTGGTCTTACTTTACCATACTTGTCCAAATAATTTGTTATGAGCCAAATTGTCATGCTACCACATTGGGGGATTCTATGAAAAAAAAGGAGCCCTTCCTCTTTGGTAATGAAATTCAGCAGGGTGACTCTTCAACCAACCCCTTTGGCCTGCAGATTGTTTCAGTAGCATTGCCTATTTCCATGGGTCCAATCCAGGAGCTTACCAACTCACCCCAAATTAGTCATCTACAAAACCTATTTGTTGCGGTCTTAAGAGCATCCAACACTCGTATGCAGAGAAACCATATACATAGTACAGAACCCACAGATCCTGCCCCACAAATCCAAGGTTTCTGTGGGGTGCAGGATTTATCTCTATGGAAACTGTTCCCCCCGCACTTTGGTTTTATAGGAGGCATAAAATTGAAAAACCCTGCTTTGCAAACAGTCTTTTTATATTAGCAATGCTAAAGATATTTGTATACTATAAAAATATCAATGCATGCTTTTTAAGATTTTCATACTGTACTATGCATGTAAAAAAAATCATTCTGAAAATGAATTCTCAGTCTAAAGCCTAGCAATAGGGAACCCCACTGTTCAGCAGACCTACTTCTCATTGAAATCAATGTCGCTCTGTCCACTTGAATATGACTGAAAGATTGGGGTCTTAGTTAACATTTATCTGAGGAAGCACAAGCCAGAAAACTCTCTCCCACTACTGTATTGGTTCCACTAGCTAACAGAAAGGGAAAAAAACAGTAAAATCTTTTAGTCAATGAATTAAGCAACTCTGACTCAAAATACAAACAGGGAGCAGATTTGTGAAGTGAGAAGGTGTCATTTTTAAAGTCCCTTTCCTAACTCTGTCCTGCACATTAATGTAGCTCCCTGTGACTTGCATACCTATTAGGTAACTTACTGTAGTTTCTGGTGACATCTGTAATGCCTAGACCCAAGAGGGTGCATGAAGGCTAAAGTTTCTATCTTAACTTTGAATTGCCTTGTTTTTGTGGTGGTAACTTAGATCCTTAACATTATCTTAATGCACTTTTTATGGTTTAATTTCCTCTTTTGTGGTACTGTTTTCCACAATAAGGCTCTTCAATTGAAATCAGATTTCCTCTGAAGGAGCCAGCCCGATTTTCTTCGAAAGTCCAGTACAATGTAGTCATTCCGCTGAGACTAACAATTTTATTAGGGTTGCATTTTCTTTTTGCCTGTAAAATGTTTGTTTTAAAAATAAGCTCTCTCTTTCCTGTTTCCTTTTTTCTCTTTTTTCCAGAGGACCCGAAATAGTCTGAAAACATTAAACACAACAATAACAATAAAACATTGTTTTCATTACACAAGCCCTTCTTAACTTTTTTTTTTTGGCTGGAAGGGGAAATTTCACTGCCACCTGAGAGACTATGTAAGGCAAGTTTCAGTCTAAAGTCAGACTTCCCTACCTTTGAGTCATATATCCTAGAAGATGTGCTTTTATAATGAAAACACCAACAAAACTCTGTACCACTCACCACGAAGAACAATACAACACAATATGAAAGCAAGGAGGAGGACTGTGAATAGCAAGTATATGCCACTAGTTGATTTCAGATTACTCTGACAATTTATTACTGCAGTCTCAATTCAACAAGTTATTAACCACATGGCATATCTTTAAGCATAGAAATAATTTCATTGACTTAATGGAACTGTTTATCCTTAAAGGAACGCACATGCTTAAGTACCTCACTGAATTACAGCTTCTATTTAAACTGTCAAAGTAAGCTTGTAGGAGTCCCTCCTCTGTCCCCTCACTCTCACAGAAGAACTAAGTCTAATGCAAGTAAGGTGTTTGCCTTCTGTAGCAAGTAGTTTGTTCTGCATATGGACCAGGTAATGAACAGCTTCAGGACTCTAGCCTCTTCATCCTACAGATCATTTCAGGACAGATGAAGAAACTTATACAGAGCAATTCCTTTTCCAGCTTTGCAAAGCCCCTATCATTTGGCCTCCAGATGTTTATTTTTGTGAGCCACCATAGAAGGCTAGCCACTATCCACAGACTAAGTGTAAAATAATGTGGGAGAAATGAGTAAGAGGGTGGTGTATCTTAGATCATCTTTAGAAAGCCCTAAACTAGAACCTCTTTGCTCTTGTGAACTTGAAGATTACTTCTATACTACCAGTCATTTTTAAATTGATTTCAATTTTTTAAAAGGTCAACAGTCTTTATTAGACCATATTCAGTAGCTCCATGGTTGCCACAAACACTAACAAAATGCTCTGTCAGAATTTCTATCTCCTGTTCAACACTGTGCATTCGAACCATCTCTCAAAGTAATCCCCGACCACAGAAAACGTACCAAAAATATCTCCCGATAATCACACATGCATACGGATTGTGTTTTGCATTTTTATAATTGTCAATGTGCGGGCCGCCTCCCGATCCCATCCATGTTGCCATGTGTGGGCCGGGAGCGATATGCGGACCCGTCTTTGCGCACGCGGGCTGTGGCCAGCAGCCCGGGCACATGGGGTCAGGGGAGACGATTCGGCAGCAAGGCACGCACGAGCTAGAATTAGTCACAGAGGCGTAGTGGTTGATTTAAAGATTGTTTACTTACACCAAAGATGGTCGCGTTGCAGGCAGGAAAACTTGCTTGAGTTATAGTTGCAGATAGAAAAGATAAGAGGCGGACTAGAGTTCCTTCCCGTGAACACTCTTCTAGCCCATCCGGTTGGAGGCTCTAAACCGCGAGCCCGTCGTGCCAACCGAAGAAAGTACTCGTACAAAAGAGCTCTGAATAAACTCACACGAAGTTTGCTAGGCTCCGTGGGTCCTTGTGCGCGCAGGGAAAAGGGATACGTCGAGGATTGCACTCGGCAATGGGGAGAGGCTAGAGGCTGATCAGACCCCTGTTGCCTGCTTTAAATGCGCTGGGTCCGATAGGCTCTGCAGCGCTTAGAGATCTTCACGAGACGTGAAGTCTCCTCCTCCTGGTGTTCGTGGAGTCCTCCCTTGCGGGGGTTCTCCTCGGAGTTCTCCAACTTGGGCGGAAACCACCCAAGCCTCTTATACGGCTAGCAAGCCAATCACTAGCCGCCACGTGTGCATAATTTAACACAAGCCAATAATGGGGCTCGAATTAAAATACAAATGGCGGGAACTCTTTGCACCGAGCATTTCTTAGATGCAAAAAGAAATGCACCATGCAAAGAAAGCTACAAATTGGCGGGAGATTCTCCCTTGCACCGGGGTTCTCCTTTACAGCAGAAAACTCCACCGTGCAAAGAAACTGCAATTTAGCGGGAAAATAATTCAGTGGTGCCAAAGCACACACAAAAACAAAAATCACAACTTTGGGTTGTGACAGTCAACAACTAGTCTGAATTACTTTAGTTTAAAATGTGGCAACAGGTTTCACATACTCACTATAATATTTCAATATATTCATTAGTTTTCAAGACCCCTATGCAATAAAAATGTAGCCATTCAAGGTCACAGTTTGACTTATTTACAATTGATGTATAACTTGGCAAACTCTGCATTCAGCTACTTTGTACAATGGAAAATATATTGTCATTCAGGTTAACAAAAGACTCTTTTCTTTGCCACCTCACTACAATGGCCCTGCAAATGAACATCGCCTGAATAAAATCCTAACCACATTTTCACTCTCATTAACCACAGTAGGGTATCACACAATTTGCCTGGCTCCTACTTAGACCACTGTGCACCATTTTACTAGCAGCAGTTTGATGGGTTTTATGGCAGGTGATATATGGAGTGGGAGTTTCGGGAGTCGTAAACAGAAGCCACAGTGTATCACAATGTGGTTTAGGGATATAATGACTGTGTTGTAAAGCAAAGGATGACAATACTGCACTAGGCTTGAGGTAGTGAACCAATAGACCAAACAGCTCGACATAATTCAAGCTACAAACAGAGAATCCTAGGTGCGTACTGGTCTTCCTATATCTTTCATTAATTACCTCAGATGAATTTGAATAAAAACTACTAAAACTGAAATAAATCTATGTCCTAAAGAAAAATATATATAGTTTCTCCTTGTATATCTTAGAAGGCATTCCTCCCTCCAGCACACATACTCCAGGTTAGCTAGCCATTTGTATTTCCAACTATATATCTTTGCTGATGAGGCCAATATCACTTATTGGTGAGCTACAGTTTGATTTTTGAAGAATTTACACACAATACTTAGAGCCAAATTCTGCTCTATGGAACTCAGTAGGATGACAAAGACACAAGTGAAGAGTAATTTAAAATGCTATTGCTTTGTCTAACACCTGAACGTAGTTTTAAATCTCCTTTTAAAAAGACTTTGTGCTTGTTCTATATGTTCCAGTTTTTACTGGTCAATTCCATTTTGAGGTACTTGCACCAAGCAGTGCATAGAGACATTTTGGGTATTGATACTGGCCAATTCTGACACAAAATAAACCTAAACCAGGACAGAATAAGAAACTGTCTGCATGGCTCCCAAAGCTGCATTATTAGCAACACTGGGATAGACTTGGATTGGTAAGAGAGCTCTCTCCAGGCATTCAAAAACTGTTCAGCAGCATTTAAATACATAATAATACCTAACACATATAGTGCTTTGCATATTCAAAGTGCTGTACAAACATTAATTAATTAATCCTCATAACTTCCCTTTGAGGAAGGTAAGTATTATCTCAGTTCTACAGATGGGGAAACAGACACAGAGAGGTTAAGTAAAATGAAAAATTAAGGTAAAGGTGTCCTGATTAATTTGGAATTGCACTTTGTGTAATTTGAAAAATAAGGAGCAGTACTGACTCCCTAAGTAAGAGCCATTGCTTCAGTTGAGAGCCTTGAAGCTAAAACTCTGTGCTTTCTGGTTGGGAACTCACCTCTAACTGAGACATCCCAATTATGGCAAAGGAATGCCCCAGGCCAGACATATCTCCTATTTCATAAGAGGTTTTAGATCTAGTTTAGGTTACAGAAATCTAGATCAGAATATTCTCCTTAATAATATAAGCTATTTCAAGGCCTGGACACACAACATGTGTACTGGTTTAATCAGATATGATATGAGTGTAAACAAGGCATAGACACAGAACATATAGCCTAGTTCATCTTACTCAGTTCTGGTGTAGAGTTACCCAAGGGGGAAAAAATCAGTGGTAAACCTATGTTGTTGTAAATTACACCAGAATAAATGTCATCAGTCTGCATTTTATCCCAGGTTAACCACTTGTTTAAACTAAGGGGGCTATTATCAGCTCCTCCACCACCTAGAAGTGAGACGTTTTAAGAGCCACCCACTGTGTGTAGCTCCCCCAGGACAGCTACATGCATGTTCATTCTAGGGCCTGCGCTTGCAGAGAAAGGTCCCTTTTGGGATGGGCAGGAATTCTGACAATAAAGTCCTTATCCTTTCACTATGGTGAAAACCCCCATCAATCAAATCAATTGAGTAATCGGATGCATTTTCTTGTGAAAAGCATGTCACGAATGAGCAGGAAGCAATTACCCCAAGTTGGTACATTGCTACCTGTAAACTAAACACTCAGGGAGTAACACTTTTCACAAGTCCCATTCAGCAGTGCTGCCTCACCTAGTTTGGGGGCTTGTGCCAAACAGAACTGAACTCTGTGTATTTAGTATCTCCTTGCCTTGTGTTGCTGGAAGATGGTGTGAATGGCAGGGACAGGTAAACGCTGCACACTGTTCTATATTTTCACAGTATTTGCTAAATAAATCAGTGTGAGTTGTAGCTTTTTATCAGAATTCAAGCTCGAGGTTTTTCAAAGTACGGTCTGTTTTAAAAAACCCAAATCCCCAATATTTTCCTAACTAAAGCAAAATCTGTGCTATGAATCAGAAAGAGTAGATACCACAAAACTAGATTAGCATCAGTGGGTGTCCTGTACTGTACAGCATATGGTTTATATATAATGGGCCAGATCCTTCTTAACTATGCTTTGAGCTGCTCTGGAGGAGCAAAGCATTCAAAAAGCCAGCTGAAGCAACCAGTTGAGGCCCTGAGTATCATTTACCTCCTGTGACCAAAACTTGAACTACAGCAATCACTGACTGCCAAATGACAACTTCAGTTTGCCAGTAGCTAACGCAATATAAAGCACTCTACTAGCACGCTGTTACCTGAGGGCCTTGTTACACATTAATTTTAGGTCAGTCCTGGAGCTCTTAATTCCTGGATTGTCCACATATTAACACCTGAAACTAGTTTTAAACACACTTTAGGCAGCTTGAAGTTATGTCCCTCCAGGGCAGGTTTCTCTCTGATCCGTGTTACCCAGCTGATGTCCCATTAATGTGTGGCCCCTCCCCACAGATGAACTGCCCATGTTGCAGTCCTCCAGCATCCCAGGATGCAGTTTCCCATCCTCCACCCTCCTTTTCTCTGTCAACAAACTTTCCACCCCCTGAACTCTACTGCCCCTGCAGAGGGGGAGTTCCAGCACCAAGCCAACTCCTTATCCCTCCCCTCCCTGGTGTGTGACCTTCCCCCCAGGGTGCAACCCCATGCAAACAGCCTGCAAAGCATATACCAGCTAGCCAGGTTGCATGGAACAGACAGGTCCAGGAGTAGGGTCTAAGGGGGTGGGGGTGGGAACAAGGTAGGGAGCCAGATTGGGTCCCCATGAGCTGGGGCTTCCTTCCTGGGGCAAGGGCAGTAGCTCCCCCAAAAGCACCTTTCCTCACTGCTCCCACCTCCCAGCCACCTGAGGAAGCATGGCCAGCACACCTCATACCCCAATTGCAATTTATTAAAACATGAGACCTTCTTTAATTTACATCCTCTTTATTTCTTTTTAATTTTTTAATTCTTTTTATTTTATTGTTCAGTGGCAGACTTTCTTCATTTCGCCACCCTTCCCCCATTCCCTCCATTTCCTTTCCACCTCCCATTTCATTAATCCCCCATCCCATTAACTCCCAGCTTCATGTTCTGCCCCCCCACCCCACCCCACCCCACCCCCCATGCAACCCATCTCTCACAAACCCACATCTAGAGCAAGGATAGAAGCCTGTCCTGGCTCATCAACCCTGTAGTGGCAACTTAGTCAGGCCTCTAGTGGCAAACCACAGCTCTGCAGGTGGGGGACAGTCAGAGAAGCTTTTTAGCCTTAAGGTGTGACTGCATCAAACTTGAGCTAGCACTAACACCAATCAACATTTGAGCAGCAAGAAGTACAGTATATAACAAGGCCCTCAGAACCAGCAAGCTGCAAAGATGGAATAATCCACCTTTGAAACAAACTTTCCCACTGCAATCAGCCCTAGTCACCAAAGAACAGTCCTGAGGATCTCCCCAATGGGTGCTGACAGACATGCAGCTCCACACTGTAACTCAGGGGTCAGCAACCCCTGGCACATGTGCCGAGCATGGCACGTGAGGCCATTTTGCTTGGCACGCCATGGCCAGCCCCGGCTCTGGGTAGGTGCTGCCAGGGACGGAGCCTGGGCTGCTCCCAGCAGGGCTTGCAGCCTCCCAGCTACAGCTGGGGGGCTGCCAACAAGCAGAGCCCAGTCACCAGCTCTGTGCTGGGAGCGGGGGAGAGACCAAGGTTGCACTGCCTCAGGCCCCTCCCCCACTGCCCACTCCAAGGCCTGTGTGCATGCACCGGTACAGAGCTGATGCCTGGGCTTCAGAGTCTGGCGCAGCTGTTTGCAGCCTCCCACTGTTTGCAGACACTTTTAAAGCACTCTGTAGCCATGCACTTCCATCAGGACACAACTGTACAGTGCTTTCAAGGGGCTGATCATGCAACAAATATCACTTCTGTCAGTGCCCTTTATTTACTCTCACACTAAGAAGCTTTTCTCTCTTTCCAGTATCTCCTACTTGATTGTTTTATATTTTGCCCACTCCCTACTGTTTCTATTGTAGTTTCATTAACTATTTTCTGTCCCCCACTTCCTCTTCACCTCTTTTCAGCAGG
>NW_005841866.1:2021270-2030232 GCF_000455745.1 Alligator sinensis
AGTACATCCAGTTCATTTTATGTCTGAGTTAAAGTTGAGACTATTTTATGTTCAAGTGGGTATAAGATTAAGCAAAGTGAATCTGCCAATCTCCACTCAATTTCTGCCACATCTTCACCACTCTAGTTAAAGTATTGTTCTGCAGGCCCTTCTGACAAAAAACAGAGTTCCTCCTGCAATTATGGAGGCGTCTGATCCTCTTTCATTGTCTGTAGAGCCATGAGTTTCTTGAAGGGAATATCTGACCCTTGGAGAACCAATGGTATGAATGAAATCCCCTTTCTGCCCAGTGCAGAGCTGCTGCAACACCAGAAACCTTTTAAAATCTTCCCAGTTTAAGGGAAAACCATACACCTATCACTTCATCTAATAATATACACAGAGACTTAAACTGTTACAATTTTTGGTATTTAACCTCTCCTCCCCCAGGAGGAACATCAACTTCCAAAATTCTTTTTAGATTCTGAATAAAACAAGCCAAACAAGAGAAAATTCAAAATGCAATCTAAGAGAAACATTAGTAAGTCTCTTAAAATTCCTTCACTCCACACATAAAAGAATAATCTCTTTCATGGTGCTATTTGATAACATGCTTTTATCTGGTCTTCCCAAAAGAGCTGTGTTGTTTTGTTTTGTTTTGGTTTTTTCCTGATCTGAAGATCATGATCATGAGCGAGAGGACGTTATGTATATAATTAGCAGTGGTGCTAAGAGCAATGCCTTTAGTTAAGGTTGCCCAGCACTTTCCATGATACGATCCTATTTCCATTGCTTATAAATTGGCCAGTGCTGATTATTCCCAGATGAAAATTTCTATGCCAGGTGTTGCATATTTCAGGGGAAATGGTTGGATTCCTCAAGTCAGATCAATGGCCTTGCCCTTTTCCTTAATGCCTACTGCAGCAAGATCTGTGGTACTTGGAAGTATGGGCTACCTTAAGGAGCATCCTGAACCCTGTTCCTCCCAAACAGAAGGAACTGGAACTGAAGCTTTCCACACCAATGAAGGAGAGAGCAGGATGTCCTCCAGGGAGACTTACCTAAGTTCCCACAATGAATCCATGATAGAAATCTGAACAGACATATGGGGCATGTCTTCATGAGTGTGCATGTGCAGGGGCACATATTTGTCCCGTGGGACAAATAGCAGCAGCATGTCCCTGGCTATTTGTTCCTGGCTATTTGTCATGTCCCTGGCTATCCCTGGCTATTTGCCCCTGGCTATTTGTCCCTGGCTGCTATTTGTCCCAGGCCACTGGGCTCTTAAAGGTCCTTGGTGAGGGAAGTGGCTTATACAGGGGCAGCTCATTAAGGGGGGAAAAAAGGAGTATCAAAATAGGTGGAAAAAGAAATGTGATGTTATAAAAAAAAAGCATCAGAAAATCTACAAAACCATGCCAACCTGAAGCAGGAAGTTTCCAGTTTCTGAGGAAGAGGAGGATTCCTTTCCAAAAGATTTCCATCCTAGTTGTGTCAGACAAGCAATGGAATTTCTGGGGTGCTGATTCACTATGATCATCACTATTTGGGCGTTGCATGTCACTACTATGTCCTGAAATCAGGAAACTGCTTTATTCATTATTAAAAAATAAATACTTCATGCTTAGCTAGCAAAATAGCTTTCTCATCCCTGACTGGGGTACCTCAGCAACACCATCACACCCAAAGCCACCCTTAGGGAAAAAGGCACCCTGGGCAAACTTGTATTTTTTAACTTCCTTCCCCCCTGAACAGTGGCAATGCTGCAGGCAGAGGCAGGCAGGCAGGGACACAGGACACAGTCCAGTGGATGATGCAGAGCAGCATGGTGCATCAGGCAGGCACCACTACTGCTGTGTAGGAGCAAGACAGGTGGACTGGAGCAGGCACCACCCTGCCTGCACATGCCCAGTCTGGTAGCTTCTGAGCACTGGCTGGAAGTGGGGGCCAGGCTGGGCTCGACTTGGCACTGCTCCTCTTGGCTGGGGCAGAGTGGAGCAAGAGGAAAGTATTGCCCTGAGCACAAGCTGCTGGGGGGGGAGGTGTGTGTGTGTGTGTGTGTGTGTGTGTGTGTGTGTGTGTGTGCTGCCCTGAGGTGGTGGGGGAGGGAGGTGTGTGGGTGTGTGTGTGTGTGTGTGTGTGTGTGTGTGTACGCTGCCCTGAGCACAAGCTGCTGTGGGTGTGTGTGTGTGTGTGTGTGTGTGTGTGGGGTGCCCTGCCTGACCACAGTGCCCTGGGCAGTCACCCACCCCTATGGTGAGCTCTGATCACACCCCCATAACAAGAATTTTGTTCAAGAATAATGCCAACATAAAACTATTTTGCACCTATGCAATGTACCACATACCGCCTATCAATAGGCACCCTACATTTTTCTTGTGACTTTGTTAAACAGAGAAAAGTTTAAGATTAAAAAGTTGCCACAGGGTCACCACATATTTGTAGAACAAAAGAAAGAAAGACATTTGCAAAGTGCAGGGAAAAAAGATCAGGCTCAGTTTTCAACAGTTCTTCTTTAACTAGCTGGCAACTGAACAGCTGAACTGGATCCAGCATCTATTGTTGCAAAGAACAGTCTAACCAGGACCACTGAGGAAGCAGATGAAATCCCCAAGGGAGACTGCTCTGTAAGTAGGCTTGGCATTTAGAGGAGTAGGCTCATCAGCACTGAGCTGAGTCAGCCAAAGAGTTTAGGAAGAATTTGGGTTTTGTCTGCTTTGTACGAAACCGGAGAGCAAAGGAGAAAGGAATGATACAGGTGAGGATGCTTTGTCAGGTTGCCAAGTCAGATTCCAACCTTGTTGCAAACATCTAAGATACCACAGTACTTTACACCCAACTGGAAACAGTATACATTACTGTATGCCCCACAGAAGCTGTCACATGCAGGACTCTAAACACTGTTAAACCTAACAGGCACACATATCTTAAAATACAAGTTCCTATTCAAGTTTTCATTCCATTTCATGTTCAATTCTGACTTATGCTTAGGCAGCAGAGAAGAAGAATTTCCTCCACTGCAGGAATCCCGGGTACAGATCTAAAGCTTGTGTTATGGAGAAGCATGGACAAGGTGACTACAATGGTCCCTCCTGACCTTAGATCTTGTGAGCTCTTTGAATCACAGGGTATAAGCAATAAACATGAGAGTAGGGGGAGTAAATACATTAATTTCATCATGGATTAGCCCTTGTTTTCCCAAGCCACTTTCATAACACATATATTTTGCATCTCTTCTCCTATCCTGTCTGCTCTCTCTCCCATACCCAATACCTGTTTACTTTAGCTTTGTCTTTCTAAATTCATGTTTATAGTGATTTCTTAAAGGAAAGGACCTTGCCTTACAAGGTGTGCAGAGTGCCACAAAGAATTGAGTCCCAGTGCTCTAATCCCACTCTATTGCAACTCAATGGCAAAACTGATAGACACTTGAACAGAAGCAAGATTGGGATTGTATGAGAGGTTTACTCACTTTCAAATCTCATTTGTGGCATTATCCTATAATGCCTATTAGGAAATACAGAGCTGCATTATGAATCTAATATAAGGCCACAAATGGGCTTCTTCTGACAAGATCCCATGTAACATTAGGATGCGTTTCTTAACTAATTGCAAAAAGAAATATTTAGTTCACTGAATGCTGTGGCATATAGGCTTGTATATTATCATAGAGTAATATCATAATAATAACTAGCACTGGTACTGTGGTACTTCACAGCTGTAGCGTCAGCAAGTCGTGCCAACTGGGGGTATAGAGTATTCTCTTCTTGATGTTTACATACAACTCCCATTAGCATTAATAACAGTTCTGTGTATGCTTCAAATGGAAAAAACCTCTCCTGGGACTGCATTATTTGTTATATTGTATAACAAATGGTTAGAAGTTTTCTAAGCGAATAACTATTGTATCCAGTTTTTAAATTCCTGCTTCACTCCAAAGAAAATGATGATGTCTTTGCCACTTTTTGACACGAACCTGAACTCAGAATTCTAAACAGGACTATGCAGAATTGAATTACATTTCATCTCCTTCAGCAGTCCATCTTTTCCATTTCTGTTCATTTGCTGTAGCTGCAGAAGTATTGAGTGCTGTGAGATATACTTAGTTTTCTAAACCATGCAAGTCATTATGAATGGCCTTGTGTCCAGGTAAAGGTTAAGAAGGTCCTTTGTTGTTCTAGTTTAACTTGTCCCTGACACTGCAGCCTAATCATTCCACATAATAACAGTCCTGATACACAGGCCTGAGTCAAAGTCACAAGTCAATAAATCCATTCCTTCCTCCCTTTCAGGCAAAGTGTTGAATAGCACTGAGTGTGCAGTGTCACAAAACCCTGCAGTCTATCACATCAAGGTCGTCTGGTATACAGTGCGAAAACTTACTTTCTTTAAGTGCCTCACACATCCAAAAAGAAAGATATGTTGCACACACTAACAAGTATGCTTCAAATTGTTTGGAGCAGATTAAAAGGAAGGCCTGACATAAGAATAGTTTTAGTTACACTTGCAAAATCTGCTAGCTGCTGTTGCTTTGAATTTTGGTGGAGGGGATGGGAGGGGAATGAGACTGGGGGAGGAAGGGAGGTAAAGCCATCACTCAGAAGCAAAAAGGAGCTTTATCGCTGGCAAAGAACAAACCAACATGGTGCTATGCTCTCAGCAGAAAATTCTTTATTTTCACAGAAACACATCTAGCAATAGTCTGGTGGATTTTACTTCCTGAGGTTCATTGTGCATTTGAAGTATATTCTAATCATCTAATTCCAGTAATGTGAATTGTTTGCCTCTAAGAAACAGACCTACCACTATATACTGAATCATCTTTTCACCTTCAGATTAAAAAAAGAAAAACCCTTAGGTGGTGGGTCTCTGAAAGTATATAAGACTGAGTTACAGTTTGTTTACTTTGTTAAGGGACTTACAGCTCTTCCCGGTTCATAAATTCCTGTGGTGGTCTGGGGGAGTAAGCGTAAATTAACTTGAAAAATAGGAATGTGTGTACATTCCAATTGTCTAATGCACTTCCCCGGGAAAACCTAGTCAGGCTTTTCAATGATCATTTTTTTCCCTTATTCTTTAATTGGTGGGTGTATGTGCTATACTTACAAGTATGGGATTATTAGAAATGCCTTGAGGCAGATGCAGTGAAAGTTTCCCTATGCAACTCTGCCATCTACTTCACTGCAAGCCAGCTATAGACTTCTTATTCCAGGCTTTGGCTTTTCTTTTCCAAACCAAAAAGCCAAATTTTTCAAGATATTCTAAATCCTGAGTGGACACTTGTCAGTAAGATTACAGAATTCATTTTCACAATGAGGTGGGAAAAGAATCTGTACCCTGGAATTCAGCAGAGAAAGGCTACTGCGTTGGCATACAATTCGGTCCAACCCACTTGCTGTTGTCATTTCAACTTGTGTTTGCAGTATCAGAGAAAACAAGAACACACCATATCCCAACAATCCACACAAGTCAAAAGCCCCCCAAATGATGGGCACAGAGAACAGAAGCTCTAAACATACTGGCTTTTGAAAATCATTTAATTTCAGGAAGCAGAGACTAAGACTGGAATGGTTAAGATGTAACGCTGGAAACTGAAGTACTGCTGTGCTATCGTAGAAAAGTCACTTACAGCTATATCTACAAAAGGATTTATATGCCCAAATCCAAACCTGAATTTCTCCAAACCCCCATTCAGCTGATGCCTAACCTTGACAGACCCCTGTTTTCACAAGACAAATTCCCTAGGTGTCTCTGTCTGGACTACATAGAGTAGGTAGGCACTCAGCTCATTCCTAACCTCCCTCAGCATGTATGGACTAGGCCTACCTTTCTTGCAAGGACTGAACCAGTACAAGTACTAGGAAAACCTACTATGTCAGGTTCACAGGTGATAGTGGCACCACGCTTCTTTCACCTAATCACTTAGTGATAAGAACATAAACCAAGGAAGTAGAAAACCTAGGTTCAGTTTCCTTTTCTGCAGCCATTCTACTTTGCCTGAAATGATTATAGATTTTGGGGCAGGGGCGTGGGGCAGAAAAAGGGGACAGTTAAGAGACAGTGAAAGAGCACAATCATAAGAATGGATCTGGGTTGTTAGTCCAGCATCTAAGGGATTCTCCTGAGACAGGTGAGACTCAGGTCCCAACCCCTGCTCCTAGGACTCATTGGCATGTCTACATGTTCATTTGTGCACCATAATTATGGCACATTAAATTTCATACCTGTAATGACAGGTACTAACTTAATGCACGGTTATTGGCACTACTGTACATTAGTTCAAATGAACAGTCTTTTGTGATGTTAATGCATAGTAGACTATATCTACTGTGCATTAGCATGGGTTTTGCCCACCACACTAATGCACAGTAGAATTAGTCTACCGCACTTGAAGCATCTCATGTAGACATGACGATTACAGCTAGGGACAGACATTCAAAAAGCCTAAGCCTGAATTGATTCTAGCTTCACAGCGTAAGACTAACCTGGCTAGGCTAAATCAGTGTTGTAACTGGACAGACATCCCAGAAATGCAGACACATGCCTGCAGTGGCTCAGGCTAGAAGCCAGGGGGCACTAGAGCAGCCCTCCCTTCCCTTATACAGGGCTGAGCTCAGGTGGGGGGAGGCAGCCCCAGCAGGATGCTCTGATTACCCCCCCTAGCCCCAAGCAGCCCAGCAGGGAATGTTTAGCACCCCTAACTCTGTGTTTATCAACCCATTTAGAAAACAAAGCCTCTCTCCATTAACTAATGGAGCAGGGGCTGGGACTTCCCTGCTGCTGGGGCAGGGAGGCATTATAACCACCTCAGCTCCAGGGGTGGATCCTACCCCAGCAGCAGCCAGCTCCCCAGGGCAGGGAGCAATCTCCCAGCTCCCAATCTGCAATTGTGGAGCTGGGGCCAGAAGCTCCCTGCATGGGGAGAGTTCTCCACCCAGGCTGGAGCTGGCTGGGACCTGCCCCAGACTGGGACGGTTCCTGGCCAGCCCTGGGCTGCATGGGGAAGTCTGGACATGCATCCTGGAGCTGACTGAGGACTGTCTCATTTCGGGCAGTCCCCAGCCAGCTCCGGGTTGCACGTACAGACTTCCCCACACAGCTCAGGGCTGGCTGGGAACTGTCCCATCCTGGGGCAGGTCCCAGCCCTGCAGCACTTTCCCAGCCCCATGCCCTGATCAAGTGATGGAGGCATGGGGCTTGGAAAGAGCTAGAAGGGAGGAGCAGGTCCCAGCCTCATTCCCCGATCCACTGGTGGGGCAGTTAGCAGTGAGCCCCCAGCAAAAGGCTCACTGCTAGGTGCCCCACCAGCTGATTGGGGCATAGGGCTTGGACCTGCCCCTCCCCCACAGCTCTTTCCAAGCCCCTTGTCCCTGATCAGGGAGCTAGGGCTGGGGGCTCCCTGCAGCCAGGGCAGGGGGACATTGTCCCCACCTGGGGTCTCAGCTTGGAGCCTGCCCTGGCAGCAGGCAGCTCCCAGGGGCAGGGAGCAATCTCCCAGCCCCTGTCAAGACAACTATCTCCTAGCCCTGTGCTCCCTGCCAGCCCCTGGGCCAGCACCCAGGGGGACCCAAGAACTCCCCCTGGCTGCTGCTGGGGGGCAGAGAAGGGTGGAAGCAAGTCTGCTCCCAAATGCACACACATGTAGACACCTGCCAAAAGTGGGTTTACTCCAGAATAAATCACTCTGGAGTAAACCCATCCAGCAGCATTTGCACATATAGATGCACCCAGTTTGTAGTAGAGGGACAGGGACTCTCAAAGAATCCAAAATAGGACATAGCCTAGTGGTTAGAACACTCTGGTGGTAAACCAAGGTTTGAATCCTCTTCACAGAGAAAGGAATTGGATTTACCATTCCCACAATCTGGATGAGTGCTGTAACCACTGATCTACTGGGCAAAGGGAAAAGGATATTCCTCCTCCCACTGGCTTTTAGAAGAAAGAAGTGACCTCTCTTGGTGAGACCTTACTGGGAGAATGTGTTACTCAGTTCATTAGCGTTTGTACAGTGCTTTGCAATCCTAGACTGAATGGTGCTATTATAAGTAGAAGGTATTATGAGATTATGTTGCATGATCATGGGAAGCTGGCTAGGGGCCCAGTCTTCCCTTCCTGAAGTCAATAGGAGATTTGTCATTGGTGTCAACAGAACAGGGTTAGGCTCTGAGCATACTACTAGGCTGCCTAAGAGTACATGCAGACATTACATTTAGCATGGCCTAACTAGAGTTAATTTGATATGGGGTTGCACAGATACACCTGCAGATAGGCTGCAGATACAAGCAGACCTAGACAGGCTAGCACGTTGGGCAGAATGGAACCAGATGAGGTTCAGCGTAGAGAAATGCAAAGTGTTGAAGCTGGGAAGGAAGAACCCCCAGCACACGCTAACCTGATCAGCACTACAAATGAAAGAGATCTGGGGGTAACAATAGACCCCAGCATGAATATGAGCCGGCAGTGTGACACAGTAACCTCTAGGGCCAATAAAACTCTGGCATGTATCAATCAATGCATCTCCAGTAAAACAAAAGTGTGCGGGCCGGGAGCAGTTCGAGGCTCTCG
Organism: Alligator sinensis; assembly: GCF_000455745.1. NCBI lineage: Eukaryota > Metazoa > Chordata > Crocodylia > Alligatoridae > Alligator > Alligator sinensis. The sequence continues at coordinate 2,029,815 of NW_005841866.1, forward strand.
GGGGCCTGTGCGCGGCGGGCTGTGGCCAGCAGCCCGGACACGCCGGGTCGGGGAATGCAGGCCGGCAGGCTAGAATTAGGCACGGACGCTTAGCGGTTGATTAAAGATTATTTTACTTACACCGAAGATGGTCACGGTGCAGGCAGGAAAACTTGCTTGAGTTGCAGTTACAAAACAAAACAAAACAAAACTCGAACCTGCAGGGCACGAGAGTACGTCACAGGGGGTTGTCGGCGACGGGAAGATGCAAAACACAAGAGTACGTCGCAATGGGTTTTCGGCGACGGGAAGATAAACCTGCAGGACTCGAACCCAGGTAGAGCTCTGGATACACTCACACGAAGTTTGCTAGGCTCCATGGAACTTGCGCGCAGGGAAGGGGTTCGTCGAGGGATCATTCGGCCACGGGGAGAGGCCA
>NW_005841866.1:2030449-2107630 GCF_000455745.1 Alligator sinensis
GCTCCTAGTGGCAGGAAATAATTTAGCAGTGCCGAAGCGCGCACAAACAAAATCACACCCTTGGGTTGTGACAAAAAGTAGTGATTCTCCCACTTTACTCGACATTGGTGCAGCCGCAGCTGGAGTACTGCGTCCAGTTCTGGGTGCCACACTTCAACAAGGACAAGCTAAAGCTCAAGAGGGTCCTTGCATGGCAAGCCATATGAGGAGAGGCTGAGGGATCTCAGACTCTTCAGCTTAAAGAAAAGAAGGCTGAGAGGGGACCTGATTGTGGCTTACTGCTATATCAGAGGCATACATCAGGTGCTCGGTGAACATCTGTTCACCAGGGCGCCCTGGGGGAAAACTAGAAACAACAGCCACAAACTCCTGGAAGATAGTTTCAGGCTGAAAATTAGGAAACACTTCTTCACAACTAGGGTGTCCGGACTATGGAACAAGCTCCCCACAGAGGTGGTACAATTATATACCCTAGAGGTCTTCAAGAGAAGACTGGACGGTCACCTGGCTGGGGTCACCTGACCCCAGATGTCTTTTCTGCTCGTGCAGGATGCTGGACCCGATGATCCTTCAGGGTCCCTTCCAGCCCGATGATTCTATGATTTTATGATTCTATGATCTGGATGCCCATCTTTGCATTCTGGGGGTTTAAATCAGGCCAGAAATGTTTAGACTGATCAAGTGTACATCTGCACATGGTTGGAGAGCATCCCTGGGGCTGGGAAAGCTCATCCCAGCCCCAGGACTGCACTCTTCCTACCCCCACCTCCTACTCTCCTACCCTAACTGAGCTATTTTTAACCCTCCAATCCTCACCTTCCACCTACCCTAGATGGGCAACACCCCCCCCCAAACAGACCCAGTCAACCCTCCCCCAATCCTGCCAACCCCACCCACCCCCGCTGCCCCCTCCCCCCCCCCCGACCCCCCCCCTCCCCCCCCCGCCCCCCCCCCCCTGCCTGCCCCTTTCTCCCCACCACCCTGAGTTACTTACACCAGATTCCCAGTGCACACATACATGTCACTCCTAATCTACGAATACATGGCTTAAAGTAAACCACATATTTGCAGATCGGGTGCAACTACAATTTGTATGCACCCTAAGATCCTCCATACTGTCACTGGACTCATTCTGCAGGGTGCCACCATGGTTGCAAAGCTGATCAGTGAGAGCTGAGTGTGGTTTGGTAACTCTAGCTTTACACCTACCATGCTTTTGTTCATTGCATCTGATTATATGGCCACAGAAAGGAAGATAAAAACAACCCTGTGATTAAGAGTAAGAAAGAGAAAGAGCATCAAAATTAAAGCTAAAAAAACCCCAGAGGTGTCCCCCAGCTCTCTCTTCATTTCCCCAGCTTTATGACTAAATTGTGTCTGTCTTCAACTTGCATGTAGTCCACAATCTGCTGCAGCAAAAGAAGAGTAAAGACCGACAGCTTATACCTGTACTTATTACAATGGATGCTGCTCATCCTAATGAAAGTATAGTAAATCCTTTCCAATAACATTAAAGCCAAGCTCTCACTTTATTGAATTATTATGGAACTCTGTAGGACACCCAAAGGAGTAAAATTGCAACATGCCTGACTGTCTCACCTCACACAGGAGGGGGCTCTCACTAGTACAACAAAGATTTGGGATATTCTGGAAGTTTCCGTCCTACTGCAGAAAGGACATAGTATAAATGAAGTCTGTGTTGTGCTTGCAAGGCCATTTGTCATGCTGTTATATGTGGTACTGTGTATACTCATTATATATTACATTCTATTGTATGTGGCACTCTTTGCAGTTGCAAAACTCTAAGGACTCAACTCTCACATATTTGATTTACACAAGCCTATCTTCATTTTTATGGATTTCTCTAACATGGTTGGATGGCTGTGCTTGCTGCATGTCTTATAACAGGAAGAAGATTTGAAATGCGTTTCCTTAAGATGCTGTGTATTGTGCATAGATTGCAAATAAAGGTAGAACCTTCTGTGCCCTGCAAATTTCTGTGAAGGAGGGAGGAACAGCTTTAGGGTACCCCACAAAATGAGGGAATATTGTTAAAGAAGAAAAAAACAAAACAAACCATTTTAGATGCTTATTTACTTCAAAGAAGGGAATGAATGGGAGAAGAGAAAAGCAACGGCAGAGCCACCTCTCATCAGGCTTTAGAGGGGAACAGCTGGATACAGAGAACAGGACTTTGCTAGCAATGGCTCTTTTCCTTTTACAAGTCTTTCGCATGTCTAGCCACAATGTACTCATTCTAATAACTCTGAAATCACATCACATCACTGTTCCACAGCCCTTAAAACAGAGCTGAGAGAAAAAAATCTCATGCAAAACTTTTCTTTTTTTTTTTTTTTTACCTTTTCAAAAGATTGCCTCATTCGCTCCATTCCTTATATAATTCTGACTCCCTGCCCATACAGTTTCACTGGATTATTCCTAGCCCCATCCAAAAAAAAAAAGACTTCTATGTAGGAGTTTGTCACTGGTGTGAAGTGGCTGCTGCCTTTCACCCTGGACATGCCTGTCCCTATGTGCAGTTGGCATTGGGCTTTGGAATCCTTGGGGTAAATAAGGGAGTCAAACCTACCAACCAAGCACCTTTCTCTGCGCTCTGTTATGCATTAGTAACTAATAGGTAAAGGAAGATGAGGAGGATCAGAAATCGTGAGTTTTAGACATGTAACATGCAAAATAGTTATGGGAATCATTGATACATTGTGGGACACAAAACCCTCCCCCAAGAATATATTGATCTAAAGAAACTTATGAATGTGTACAAGCGCCCAGAAAGTTTAATTTGTTACACTTGTTGGGTAGCCAGAAACTGCTTTGATAGCATCAGTATTTACATTTTTAAGTTATTAACAAAAATCAAATGCATTCAATTTCTACTTTCGCTGTTAGTTCAACAGCATAAAGCCTCAGTCTCACCAACAAAGAGTCTACTTTTGGCTTCAGTGGTCCGGACTGTATGTGCACATGGTGGTAGGGGTCTCCAAAGCAGCTGTAGCATTGTAATTCCACACTGGACAGCTATGCTTGGTTAGGTAATACAGCAGCCACAGCAGTTGACAGAGGAGAAGTCCTGGGACAGGAGCACTTCTGGGACAAAATTTAAAAATTACTAGAATTTAATGGAAAGATTCACTCTTCAGTCTTAGGTGTTGGAACCCACTTTCAGATTGGTAGGTCTAAGCTGCCCCTTGCATGTCAGAAGGCAGAACTCATGGCAGAGGTGATATCTTATATTAGACCAACTAGATATTTGCACACAAAAAAAATCTTTATTTGCAAGCTTTCAGGCGCACACACCCTTCCTCAGGCATAGGAGAATGCAAAGATTATAAAATTTCTCCTAGGTGGAAATGAAAATTCATATTTCATAGGAGTGCTGAAGGTGTTTTAAGGTCTCCCGGTAGGAACAGTTCATTCTGTGAAAATTAGGCTCAGCTAAAAGTTAGAACAGTCTATTTACCTCAATGTTGTCTGGTGTCAAGCACAATATTGAATTATGTTTCCTTCTGGTGTGATGGATGATGTGATGGATGCTCTCCTGGGCAGGAAATTCTATTGTGTTGAGGCATTTTGAGCTGTGTGAACATGCAGATTGAGCTGGAACAATAGAAAGGAGGCAGGGCGTCAGCTTTCAGGTTGTTCCAAGGTGGGGAATTTGCTTTCTTCTTGTAAAATTATGAAGTTTTCATTTAAAAAATGGCTAAAATTCAATATCTTCCATGTTTCAGGGACATAGGTTGTAGCCGTATGGGTCTACAGGCAAAAGGAATCAACTCATGGCAGAGGTGATAGCTTTTATTCGACCAACTAGATATTTGCAAAAAAAAAGTCTTTATTTGCAGAAATTCTTTTGCAAATATCTAGTTGGTTTAATAAAAGCTATCACATCTGTCACAAGTTCCGATTCCTTTTGCCTGTAGACCAACACAACTATACCCTATGTCCCTCAAACATAGGTTTCCAAGTCACTTAAAATTTACAGAATCTTGACTTTACTTTCTGACAAGCTTTGCAATATCTCAGCTTCTCCCATTTTATTTAAATTTTCCTGTTCTACCTATTCATTGGATTGATACATCCCAGCCAGCCTCTTAACAACCCCCACCATGACACTCTCCTCAATTACAAGCAGCTCACAACAGTAACTGCTCTCAAAGCCCCATGTGGTAAGCCATCCCTTACCAGGGCCATCCAAAATTTTCTCCGCAGAATCCGTTAACGCCATGATCACTACATCCAGTACAGAAGTTGAAGGAGCTGCTCTTTTGCCTCAGTGACTAAGGATCTGAACCTAGTCCAACTGGAGTTAAAGAATTATCTAATTGATTTCAATATCAGCAGGACAGAGCACTGTTTGCAGAGCACACTGAGGGCACATTGACAGTGCCTCGGTACCACACCAGGGCTCCTAGAAGCCAATAGGTTTTCTCAAGAGAGAGAGAGAGAAGTTTTTTGTAGATGACAGCACACACTGACTTCCTGCAATGCTCCCTGGTGTGACCCTATGCTGGCACTAGTGTGCCCTTAGCCTGCCAGCCCAGAGAAGGTCCCTAACCTGGTATTGCTGAGTTCTAACCTCAGGGCCGTCTTTAGTTTAACTTTTAGAAACTCCCAGCAGTTCCTCCTGGAGAATATTTAATCACAAACGTAAGTTTGTCAAATACCGTCTCTGACCTCCAAAGCTTTTATTGATTATCTCTGAGTCCATTGTGTTGCATTACACTTTCTCAGGCAGCAAGACAGTGAAGTCAGGAATAAGCTAAAAAGGCAGATCCTCAAAAGCGATAAGAAATAGCCCAATTCCTGATGTAATAAACAGTGCTACAATTGGTTTTGTAACTGAGGGGCATGAAATATTGTATTATACAGTACACGGTGCAGGGAAATTTCCCTCCCCCTCCTCAAAAGCCTCGGAAATTATTAAGCACCACAAGACAATAGGGCGGCAACAACTATTTCCAAATGAATAGTCAAGGTAGACTAGCAGTAATTGTTCCAATTTTCATGCCAGCTTATGTTTCACAAAGAAGAAAAAATTATGGGCTATAAAGTTTGCACTATGGAACTCTTAATAAGCATGAGTCCTCCTTCTTTCCTAGCCAGGAGTAAACTGCATAAGGGAGAGGAAGCACTTTCAATGTGCAAAGTCAATTCTTCCTCTAGAAAGGAGAAGGATTTTTTTTGTTTTTGCTGACAACCTGGAAGTCTCCCAGTGTCCTCCAGAATTCCTGGTAGTTCAACCAGATCACAGAAGATGCACAGCAAATACTCAAGAAACAAGGGATATCTGTCACAGGATGCTTAGTGTGCATCTGTCATGTTAAGACGAGATGAAGCTGCAGTAAGGGCTCAGGTGGCAATCAGCGGAGTCACCTGACCAGCAAGGGGCCAGGCCAGCATCATGTAAACTCAGGGCCTGAGCTGGTGGGGTAATCTAGCCCTGAGAGGTGCAGAGAGAGGATACCATAGCTTCCAGGTGACAGCCAACCTGTGGTAAGCAGCCTGGAGGGTTGTAGATGGGACTTAGGGGTGGAGGAGGTTCCAACAGGCCCAGGAGTAAGGCTGAAGACCTGGAACCAGGGCTGGTACCCAGGAACAGGGCAGAGAGAGTCAGAGGCCTGGGGACAAGGCTGGGGCCAAGGAAGGGAGCAGAGACCAGGGCCAGGAAGGAAGCAGGGCAAAGAAGGATGAAGATCAGAGCCATGGGCCTGAGGCCCAGAAACAGGCAGAGCTAGGAGCCTGATAGGGCAGTACACAGTGCCCGGGAGCAGCCCACATAGGCAAAATGCCTGGGTTGGGGTACAGGCAGAGAGGCTGCACTCAAGTGTAGCCATGAGAAGTGAAGTGCCCCAGAGAGGCAGGCAAGCCTGGAAAGCACACCAGGGCATAACTGAGCTGGGCAAAGCGCCCAGGCAGAGAGTCCCAGTCACAGGGACTGAGGCCATAGCCCAAGAGAGCTGGTGAGCAGTGTGACTGATAACACCTGCAAGGCATGGGTGGGGTGTAAGGGCTTGTCAGAGCCACTGCATTAACCCTTAAGGCAATGAGCATGAACACCTGTGCCCAAGAGAAGACCTCTGACTTGGGAAGCCTTGGGTCAGCCTCCCTTTCTCTAAAAGACAATAACATCAACGTGTGGTGGGTGAGTGAAGGGGAGAGTACCCAAAGAGCGTAGGACTGGGCAAGGGCCGAGCAGCCACCAGGAGGCATCATAGCCACCCCTGGGACAAGTGCTTGTTACAATATCTACCAAAGAGTTCTCCTTACCCTTCTGTCTTTCCCCTTGCCATCGTTCCATTAAACTATCTCCTGCAGGGACTTTCTTTAGAGACACTGGCACAACCAGACAGACGGACAGAAAGCAAGCAGAGCTTCAGGAAAATAGAGAATAGTCAGTTTATAGTCCACCTGGAAGCAAGGTTGGAGAAAATAAGCTGGAAGTGACAGTGCTCTGCAGACCTTGATTGTGAGAATAAGAAGTCTGAACTCAATCTCGCTTTCCCTTCTTCCTTTGAAAGGAGATCCTGATGTTTTGGCTGAAATCTGTGTTGACAGACCTCACGCAGAAGTGGATTAAATTACTCACAGTCTAAGACTTGTATCTTCAGCTGCATTTTAGCACTAGGAAAACCCTAAGCACTTTTAAAATTTACTTTTTCTAAAAGTTCAGATTAATTAGGAGACTTTTTCTCTATGTAATGAAAAAAATCAGCATGATGCTTCCTCTACTTTTTCAGCATGGGATTCTTGCTTGCCTTCAGTAAATCCACAACAGCAGCTTATACGCAGGCTAACCTATAGCCCAGCTGAAGATGGCTTACCTGTGTTGCAATACTTAGCATGAAAGAGCTAATAAGGTGGACACAGTAGGCATGTCTACATACGTGCCGGACTGCATAGTTGTTACTTAAGCAAGTACTAACTGACTGCGCACTAGCTGCTGTTACTGAGCAGTCCCGGAGCCTCCTGGGCCATTTCCGGTGCTGCTGTGCAGTAGCATTGGTGTTACAGTTCATGCCTGCCGATGCTATGTCACCGTAGCAATGAGCTCCAGAGACATAACATCTCATGTAGATGCACCATGTTAGGAATACAACTCCTTAATACTTGGTGAGATGGGTGTCCTGGTGAAAGGCATTACTGATCTTCAACAACAAGCAGAATATGTAACATGGCACCAGATAACAGCTGAAGAAAGGCATCTAAGCACTATTTGTAATGAAGCAGTGCCTTAGGCCTCAACTAAGATTGGGCTTCCCTTGCATTAGGTGGTCTGCCAACACAGCGTGAGAGTCTCTATTCTGAAATGCTTACCATAATGAAAGTATACTAGGGAACAGATTCTAAATAGACTAGATAAAAGGATGAGCCTCACTTATCAAACGGGGAACTGATGCACAGAGAAGTTAGGTACATCTCCCAAGGTTACACTGAAAGTCTGTGGCAGAACAAGGAGCGAATGCCTTACAGAGCCATCCACTCTCTGATCCCGACGTGCACTCTGGCCTCATCATATGAAGATTGTCATCTGTGACTCCTCCCACACTAGATGCAAACCTCCTATACAACACCTACACTGATTAGCTGTTCAGGCCCACAGAGGCTTGAGACTGTTAGGGCCCCTCTATGTGTGCAGGTAAAGGCACGATGGGATCTAATACACAAGCCACACAATCACACTTCCTGCCATGCTACACATGCATGGCAGGAGGTGTAATTGTGGGATTGTGCATTAGATCCCATCACACCTTGTTGCCAGTGCAGGGGGAGCCTGATCCCCTGCACTGACAAGGAGGAAGCTCCTGTGGCTGAGAACCCACCTCACTGGAGGGGTTCAGCCTCATGCATCCCCACAGCTCGGCAATGCAGCTGTTGTGATCTTCCAGATCCAGGGGTGCACAAAACCCCCAGGTCTGGAAGATCATGCTGCCAGGACCCAGAGTCAGCAGTTGCTGGGGTTAAGTCCTCTCAGTTGCGGGACTCCCAGCCTCAGCTGGGCATAATGCACCCATGTAGCTGGGAGCCCTATCAGCTTCCCACTGCAACAGAGACCATGCTACGCGTGCAAATCAAAGCTCAATAGAAACCAGCTATACAGTTAGTAGACATTTTTGAAGTCTAACTTTATAGCTGGTTGAAACTTTTATTTTTTTTTGGTGTGATAGCTATTCTACACATGTAGCTGGTCTCCAGTTAATTGCACGATACCTGTAACTTGTAGAGGAGGCCTTAATGCTTTCCGTTTTCCCTCCCCCTTCCTCTTTCAACCTCCTTATGTGGAGAGACTGCATTGTGGCCAACACAGCCAGACCAGGTTTCTTAATAAATAGAGGATCTTGGCCTCCAGCACTTCAAACCTCTTCATCTTCTTCACCCTACATACAGTACAGTGACTATTTAAAACTGACATTCCGATTTAGCAAAAGCCTAAGTAATTTTTTTTCCCTTTTATTCAAAAAAAAAATTAAATGAGGCTCTTGTTAAAGGGAATGGAAGTGATATAGCTGTGGCTGTGATTAACACAGCTCAGGGTTGAAGTTAATATTGCTTCTCCCCTGCAGTATTTTTAATTACACTCATGATTTTATATTTGGAGATCGTCATAGACCTGTTCTGGTAAATTGTCAAGCAACCACAAGTCAAATACGTGTTAAATATGAGAATATAGTGCCATTTTTATCTGATTTGTGATTCACTCATACTATGTTATCTACTTTTAATTAAATACCATAAAATACACATGGTCAGCAGTTTGACTTTTCATTTCCTTACAATGTCAGTAATTCAGCTTGATTGTTGCCACCTATCATAGAATTGCATTTTAAAGATGTTGCCCCTGCATGGTGCAGATTCATATTGGAGCAATTTTAGCCAGTGCTAAAAACATCCACTGTCTAGTCAGTGGCAGCATTACCTGGAGCAGCCACATGCAGATTCTCAACTATTTTTGCCTGTTTGATGAGTACAGTGCTTCAGTGGCCTTGATTTTTGTTTTTTTAAGAAAAGCTTGTGTCATCTCCCTTGCTGATTGATTGTCTACGTTGTTCGCTAAAGCTATAGCTAGGATTCTGCTATATTACTGCAGGCATTGGAAATAAGAACCTTCCTACTGTAGGCATGTTATGCATGGACTTAAAGTTCACCACTTCATTAATAATATTCCTCAGCTGGACATTTTACTTGCTGCTTTGATATATTTGTCACAACCCAGTGATTTTGGTGCCTCGGAATGATGGAATTTTCCCGCCACATGAGAGCCTCTTGCACAGCAAAGGGTTTTTGTTGCAACAGAAAAACCCTGGTGCAAGAGAGTTCCCGCCATTTGAATGCAAATTTGTGTCCCGCTATTGGCCAGTTCTAAATTATTCCTACGTGGCGGCTAGTAATTGGCTTGCTAGCCGTTTAAAATTTTGTGCGACTTCCGCCCAAGTCGGAGAACTTTGAGCACGCTGCAGAGTGCCTCTAAAGAGATCTGACTTGCGGCTGAGCTGATCGATAGACTGATCACCTATCGATTCTTCTCCCCGTCGCCGAGCGCAATCCTCGACGTACCCTTTCCCCGCCGGCTTAATTTGTGGACGGATTAGCTGGCCTGAGCCTTGCCAGCTGGAGCAACACATAGTTGTTCAAACGACCGGACCATCTGTGTCGCGGCTACAAGCGGCGTAAGTAAAGTTTTTGCAACCATTAAGCTTTGTCTTCCTCTCCATTCACCAGCCCGCCCAGCGAACGAGTAATTTCTAAAATCACCTCGAGTCGGCTCCGGCCGGCCGAGACAATATTACTGCTTAGGTAGTTGTGGTTTTATTTCCCCACTCCTTTAAAGGGATCAAATTGTTCAAGTGACATTTTATTCTTAAATTTCTAAAAGTACATAGCATAAAACCCCAAATCATCAGAATGCTGGATTTCTTTTGACCCAAAAAGAAATTCATATGAATATGGTCAAAATAGTTAAGCGCTTGCAAGGGAGTTGGAATTAAGTGCTAGTGTTCAACATCCTCTCAAAAACTGCTAGCCAGGGGAGTGGTTCTAGAATACATTTTTTCAGCTACCTCAGAAAGTCTTTTAAATGATCATGCCTGAATTATATTGAAGACCAGATTCTCTGCTCTCTCAGTGCACGCTGGCATTGTATGATCTACTAATCATGGGTCCAATCAGTAGAAAACTTTCTCTGTGTAGGAATCTCCTGTATCAACCTCTGCGGCCAACTGTATAGAGGCTGTACCCTTCTGCAATCAAACAATATCTGGCTAGATAATAGAATCCATGGGCGCATCCTGACGAGCATGCATGTGCAGTTTGCAGCACTGAACACCACACGTGCCATACATGCAGGTGTTCGCCATGCTGCAAATCTGCAGCATGGCGGGGGGGGTTTACACCAGGAGATTCCAGTGACAAAAAAACCAAGTGCAAGTGCAAGTTTCTGTAAAAAAAATCCCAACAGAACTAAACCTTACCAAGGGGAGTTAAATTAGTACTTTAGGTAGGGCTCCTATACACAAACAGTAAGGCTGCTCCGACACACTGTAATTACAGTGCTTCAGAGCAGACTCGATTAATCAAGTCTGCTGCAGCATAGTAAGTACCGCACTCCAGCAGCCTCCAGTATCTCATATATTAGCATCCCCACACTTCAAAATGGCAGCAGGGGTGCTTTATCTAAAGCTCGTTCAATGAGCATCAAATACAGCGCCCCCACTGCCATTTTGAAGCATGGGGATACTGATATTCGAGACACTCCAGGTGCTTTAATTAAAGAAGCTATCAGAGCCACTCTAATTAAAGTCCGTTCACCCCCCCCAACTCTCCTGGAGCACGTGTATAAACACCTTTAATTCTTATAAAACCATTGTCATTAGCCTCAGTGTGAGGTGGCAAGAAGATTCGAGGTATCTTGTTTGGCAATGATGAGATGCAGCCAGTGGGCTTCCTCTGTGTTTTTATACCTGCTTGATATAATAGTACCAATGTGGGCCAGAGATAGATCTGAGAGGAACTCATGACACCATGCAGGCCATCACCAAGCAAAAGCAAATGAATTTTGTTTTCCTAAGTGTATTTGTGCAGTGAATGTGGTTGTGCATAATTCCTTGGCCTACGTCCAAATGACATTTAGACTTGACCATGATATAGAACTTACATTAAAATAAAACTAATAAATATATGGCCACCAGTGGTTCATCCCCTACTAATATTCTTACATTTTTAAAGAAGTTTTTAAAGGCGATTTTTGGTAAAAACTGTCCCCTTGGGAGGATGAGCGGAGCTAGTAGAGGTAACATCTTTCTTCATGGTAGAAAGGACCTCTTTTCCTCCTGTTAAGTACTGCTGTTGCTACACTAGGATAGGGAATGCTTTTGAGCTTCAGAAACACTCCAGAAAGTCTCCAACTGCTATCACATCAAAGCTTCCTGCTTAAGGAGCCTTTGCCTTGCCAGCTAAGAAGGGTGTGCTTTCACACTGCAGTATGAAGGAGAGCCCACACTGTACTATTATCAGATCAAAAAAAACTCCACTCTTCCATATTCTACCACCCCATGATTCATGTCCTATTGGGAGAATAGACTGAAAGGAACTAATCAGCGGTATTTTCATACAACTCAGAACTTGGCAGGACAGTTTATGACAATTACTTGGGAACATTTAAAACAGCTGATGGACATTATAAAGAGGTATGTCAACGAAGAGGTAATGGGGAGCCAAGAGTTCTTGACTGGAGAAAACAGTAACATTAGGACACAGATAGTACTCTTATTACATGGAAGAGGGTGGTCATGTGGGTAGAGGCCTGGAATTAAGGACATTTTCATTTTATTTCCGGTTTCTATAACATTTAATCTCCCTGCACCTAAATCTTTAGGTCTGCAAACTGACTAAGGAGAGTTCATGCTTACCTAATGGGTGTCAAGAAACTAAATTTATCAATGCACAAAACATACTTTGAGAGCCTTGTCTGGAAGGTGCTATAGAAAATCAAATACATACTAGGACAGGGAAAATCTGAATCTAGAAAGAGCCCCCTTCCAGTTTCACAGCTCTACCCGGTGTTCCTAACAATCGCTGTGCTTGCTTTCCTCCTCAGACATAATGAAGAATCCCTTGCATTTGAAAGACTTGTCTAAAGTTATCCCACCCATGCAACTAGTCCAATAAAAGATATCATCCAAGAAATACGTGCATCTCATATAATTCCTCCTTGCAGAGTACAACAACCCTCTAATACCATTGTGACAAGGTCACTAATTCTCTGGGGTTGTGTGGTCCAAAATATGGCTTATTTGAAAAGAATAAGCATTAGGATAGTGTTTTCTGCCCAACCAAATTTCTGGGAAATTTCAACATTCAGAGGCCAAGTTTAATGCCAGTTCCGTGATGCGTTCCATAGAAGTTATACATGTATTGACATTTCCTTGTCATTTTTGGCCCATTTCTACTCCTATGGCATGGCCAGCAATGTACAATCTTGACTGAGGTACATGTACTTATGTTTAGAATTTAGTATCTTCTCCAGCAACCCCTGAAGTCAATAAACTTTTCTCCATTGCCTTCAGTGAGCTTTGGAGAACACCCGCGCTTGATAAAGTTGCTGGATGGAGCAAATAGAGCAGATTCCAGTTCTCTGATTTCAGGGACATCAAAGAAACAGAGGGCAAATGCCTCAGTACAAAGCCAGAGGTGAAAAGACAGTTGTAGTCTTTTTTGCTATGAAGAACTAAGAATGAATTAGCAGAGGTTTTGCAAGAATGGGGAGAGATGAATGCTTTGTGGGTGTGAGGAGGGACAGGGAATTCCAGACAGCATCACAAATATTAGAACATTTTTTAGAGAAATGTTGAATTTTGCCTTACCTCCACATTTTCCCCAAGTCCTAATTAGTAAAGGCAGTGGAAAGTAATGCACAGTCTCTTTACAGGAAAAATTTTCTGTGGCTACTGCCCAAAAAAACGTTAAAATAATGATTAAACTAAAACATGCAAATATTCAAGATGTTTTATGCTTCTGGGCAGGACCAGAACTGACACTGAAGTGTCTCATGAACATTATAATATGTTTGGAACAGTGGGGAAAAGACAGAGGAAAACAGCAGAAAAGCCATATGGTCATAGCTAGTGGTCAATAAAAGAGAAAGAGACACAAAATTTTGGGGGAAAATGTCTATTATAATACCCCATGTGTGTTTGCACAAGTAGTTCTGGAAAGATTCCCTATTGTGTTCAGAGCTACTGTGTTTGCCTGAAACCAAATCTGAAAACTCTCCAAACTGCTTCTGCTTAACTAGATTGTGTTAAAAATTACTCTCTCTCTCAGTGGGTAGAACAATGAACAGCTCAAAATGTCTGTGATTTTTGTGACTTGCAAACTCCCCCATGCTGTACCCAGCACAAGGTTTTAGTGTCTGTAGACCTGACCTGTACTAACCACTCCTGTGCAAGGTGCATTCATTCCAGTGATGGCATTGTGACTGGTCTTTATGTTGACCCTTAAAGAAGTCAAGGTAGGCACAAAAAGCCTTCTTAACTTCAAAAACCCTTTGCAAGGACCAACTAGAGTTCAAGGCCCTGTGATCAAAAGAGAGTATTTACAACTTATGTGCCCCTGGGAAGGCATATCACTTAGAATAGGTGATGGTTAGGAGCAGGGGGCAATGGCCTCTTTCATTTTTGTGTGCAGAGCTGCTAAAGGACAGTGCATTGCAGACAGTGTCCTTGCATAAGGGAACACTTAAGAAAGAACAACCCCTTCCTGCTCTCTCTAAGCACTTCTACCTGCCCCTGCTAATTGCCACAAGTATGATTTCACCTAGACAACAAGTACTCTCACTGTGGGGCAGCAAGCATTTGAGTAGTCTACTCTTCATGAAGGTTTGCAGATGGATAGCATGACATTAGTCATATGCATAATTAAAAGCCATTTAAGAGCTTTCTCAGAAAAAACATCTTCAATCTTGCAGGGTGCACCACCCTGCCATACCGAATAAGTACAGTCACAGTGAGTTACATCATTAATTCAGTCGTTTGGAAGTGTTACTCCACAGACAGATCTCTTACCACCTTGCCTGTCTACCTGCAGCTATCCATGAGCCAAACACCTCTGTCAACTTTGCTCTCGCTTATTAGTAGGGCTGTGCGAAGCTTCGGGTGGTGATTCGATTTTGGAGGAGATTCGGCCTGATTCGGTGGCCAAATCTCCAAATCCAAATCAAATCAGGGGACCAATTTAAAGGTCTGAATCGATTCAAAGCTCTCTGAATCTTTGGAAAATTCAGAGAGCTTTGATGATTTGGGCAGTCCCCGGTGGCTGCAGCAAGGAGCTGCAGCCACTCCGAGCTGGTAAGTACTAGGTGCAGGAGAGAGGGACTGGGGGAGGGGACCATGGTGGGACCCCCACTCCCCCCCAACCCCTACCTGCTCCCCCAGCTTGGTACTTTAAAGAAAAGCCCCGGTACTCACTGGGCGCACTACTAGGCACGGGTGGGGGAGCGACCCCCACTGCCCCCCCATTGCCCCATGCTGCATGGGGGGTCTGTCACCTGCCCTTTAAGAAAAAACAAACAAACAAGAAAAGCCCCAAAACTCACCACTCTTGCAGCAGCCTTGGGGCTTCGGGGGCTCGTGCAGAGCCCCCCATGTGGTGTGGGGCAATAGGGGGCCATGGGGATTGCCTCCCACTGGCAAAAGCAGTAAGTGTGGGGGTTTTCTCTGTTTGTTTGTTTTTCTTAGGGGGCCAGAGCTGGCCCAGGCAGGGCAGCCAATGGAGGGATTGGGGAAATGGGGGGGGATCAGGGGACTCATGCAGAGCCCCCCATGCAGCATGGGGCAGTGGGGAGCAGCAAGGATTGCCACCCCACCCAGCAGCACCCGCTGAGTCAGGCCTTTTTTTTTTAACAGGAACCAGGAGCTGGGGTGGGCAGAGCAGCCATTGCTAGGCTGGGAGAGCGGGCAGGGGATGGGCCTGCCTGATTCGGAGATTCAGCTGAATCAAATCAGGACAGTGATTCGAATCACCTAATCAAATCACTGCCCCCCGAACTGGTCAAATCTGAATCCAAAGCGAATACTAGCCACTTTGCATAGGCCTACTTACTAGCACAGCACTAGGTAGAGGCTGTAGTAGTACTATAAACAATGCCATCACACAAGCTGGAAGTCACCAGTGCTGTAGTGTCAACTTCAAGAGCTGGCGCTGTTAAGAAATATACCATATTTTCTCACATATAACATGCACCCTTTTCCCAAAAAATAGCTGCTGGAAATTGGAGTGCACATTATATGAGAGAGATACAGTAAAAGTAATTTCTACAACTTACCCAACAAAGTGAAAGTAAAGGCTGTATCAATCTGCAGAGAGCAGAGCAATAAGCAGTTTTGGGTCTGTAGCTACTACTTCTCAGATACTTACTACAAAGAAAGGGTTTTTTTAATTCATTCTACCTTTTGAAACCAAGGGCATACTGTATGCAAGAAAATACAGTATAAGGTAGGGCTTTCCTTTTGTACTTCACAGTGTGCTGCATCCAATAGGCTCACCCTACATGCCCAATACAGTAACATCTCTGTTCCTCTTCCAGGGCCCCATCACTTAGAAGTTTCTGCTTCATCCCTAGTTTGCCATTTGGGTCCCTGTAGGAGAGGGGTGTTCCCTGAGGCCACAGAGGTCCATTGGACTATGTGGGAATCAGAGATGACAGAGAAGGGTGATATGTATATAGAGACAAAGATACCTAGTCATGGAGGGCAGGGGGAGGCCACTATATCAATTCCATCTTGGTTTACAAGCCTAGGGCCCCATTCAACCTAGGACTTCTTATGATGATGACAATGATGTGAAATCAGATCTGAGGAGGAGGGTGGGAAGGTGCTCTGATTTACAGTGCATTCTAACTTTTTAATGTGTGTGTGGCATCTCTTCTGATATCTTACAGTGAAGCCCAACAACCTATCATATCCAAAAGAAAAGAAAGCCCAGAGTGATCTGTAAGAACCCATATCATACCACTGAAACTGATTATTTAGTAGACCAAGATCTTATTGAGTTGTTACAAATCTCCCATATTTACATATAATCAAAACCTTTAACATAAGTGTTGTTCAGGCACACCTAAGTTGAAAACAAAGCTTGTTGCTCTATTAGAATAAAGACTGACAAATAGTTGTGGCCATTCTGTTGGGTTCCCAGGCCTACAGACAGTGTTTTTTTAAGGCTAAAAGAAATTAGTGTAGATTTGCATCTGGGTACATTTATTAAAGGCAACAGTACAGCTGCAAGTTACTAGCTGGTCTCATGTCCTATGCAGCATGTTAGAGCTATATTATATTAGACAGATTTCATTGCTTTTCCTTATATTCAGATACATTCTGAATACTTTCTTTGCCACTAAAAGGGCAAGAGGACTTTTTTTGTTTAAAGTAAAAGATTTAGTTACAGAACAATTTGTGGGTCACTGGTCAGTATACTGCCTCCTTCCATCCCCACTAGCTAAATTTCCAGTGTTTCAGTTTTGATCACAAAGATTATTTTACCCCTCCTGCCTTTAATATTTCCACTGTAACTGAGAAATTGATATACAGAATACAACATGGTCAACCTTCTGGGTTAGTCCTTGCTTTTGGTCCATCCATAAAAAGTCATGTATACCTACACAGCTCTAACTATATAATTAAGGAAACATTTTATCTCAGCTTGAGGTAGTGAATGATTTGCAGTGAGCAAAACTGACTGGCTTTGTACAGCTCATAAGGACTCTTGATTTTGCTGTCCAAGGCTATTCTGTAAGTAATAGAGAAGCTACAGAAACTGAGCTTGCTACTTAGACACCAAGTCCATTGACATGCTTTACATTTTCTTTGGCATTATACTGCTAAAAGGAGACAGAAAGCAGAATACTTAGCCCTTCAGACTATAGAGATATCCAACCCTAACTTTTATTGCCACCAAAGACAATGTCTGTGAAAGTAGTATTTCTAAAAGTGACATCAGTGCATCAGCTCTTAATGCATCAATGCATAATCAGTGTATCACCATCTTTCCTGGACATAGCCTGATTAAAGATAGTAACTCCTCTGATAACAAATTATCATTGCTATTTAGAAAGCAGACCTAAGAAGCCAAAGAGCCTGCCAGTTCCTTGACTAAGAGAACCCTGAAGCAGTAAGAGAATTTATATTAAAGTTATTACATTATGAAAGTTATCCTTGCTCTTATCCCTCATTTTTTTCTTAATATTACAGCAGAGTGAGCAAAACAGGTCTTTAACATTTAAGAAGGCTAAACCTCTGATCTAATCTCAAAACAAATGGAACCCAGATCTCCTCAAAATTTAAGTTCAGGACTCTCCTCCCTCCAGTCTTCACAAGTAATTCACTTTCCACTGGAATCCATCTCCAAGTTCCAGGAGGACGGTCTTTGGCCTCTGGAGAAATTCATTATCCTCTAATTACAATAATTCCCATTCACCTACTACTAAAAATAAGAGTGCAAGTGCCCAAAAGAGCAACCACTAAAAGTAGACCTGGTAAAGCACCAACTCAAGACCTCAAAAGAAAACCAATGATCTTGAGATGTTGTAGAGGCTGTTGAGGAACAGAGACAAGTAAGCCAAGAACTTCAGGTAGCTTCTTGGGCTTGTCTTTAAGAGGCTTACAGATCCACAGAGGGAAGCATAAGCTGAAGAAAAGACCAGGAACCAACTGTATTGAAAAGAGAACTATGAAGCAGAGAATGAAGGAGAAGGGAGCCCAACCTCAAAAGGCTTTTATTCATCAGAATATATGTGTAGCAGGCTTACCTTTTCGGAGCTTGGGTTGAGTCCCAGGATCGAGGGTCTGCTGTTTGATTTATGGAGCCTGCCCATCAATCTGGAGGGAGCACAAGGGAAGCAATGCCCTGCCTTTTTCTGAAGGGAGGGGGCAAGGAGCAGCTGGACCTGAATTGGAACTGTGCCAGCCAGGTCCGGAGAACTTCAGGGGTGGAGCCCCTCAAGAGTATAAAAGGGGAGCGTGCTCAGCACGCTGGGGAGAGATGACGAGGGACAGTGAGGAGAGAGGAGCTCCAGAAATGGCTATCCTCGGGACCCCGCTTGAGCTTCAGCGGTGTGCGAATCGGTGCACAAGGATCAGGCTCTAGGAGCTGCTTGAGGCAGCTTGAGCTGGCAAACCCAGCAAGCGGCTGGGCAGTCAGTGTGTAGATCGGCACACAGAGAGCTGGCTCTAGGAGCAGCTCGAGGCTGCTCGGGCCTCACATGGTCAGCACACACAGGACCCTCCTGGGAGCAGCTTGCAGCTGCTCAAGTTAGCCCCGGCCCTAGGCCGAGTGACCAGAGCCCCGTAGTGTGGCTCTGCCTTTAACTAAAAGATCCCCGGTGCCCAAAGCAGGGTCCAGGAAAGGGAGGGCCCCGGTGTGAGATCAGGAAACCAGAGCCTGTAAGGGTTCGACTCCCATGAGAGAGAGAGAGCCCTGGCCTGCCCAGTGCAGGGGTGCCAGGCCATCAAGGAGAGCCAAAGGTGCTGCTGGAGGCTCTCACAGGATTGCCTCCAAGGGACAAACCTTGGCTGCTTCAGAGAGGAAGCATGAGTTGCTGGGGAAGCGGGCCCCGCAGGGGTGGTGGGCACAGGACAGAAGGGTCTGCCGCCTCCACCCACCATTGTGGGAGGGGTATGTGCACATCCCAAGACCCTAAAGGGGAGGGGCTCCAAGGAAACCCCTCGGAGAGGTACTGAGTGCACTTCCTATCTTGGGTAATTGTTGTTGTGTCAATGTCTATATAGCCATGGGTATTCTTTAAGGACGTGTATATGGTTTATATGTTCTTAATGTGTTAATATGTATATTTGTATTGTTACTTGGTAGGTCTAGGAAATATTATTAACTTATTTGGGTTATATAAGTTGAGTCCCCATGTGTGTTTATCGTGTTGTAACCTTAACTATCTTGTTCGATGTATTAATTATTATATATGCTGTAAGATATATGGTTTATGTGAATTGTGGGATATTATATTTAGTGATATATATTAAGCTTTATTGTAAATATTTCATGTTTTATCTTAAGTATTTATTATAGTAATAAATTGTATATAGTTAAGCTGTATAATAAATTGTATATAGGTCTCAGCCTGGCTCTGTAGAAAGGAGAGGGAACTGCTCTAGTAGCCAGCATCTCCATCAGTACCCTGCCTGACCCCCACCACTGTCATTAGAGGACAGGGCACACCCCCCTGGGTGTATCCAGGCTGTGTATGGATGCTAATCTGAACCAAACTTCTTATGCTTATTACCTGGATCCTGTTTACTGTACACCTATATCCCAATAAGGGGAAATGCAAAGCTGCACCACCCAGCAGAAAATACTACAAGGCAGCTTCTGCCCATGGGGAGGTGGGGAGGTGAAATACTTCCCAGCACTCCTGGACATACAAGAGCTGCATACCCATTGCTGCAAACTTTATTGGGGCTTTTGGGGGGCAAGGGAAGAGGACATATAAAGGGACAGCATCCTGGCTGTGCCTTTTCCCTTTGGGAAACTGATCACGTAGTGTAAGTAGAAGCAGAATAGCCCCTATGCTCCAAAGCATGCCCCTTGTAAGCCACAGAAGGAGGCAGTGCTTTCTTTGCTCTCCTGCTCATTGTGTATCTGCCAAAGGGCCATGAAGAATTTGGGCCCAAAAAGTGGGAGACCAAGCTGAAACACGGAACTCATACACATTGAATGTATGAAATGAGCTCATTCACATAAGCCTTGTTGGCCCACAGCTCTCTGAAAGCTTTGGTAAGCAGCAGTTTGTCAAAGCAATCTACTGTACTGAGGGTACAGCACTCATGTACCCCAGTACTGTGGCCTGTGCTGACACCCTATTATAGGTTCCCAAAGCAGGACTTCACCACTACTGCTTACAGCATGTCTAGAAGCATTTGGAGACTTGGCAGCATAGTGCTGAACCAAATTTATTTCACTGGAATTCCTCCAACCCCAACACACGCACACACCCCAACCCACTATATTGCTTCTGATGAGAAAGGCTTTTGCTCATCATGTATCTTTCAGAGCAAGCTAACCAGGTTGTATGTTTGCAATTCCCAGCTTGACTTGCATTGCCTCTTTGGCATTCTTAGACATCCTAGCTTTGTGCTACAGCACTGCCACTAAGTCAAAGAAATCCAGAGATGGTGCTGCGTGCCTGTTTGTATCTGTAACATCAGCTCCACCTAATTTAGACAGTTTTGCTTCTAAAACACCAGCCAGGCATTAAAGATGCTGCTTGGTGTGTGGATGAAGTGGGAATTGGCAGCATGTTTTAAATTCAAACAGGTAATGCCTAAATTATGCTACTTCAAATGGATGTTCCTTTAATTTTATCCTTCTCCTCAGCCAGTGCATAAAGGGCTGGCCTTCTGATTCTTGTAAGTAAAAAGCCAGTCTCATGACCAACTACATAATTGATTAAACACAACTGTGGACTCCCATTATCAGGAAGTGCAATTTTCCTGGTGTCGCTTCAAGTCTGAAATACCTCAAGGGTAATTACAGACTGAGATGCAACACAGAAGGCTTTGAAGTGGGGAGAGAAAAAGATTAGGGTAGTTGAGACTATCTGTGTCTGTTCATTTGTCCTTCATGGCAAAGTCTTTAAGTTTCCGTGAAAAGTTGCCCCTGTCTGTGTTGGCTACCATAGGTCCCATCTGCAGATGTTCAGAGGAGGTGCCCTTCTGGTCATGGTCAGCTTCAGGGGTCACTTAGAATTCATGTCAGGGAGGCTGGGTTTTCCTGTTCAGTTCAAATGAAAGTTTTATGCAGCTTTGATTCTCTTTGCCTTGAATTTGGTATGCCTGACTGCCTGTGACTGGGCTGTCCACTCAAGACTGAGAGAAGTGCACTCTCTCTGACCAGCTAAATTATTTACCCTGGTAGCAATTATATAACACTATGAGGTACACTTAAAGAGACCCTCTTTGCAGTTCAAGGAAAAGAGGCACTAAAACTAATTTAAAAATGAAGAGATAGTTTTTGTTTTTTAATTAACAACAGGTTAGAAGTAAAAACCATTATTACTGACAGTACATAAGAGGGAAACCAAACCTGCATTGTTAAGAGGGCTATTTAAAGAAATGTTAATGAATTGAATTTGAAGTTCTTCTTAGTCAAGCAGGAAACAACTAATGGTTTTAAAGAGGAAAAGTGAAGCATTATTAAATGTTGAATATTTATTATGTCAGTGACCAGTTTTCTAGAGGCTTTGAGGTGAGAAGGCAGGCTCATATCCTTTCTGCTACATTTATAGCTAAAGAAAGGTAAATTCACTAGAGTTCACACATATAGATATGCTTACTACATTTTGGTTTTGGATTAAAATAGGATATTAGAGAGAAGCATAAATGCTCAAAAATGTAAGTGGACAAATTTCAGCAAGAGCATAAAATTCTCATTTAACCACCAACAGCACTTTTGTTTGGTTGCTTTTTTTTTTTAATAAAGACAATGATGCTTTACAGTACATCTTGAAACCATTTCAAAATGATTAGCTAATTTATCCTATCACCCCAATCTGAGATAGACAAGCATTATCATCTTCCCCAGTTTGCAAATGAGCAAACAGCATGATATTAAATGATATGCCCAAGGCCAAAGACAGCCAGCATCAGAGCTGAGAGTGAAATGCAGGAGTTTTTGGTGCTCAGTTCAAGACACTGCTTCTCCAAGCATATTTTTACTACTTCTGTTTCTTGTAAAGCACCAGTTAAGGGAGTCTTTAGTCTTCCAGAACTAGCTCTGACCATTTCACAATCTGACATGCAGACAAACTTTCTCCGTAACAATCCCCTCCAAAGTACAGTACAAGATAGAGCTCTTTAGATGGCCCTGTTCCTCCATTTTTGCTATGCAAAAAGTAGAACAACTTAATAGTTATATGCAGTAAAATAAACTAACCAAGCAGAACCTAGAGGTTATATTATGTTCTCTGTCCAACTTAATCAGTTCATAACTCTAGATGGCTAAGAGAAAAGTGTATTCACCTCTGCATTTGTTGCAATGGTATTTATAAACAAAAATGGTTAAGGATAGATTGATGCTAACTACTAGGGGTTTGCAAAGCAGGCCCTATTTGATTCAGATTCGGCCCGAATCAGGGACAGTGATTCGATTCATTGATTCAGATCACTGTTCCCGATTTGATTCAGCCAAATCCAAATCTGAAGATTCGATGCTGATTTGGAGAATCAGCAATTCAGACACAGACACAGGTCTAAAAGTTTTTTCTACATACCTTGAGGTAGCAGGCGCAGCTCCTGAACACTGCAATGCTGGGGCATGTGAAGTGTTGCACCCTGAGGGGGGGCACCCAGGGTCCCCCCCTCCCCCGCACACTCCCAGCTCAGCAGTTACCCACAGGGGGACCCCGGGTGCCCCCCCAGACGCAGGAGGCACCAGTCACCGAGCCAAGGGGGGCATGGGGGCAACCTCCCAGCACGCTCCCCAGAGGACCCAGAAGTGGATCGGAAGTGCTTCTGGTCCTCTTCTGGGCCTGTTGGCAAGCATGCTAGGGAGCCTTCCGCACTTCTGTGGGATGCTCCATGTGCACCAGTATCGCAGCATTCACAAGCCACCTGCTACCTAGAGGTATGTAGAAAAAACATTTAAAGCTGTCTCTATGTCCGAATCTCTCCGAATCGATTCGGAGGGTTCTGATTCAATTCAGAGAGATTAAACGGTCCTCTGATTCAATTCAGATTCAGAGATTCAGCCACCAAATCGGGCCAAATCTCTGCCAAATTGAATCAGAGACTAAAGCTTCACATAGCCCTACTAACTACATGCCCATAAAAGGGAGCAAAGGGGCAAAATGTACCCAGTGAAGATCCCAAGCTGTAGCAGAGGATGGAATATAGGTGAGGCAGTGATCCAAAGATGCTCCGCCATCTTTGTTTTACCTTGATTCTGCAACAGCAGTTATCACTCAAGAATAGTCAAGGTAGCAATGTCAGTCAGCAACTCCAAGAGACCATCAGAGCAACTGGGCGTTATGCAACACCTGTTCCCTATACCTACTTGCTACAGCCACAGAATAAGTGAATGGTTTAAGATCTGCTACAATGGAGGGATATTCCTACTCTTAATGAGCTTTCTGTGGTCAGCTATGGTGGCTTTAAGGCTTATAGAAGACTGTTTGGCCAGGCTGCCCTAATGTAACCCAGTATCTAGTCTGGACTGCATAGCAGGAAGATAAGTTGTTAAATTATGCTGATGGTATTTGGAGATGCAAAATATCAGTATTTCTCTGGTGGCCTGACAGGTGTCTGCCAAATTTAAGCAGATTAAATTAAAAAATAGTTTTCAGCCTTCGTGGTTGCAAAGACAGCCATCTAAACGTGAAATAATGAAGTCTAAATGAGTCTGTACACAGGCCTGACAGAGCAGATTCTGGGCTTACAAACTATGCTTTAAAATGGATATCTGGGCAGTACCCCTGGCATAGGACCTACTCTTATGGCTTTGGCATAGGAAATGGGCAGAGGAAGGGGTGGTGGCTGAGCTGCATCCTACTTGTCCGCATCTGTAAAAGCACAATTAAGGGCCGTTGCTTCTGTGGGTAAAGTACATGTATCGGCAGGACACTCTAATTTACACAAAGCGTTGAACTAGTTCCAGGATTAGCAGAGGACAGTGGTGGCTTAAAGCGACCATTCCTCCTACCTCCCCTTAGCTGTACTGAACTGAGTTCAAGACTTGAACTGACAGTTCTAAAAAAAAGGGACATAAAGTGCCCCATCCTTCTCACAGAGGAGTTAACTTTGAAGTCTAATGAAGACCATTTAGATAGTTCCATTTTGCAGATGTTATCTGTTCTGAGCTGATGGGTGTAAATTTAACACAGTAGGAGATCATGGCTCTTTGCCCTAGTCCCTTTGGTTAGTTCTCATCAAAGGTTAAATGTCTACTTCAGTTACCAGGTAACTGTTGCTAGGAACATGGATAAATTGGGCCTATATTTGTCCCAGAACAAAAATATCCCAGGACTGGCATGTACACACGTTGCCCTTCTAATCAAGGGTTAGTGGGTAGCTGAATGTATTGCCACTTTTCTACCATTGGTTCAATGATGCAATCCCAGGATAACTGTACAGACATACTTCATAATATCATGGGATAAACTGTTACTACCTCTTATCCAGGAAAGCTTGTTCAAATATATCCCAGGAATACAAACATGCACAGCTGTATAATTGTACTTTGTCTCAGGGTAAAATGGTTTATCCCAAGATAACTTGCAACATCTGTTTGCAGCCTGAATTACTCCCTTGGCTTAAGTGACTGAAACTCATATCTTTAAGTGCTGAAGGCCTTGAATTCAAACTGCTGGCCCAGCAGCAAAAAAGACAGATTTTGTAGATGCTTATTTTCTTCCACTCTGACCTTGGGTAAGCATCGTTCTTTCTATTAAAAACAGTTTAATAATTTGCTGTCTTATACTGAATTTTAAAAGCAAATCCACATGGTTTGATCCTGAACCATAGAAAGGGATTTACACCACAGTTTGTACCCACTGTTTTCTTCACCTTTCCATACATAAACTACCTGCAACAGTTCAATAGCATTGGTTTTAGAGTGTACATGATGCAACAATGATAGGCCTAAAACGTTAATAGGATTTTTTCCCCTAGATCAGGCTAATATTGGTTCTTGTAGCTAACAAAACCCAAGCAAAACAGTGGATAATTCATGAACTAGATATCCATGAAATGTGAATCATTTTAAAATATTCACTATTCATGCAACACCACATGTTTTAATGACAGTACATTTCTAGTCTCCACTTGACTCTTCAATAAGACCACTCACTGTATCCATGGTATTTTTTTTTCCAAATATTAAAAAACCTCTATTCCAGTACATCAAAGCTTCTGTTAATATGATTCTGGAGGTCAAAAACAACCTACAAATAAACAGTTGCTGGATTTTATTTACTTTCACGGGATTTTATATTAAATAACTGCACACACTTCCACGGCAGCTTAATATCCAACCACCAAAATTATCTCCACACTTAGACCTATGAAACAATTATACCTGTAGTTCCTCTGAAAAAAACATATTTAAACCTCCGCAACCATACATAATTTTCCTTGCAGGCAAAGAACAAACAGCTAGAATTAAGCAAATATACTATAGCCACAGCAACTCAATTTTTGGATTTCAGCTAATTCTAGTGATTGGGACACACACGATTAAACAAATATCTTTAGACTAAAGATTTAGACACATCTTCCTGAATACCTTCTTCAAATAGCATCAGGCTAGGTGTAATCTTAAAGACACAAAATCTTTGACTTAATAGCAAATGCACATGATCATTTGGCATATTGTCTAATTAAAGTGTTAACTTTTGAAAGAGATTCTGATGTTTGCTCAGAAGAGAAGTAAAGCTGTGATGTTTGCAGATATCATTTCAGTTGTATTGCTTTCAGGGAGTATTTTATTTGTACAAACCTAGAATCCTTTTCTACTCCATGTAAAAAATAGATTAGTCCCTTGATAGCCTTGAAAGTCATATCACTCACAAGAAAATTAATAATACATTACATAGTATATAAAATTGAAAAAAAATAGAGGAAGTAAGCTGTAATGGCGTGAAAGACCACTGTCCATCCTAGTTCACATCCAGCTCTCATAGCAAGCTTTACATCTTCCCCTTTGACAGCATAAATGGTATAAGTGAAATTATTTCTGACAAGTCCCCAGAAGTCTGAGGCATCCCTAACCATCCCTAGTATAAAATAGAATATAGCTATTAGTATGACACAAAAACTCTGAACTAGAGAGAGGAGGACTGAAGAGCAGAAGAACTGGAAATGCAGCAGAGAAGCAACAGCAAGGGCTCCTTTAACACTCTAGCATGGTACTGCCTATTGACTTGAATATAAGCTGGCCCTGAATATAAGGTGATGCCCCAATAATTAGATTCTATATATGGAAAAATTATCAATTTGTTATAGTTTTCCAGGTATAGAATCTAATTTTGGAGGTTGGTCTTGAATTTCTCCCTCTCCCACTCCTACAGCGGAGAAAATAAATCGGGTGGTCAGGTAGCCCCTTTGCCTTCTGCTCCCAACTTTTTCCCCCTGCAACATCTTCCCCCCTTACTCTCAGGCCCTGCTCTCCCTGAGCACATGGAAGTGAGAGACAAATTTGAAAACACTGACCTTGAAATAAACATAGCTTTAGTAATGTGCATACAGTACCCATAGACTTATTTCATCCAGAACTGCTGCATTTTACCTTGTTTGAAACTGCTGCAAGTTTAACACATGTATTCCATCAACACATTATGAAACAGCACTTTTGTACGTATTTACACATAGTGCATGATATGGTCCAAAGCCAAAAGGTTCATGATTTACCATATAGATCACTGGGCTGGTATCCCAGCAAAGCTAACAGCATTCCACACCAGGGTGACCCCACAATGTCTTTAATGAGGTTTCCTTGTATGTGAATGTAAGACAACAGACTTTTCCCCCCAGTGATGCCTGGAAGGAAAAACTCATCTTGTATTTGAGAAAATATGGTAGCTTACTTAGTGAAATGAGAGGAAATGTATTTAAGGCAGTAATATGCTACAGGGTTCTTTGTATTTATAAAGGAGAGCAGCAATTTGGTTACTGTGTAGTGCCAAATATAACTAAAGAAAGCAATGCAACATTCTGACAGTCTTTTTTAAGGGCCCACTCACAAAAGAGATCGAGGACAAGACAATATAGCAGCTACTGTAGTCAATTCCAGGTACCTCTCTTTTTGTTCATGTAATGCACAGATCTGATACAATTCCACTGACTTCAGAAGAATCTGCATCCTCTTACACCAAAACAGAATTTGACTTGTATCCTATTTTTCTGTTAGATCCACAACTATTTGTAAGTGGAGGAACAAAATGCCAGGAGTAAAAGTCAGCTTTAATATGCTTAAACTCCAAAGAGGCCAGGCAACCCAATTCAGCACCCAGGTATTGCCTTTTATTTTTTAAACCATTTTATTCCTAAATAATATTCAACTGTATGGAAGTCCATGTCAATTGTCCCAGAATAAATCCTCAAACTGTTGATGGGATAAAGTAGCAACAGTTTATCCTAAGATACAGGAAAATGCACCTGAATAGTTGTACCAGGACTGTATCACTGAATCAATGCCAAAAAAGGACTAGTGCATTCAGCCATTCACTAACCGCTGATTAGATGAGTGATGTGTGTACATGCCAATCCCAGGTTATTTCTGTTCTGTAGCACAAGGCACAACTTGTCTAGGGACAAATGCAATGTCGTTTCTGGCCTTAGTAGTACAATTTATTTCTTCCTCAGTACTGACTAATTGTGCTGATTAATTCATCACTTCCCTAAATCCCTAGTCCCACCTCCCTTGCTTCCTATCTACCTGTGCAAGACAAGTAGCAGCTCTCACTGGCGGCACAAGATCTGGCAATGTCAGTAGCGCACATAAGAATGTAAGATGGTTCTTTATGTCCTATTACTCCACAACACAGCCTGAAGCTGGGCTGTTTTTTTGAGCCTTTGGAATTCTAGCTTCAAATCCAATATGTGCAAATCAAGTATAAATTAATAAAAATTAATCACAGTGAATCAATCTGTTGTTTATAGCTTTTTATATCTGAGCAGGATAATTGCAATTTTAATATATTGTGTAACTGTAAATATTCCTATTTCTTCACTCTTAGAAAGGCTTATTTTTTGTTTGCATTCCTTTTCATTCCGTGTTCTTTGGCTGGGCTACATAATGTTCCATTCAGAGTTGTCAAGCATCCTGGAGCCATAAGTATTTTTCAGACCACTCATTAACAAACAGACTCCCAATCTCATTATGCATTATCAAAATGAGATCTTTTCTCAACAGTTGACAATTATGTATTATACAGTTACATGCTTATAAATTGGTGACACTATTGTTAGACTTTGGTACTGACTTTTAACAATGTGCTACCTAATTACATTTTGTATTGTGTAAGGACTGTATGGGAGCATTTCATCCTGTAGCCCCACTTTCCTCTGCAATTTGTTTCTCAATAAATGTAAAATCATAAAACCCCAAATCTTAGTGTATAAAGTATTTTTATTGACACATAACTGTTCTGCTAGTAAACAGAACTTTGATGGCTTCACGAGTGAAACTTTATTAGACTGTGTTAGTTTTAAAACACAATTGTCAAGGGACTGATGTTAAAACAGCTTCCTATAAGACATACTTGTGTTATTGGAGATTTTCCCAGGGTCTGAGCCAGAGAGCAAACAATATGGCTATCCTCAGCCACAAGACACGTCTGTTCAGTTTTGGTATGGTAAGAACTTAAATGTTCATTATTGCCATGTATGCAGAGGTAGAACCAGATGACATAAAATTTAAATATTAGCTATTCTCTTGGTCTCACTAAGTAATTGCCCGAACACCCACCTTACCCACTTCCAAACTCCCCATCACTTTGGTATCTACTCAGTTATATAGTTAATGGCCTGCTTCTCATGTCATTTACGCTGGTTTCAAATGAATGTACCTCGAGGAACAAACAAGTTAGAATTAGTTAAATTGTGTTGGCCATGTGCCTGTACTTCCCATTTAGTAACAAAAAGATAAACTAAAACAGCTTAGCCCTACTCCACTGAGGGGTAAATGATCACTATTTTACTTTCACTTACTACTGGGTAAGTTCTGGCACACACACTGTTACTACAGAATAGCTGTTGCCTGGGAAGGCGCCACTCCTTTTGACTCACTAGAATTTGTTCCTTCTTCAATAGCCTCCATTTATTTCAGTGGAGCTACTCCTAATTTACACCACTATGAGGAAAGAATTGGGTAAGGGCCCTGCTTCTGTAAACCGAGCAAGCCAGTGGATGAACAGAACAGAGCCCTAAAATACTGATTCCCTGCTGAGGTGCTGCTTCTGAAAATACTATTTCTGAAATGTCACAATGCCAACCAGTTGGCATTTCAGATCTTGCTGTGTATTTAGGGGAAGTACTGCTTTCCAGTAGTTCTGTTGGGTGAAATGAGAAGGCAGGGCAGCAATCACTTTGAGGAAGCAATGGCACTCTTTTGAAATACTTATTATGCAATGAACCTCTTACCTGCCCTACACTGATGTAGTCTGGTCCAGCCAACTTTTAGAAACAGCCCAACATACAAGCAACATACATATGAATTGTCTGCTGTCTTTTGTTTTAAACAGGCAAAAGAAAACCTTGCATCTGCCTCATGCGCTGTAAAGAAACAATGAATCATAGAATCAAGGAATCATAGAAAATCAGGGTTGGAAGGGACCTCAGGAGGTCATTTGGTCCAACACCTGCTCAAAGCAGGACTATCCCCAACTAGATGATCTCAGCCAAAGCTTTGCCTACTTTACTCAACATTGGTGTGGTCACAGCTGGAGTATTGCATCCAGTTCTGGGTGCCGCACTTCAACAAGGACGTGCTAAAGCTCGAGAGGGTCCAGAGAAGGGCCACCCATATGATCAGGGACTTGCACGGCAAGCCATATGTGGAGAGGCTGAGGGATCTCAGACTTTTCAGCCTAAAGGAAAGAAGGCTGAGAGGGGACCTGATTGTGGCTTACCACTATATCAGAGGCGTACATCAAGGGCTCGGTGAACGTCTGTTCACCAGGGCGCCCTGTGGGAAAACTAGAAACAATGGCCACAAACTCCTGGAAGATAGTTTCAGGCTGAACATTAGGAAACACTTCTTCACAACTAGGGTGTCCAGGCTATGGAACAAGCTCCCCACAGAGGTGGTGCAATCATTTACCCTAGAGGTCTTCAAGAGAAGACTGGACGGTCACCTGGCTGGGGTCACCTGACCCCAGACGTCTTTCCTGCTCATGCAGGGGGCTGGACACGATGATCCTTCAGGGTCCCTTCCTATGATTCTACCCGGATCTTAAAAATTTCTGGGAATGGAGCTTCCACCACCTCTCTTGGTAGCCTGTACCAGTACTTTACTACCATCCTAGTAAGAAAGTTTTCCTAATATCTAACCTAAACTTCCCTTGCAGTTGACTTATGAGGAGAGACTGAGGGAACTGGGCTTATTTAGTCCAGAGAAAAGAAATCAAATACAACAAACACCAGTTATTGGGAAAACAGTGGGCCTTGTGCCTTACACAGTGCAAAATGGTGGTAAAATGCTACTGTGTTGCTATCTTAGGACAGACCAATGGAGAATCAAACTCCTACATGCTCTCCCGGATCTAAATTGTGATTATAAACCATAATTCCCAAAACATCATTACTAAAAAGTTTCCAAGTGTCCATAAGGCTATCAAAGGAAGTTCAGAAGATTGTCAAGAAAATGTTCATTAGCTTTGTGTTGAATATGGAACAACAGCATTGGCAGCAGAGCCAGGAGCAATTGCAGAGCTGTACTCCTGCCCACACACCATATTGTCTTCCTCCAGCAACAACTATTCCAGCGGCTTTTTGTGATGCCAAACAACGAGTGAGAAAAAAAATAGCCTCTCAAAAAAGTCCTGTCTGTTCATTTCCACAGATGCTAGCTAGATGCTTTTTTTAAAATTATACACATGTAAAAAGATCTAGAGGTTGCTGGTTAGTTTGTCATATATTTTTATAGGCTTTTCTGAATGGTTTTAGATTTGACATAGTAACTGACTGTTACTAGAAATAAACTGTAAGTCAATTCCATGCTTCCATAATTCACTGCCCAGGGGTGTTCAAAAAGATTTAGTGATACTTGTGATAGACAGCAAGCCTCTTGATGTTTTCATTTTCACTTAGTGCCTGTAATTCCTCAAACTTGCTGACCTCTACAGAACTGGATGGAACAAGGCTCCAGAACTTCTCTGAAAGCATTCCTTCATGAAACCATTTAAAATACTCTTGGTTTGACTATTCTTGAGATACAAACACCACTATTGAAATAAAATGGCTGAATTTTTATTTTTAAAGAGGTGATTGCTATAATCTCTATGACCAATCATTCCACTTCAATTATATCTTATAGGAAAAGTTAAGCCATAATATCATTTTTGAGCCTCAGAATTTGTCTTGACAGCTGCATATTCATACTCCCATAATGAACACCTTTCCATTGATCATTAACCTTTGCCTAAACATTTCCTTTTTCTCTTTACATGTTAAGGAACACCTTTTAAGGGCTGAGGACCTGCCTTTACAAAAGCATTTGCAGTCCTGATTGCCCATGCAAAAGCAGAGACACAATTATGCGCAAGTTTTTGCACACAGAAGTGAACCTTAAGCCACTGTTTCATCTGAATGATAGCCAGATCTATCCAGTAAAACCTCAACCCTAGTTTCACAGAATTCCTAGGACAAGAGCACCTTTGTTTTATTGGTACTGCATCCGTCACTGCAATTAATTGGCAACAACATGCCATGGAAATTTGAAACTGGCTATCCAAACTCTGCTCTATCTGTTGTCCAAAAAGTAGGTTTTAGGTCATCTCTCTTTCCTAAAACCAGCCCTCCTCCTCCTCGGTGGAGATTTATATGGCACTGAGCTCTTTTTTCAAAAGGCTGGTTAGTCCTTTTAATGTCTAAGCAGAAGCTGAGCTCTTTTGAAAGTCTGACCCTAGCTGCCAGCACCAAGCACTTCTGAAAATGTTGGCCTTATCCACTACCAATAAAAGTGTCAAAATTATACATGGCCCATGTTTAAATGGCAAATTGGGAACCACACAGAAAAAATGAGTAGCACTATTGATATTTTTCTCCACAAGAAATGAGATAAAATCATTGCACATTAGAGTACCCTTTTTATTATAGTCTAGAAAATTTGGCTATGAGAGCCAAAAGGAGCAGGCTTTCTTGCTGAAATTTAAAACTTTCCCAGGGAAGATGCTTCAGAACCTGAAAAAGTGTTAGTTCAAAAGGTATTCTAAAGTTACAAACATTTCATAGCAAACAGAGTGTAATAAAGCTGTATTCTTTGCTGTCTTGTTCATAAGTTACACACCGAACCTTTACAGAGTTAAAAAAAATAGCCAAAAACAATTTGGCTCCTGAGAAAATGGAGCAGAAAAAGGACTATATTATATATAAATTAATGCATGCAGGTATCAAGTTAATAAGAGATGGAGAGTGAAATTTAGAGTCATAAGAATGGAGAAAAAGATGGGATTTAAGCGCTATAGCATGGGCTTCCACTCACTTATCTTTTTCTGCACAAACTGTTTAAAGTTCCTTTTTTATTTCTTCAACCAAAAAATGCAGACTTTGCATAGTCAGCAGAGCAAGAACAGATCTTTTTAAATCTGTCTAGGAAGTCAGTGGCTTGCTAAAAATCAATCAGATAATACAAGCCAGCACTGCTGACACAGAGCCACTACCCTTTATTTGGACGTTTGCACAATACAGCAACTCATTTTTTGTCTAAACTTTACCTTTTGTCTTTGGGATTTACACCCCCCCCTGGGGACACAGGTCTGCCAAGGAGAGGAGGTCATTTGTGACTCAGGAAAAGGCGGGAGTAGTAAATTACAAAAAGATGCTTTGAAAAAAATAATGTGCCTCCTGCACTTAAAGCTCAGGAAACCCCCTGCCACACACACACACAGACACATAAATGGAATGTACATTTTTTATGAATCAGGCCCTTAGTTTTAATTGCTTCTTGCAGCATAGGCCAATTAAGGATGAGTTGGCAGGACAAGGATCTTTCCCAGCTCCTTTGAAGTTATAAAAGGTGGAGTTTGCTTTGCCTGAGGCTCCCCTTCACACATTTGTCCAAAAAAATGTGAACGCCATTAAACACCTCTGGTATTAATGCGCACTTTATATAGGTTGAAAGCAAAAACTCAGCACCAAAAGTTCCCCTTTGGCCCCAACTCTTACTTCCAAATAAAATCAATTACAACGTCTCTACTTGTCTGAGCTTTGGAAAGCTAAATACCAATATACACAGATCTTGAATTGTACCTAGAGAAACTGCTAGGCATGCAAGCCCTCAGAGATCTCCCCTCTTTTTATCTATAATTGATCCTCAGCACCTTTATATGGCATCAGGGTTAAAGATTATTTAAGAGTTACTTTTAAAAATATATATAATATACAATTCCTAGGACATACTGTACAATTTGTAGTATGTGGCTGATTTCAGCACTGCAACCTGATATATTAATTGTAGAAGTAATAAAGTATGCTTAAAATAAAATATCTTAACATAGAAGGAAGTAATCAAATTTGATCTTAAAGTGACCTCATCAATAGAGGATGCAGGTGCCCCTCTAAAGTGAGCATATAATTTTTGGAAATTAGGAAAAGTTTTGGAAAAATTACATTTAAAAATTTCAAATCATCTGTGACTAGCACATTACACTGAAATTGGCTTCATAAACAATTACTTCAGCTAGACTCTGTCTTAAAGGCACAGCCTTTTGTTAAGAGAGGATACAATTCTGCATAGCATAAGGGGGCACGCTGAAGCTGTTCAGCCTTAGGAAGCATAAATACCTCCTGGGGCTTCCCAGTGCATGAAGGAACAAACAAACTACTACAGATGCTTTAGGGATGCAATATATTCCGCCACACACAACAAGGCAGTTCTTCTGGCTAACACAGAAGCAACAGGGGCATGGCTCCCCAACTTCCTCCTCTTCAGACTTGTCATATGCTGCAGCATCAGATCCCAGGACAGGAGGGTGGCTCAAGTTCACTCCACTCACCTCAAGTCCACAATTACTCTCCCAACCAAAATACCTCAGCAAGCTACACCTGCATGCCCCAGTGGCTGCTCTCAGACACAGAGGCTAGGGACAGACATTCAAAAAGCCTGAGCCTGAATTGATTCAATCTTTGCAGATTTGTCTAACCTGGCTAGGCTGAACCGATTTCCAACCTCCCAGACATTCCCTCTGGACTGAAGAAATGCTGGCACATGCCTGCAATGGCTCAGGCTAGAAGCCGGGGGGGGTGGGGGCACTAGAGCAGCCCCCTCTTCCCTCCCACAGTGCTGAGCTGAAGGGGGATGTGGCCAGGCCCCCCCAGGAAGCTCTAATTAAGGAGGGGTTCCCCCCCCACTTGCTGCTCCTGACCAGCGCAGCAGGGAGTTGATAAGAAACCATTTAATATGCCATCAAGAAAACAAAAGCCTCTCTCATTACTTCAATCTCTTTTTAAACAACTTTTTCCAAGGAAGGAATGGAAGAACATTACCAGCTATCCTGTTGATTAGGATTTGATTTGGAGCTTTTTGTAGCTCCAAAAAGCCCTAAGTGGACACTGTCCTGTCTGCCTTTGTCCTGTCTGCCTTACACAGACACCTCTCAGCATTACCTAGCATACCACATGCTGGCTACTGTCCTCACTGTGGGAGAGAAGAGGGGGGAATCCCTGCCTGAGCAGAGAGTGGTGATGGGGATGTGTGGGGGAGGGGGCACGGGGAAGCCAAGCAAATGCTGCTGTGCCTGCAGTCTCTGCTGGAGCTCCAGCCAGGAAGCAGAGGGGCGGGGCCAGCCCAGCTCTGGAGCAGAAAGCCCTGCCCAGGACTCCAAAGCATCTGGGATGCTGGGGGACTCTGGTTTAAGTTAAACCAGGATGGGGTCTGGGACAGACATTGCATAAATCGGTTTGACCCAAATCAGTTAAATCTGATACTACATTCAATCAGGGTTATCTCAGACTAGTTTCAGCCATTTTCATACTGGTTTATGTGCACTGAATGTCTGTTCTGTTATATAGGTTTAAACTAGTTTCTGATCACTTAAGCCATTTTATGTGTAATGTCTATCCCTACCCAGAGGGACCAGTCCAGAGGACGTAGCCAGCACACAGCCAGGCAGGGTTGTGGGAGCAACCCCAGAAGCTGGGTGAAGGTAAGTGTATGGGGAGTGAGGGTTGACTGGAGGACCAGGGCTTGGGGACTGTCAGTCTGGGGGGTGGTGTGTACATGCGTGTGTGTGTGTACGTGTGTGGAGGGGATGGGTGTGGGGGTGGCAGGTGCCTGTTGGCACTGGGGAAAGGTTGCCAGGTGCTGAGGTTGTGGCAGCACAGGGGAGCAGGGTACTGTGGGTCAGGCACTGGTAGGGCCAGGGGGTTGTGGGTCAGGACAAGTCATCGATCTTTGCAAATGGGTCCCGGTATGAAAAAGGTTGAGAGCCACCATTATAAAAAAGCCCTTTAAGAGCTTTACTCTAACTGTCATGGTAACCATCTTGGCCACAGTCCTTGGGCAGGAATTCTAGTCAGCCTTTCATAGGGCCAGGGGAAGAGGAGGCTCCCCTTCTCAAACTACTGCATGCCCACATCCATCATTTAATTCATGTACCCTCTATAGCTCATTGCACATTTTCAATAAATGTCAATGTTTTATCACTAAAAACAAGGGAAGACTGGAGATGTGTAATGGGAAATAAAGTCTTCTACTTTAAGGTTACTAGTTCAAAGCCAGCAATGGGTCAGCAATAAGTACAAGTCGTAACTACTACCAGCCCTGGGTAAAGCTGAACCAGGGAGTCTAAAGTACTTCTAAAAGGCACAGGCTATTTCAAATAAGTATACAGTTCTCAGCACAGTTCCAAATGAAAAGCAATCAGATCAGCTGACATAAATCCTGATTATCTTAGTCATGAAGCAAAATACTAAATGGGCAAGAAGATTAAATTATTAGATGTCCCCCTTCTCTGTCCAGATCTAGTGAGAATGTATTGAATGATGGTTGCACCTGTTCATTTAATATAGGGGGCTAGCTTAATATGGGAATTATTAGCTGAAGTTCTTCAATCTGTATAATACAGAGGATCAGAGCAGCTAATCATAGTGGTCCCTTTGGGTCTTAAAATGTATTAACCTAAGGAAAGAGCCTGGTTTGCAGGGTACAGAAGAGCCCCAATCTCCCTTGAAAATGAAGTGAAATGTGGATGCAGAACCTCTAAAAGAGGCAGTGAGTCTCCCGTGCTGGTCCTGCAGCATGTTCCCCTAATACAGAATTTGTTTAGGAAGTCTGAAGAAAGATATGAAAACTTGGCAGAAGTGAACTGACTATATAATGCAAAAAAATGTTAAAAAGCTTCCCAGCTCATGACAAACATTATAATGAACCTCCTAATTTTCCTAATGAAAGAATTAACTATCAAGATAAAAGTAAAATGATTTATTAGAGTTTCAGACACCACAGAAATAAAATAGTAAATCAGTCTAGGCAGTAACTACTTCATCTCAGCTTGCTGTCATTAACTCTTTGCCAGCTGTAATGACATTCAAATGGCTCTGTTTAATTCCATAAGCCTGTCTATAATCTAGTACTAAACAATAATTACTATTGACTTGTTAAACAGTGGTTGAAGTCTTCACTTCAAAATGTGCCTGCAGTCATGAGGAGAGGATCACCAAGAACCTGTCTACCAGAGCTAAAATGCTGCGCAAAAAACCCTGAGGATTTCAAACTTTCACAACTTTGAGGAAGGAATGTATCTGCTGTCAACCTTTGAAGGATTTACACACCATTTGCAAAGCCTCACAGGTCCATTCCTCCTCACCCTGCTTCCCAACAAGAACCCACTTCCTGACATTCATTGTGATTTTAAATCCATTCTTACACTAACAGCTTTAAAGTCCAGCATATAGAAAAAACTATTTTCTGCAAATGCTTATTGCTGTACAACATCTCTCTCTCTCTCTCTCTCTCACTCTCTGTCACTCTTGGTTCTTTTCATGATCCTTAACAAGGATCACTTAATCTGTGAAGAATTTCAGTATTTGTATATTGTCAGTTATCACCTTTAATTTTCAAATTGTATATTTGGGAAAAGAGAAAAGGTTTATTTGAGTTTATTTGGTAAGGGCTGAATGTTTGAGGATGTATCAGAAAACTGTTTTCTGTGAATATTAGACATTGAGGCTAACAATTGCTTCCAATTCTTCTGGTGCTTATCCTCTCCTTGATTATTCAGGAGCCATCTTATAAATGTGTGTACCGGCAGTGTAGCATGCAGTGTCAATCCACAGGTCCCACACAGTGCATTGCTATTCCTAATCCATTCCAAAAATTCATATTTTGGTATGGGCAAGTTAAATGATGCCCCCTCTCCTCTCTTTTTTTACCCACATCAAACTGGCATTTAAGATGCAGACAACTTAGGGGAATGATTATTTTTCAAAGGCAGACAAGCAAGGGTGACTTACACTATCAGCTGGACACTAAACTACTTTTTGTACTTTGATTCCTACCCCCAAAATGACTTGGTCACAATCACACAAGTTAACATTACACTCGGGAATAAAACTTGGAAGAACCAAATGTACAATCTCCTGTTCTAATCACTAGATAATCTACCTCTATAGATGACTTCTCTTAGGATAAAACTAAAAAGCAGTGCATCACTACTCAGATAAAATCAAACATGACAGTCACATAGAAGTACAGATAAAAAAGACAGAAATCAAAATAGCAGTCTCAATAATATATACAACTAGCTACATATTTTACAAAAGGATGGTAAAGTTCTCCTCTGACTTGTGAAATTTAGGCATTTGCCCTGAGATGGCATAGAAAATTATGTCTTTACTCTCTTTTAATTCTGTGGAATTTAAGAAGATTGGTGCACCAAAAATAATTTGGATAAAATCAAGCAAATTATTGCATTTTCAAAAACTGAGCCCAAGCATTTGCCTCCCCATTGTGTCTATATTGCCTACATAACCTTGTGTTTGCATGAACAATTTTGGTGATGATGGGAAAAGAGTATGTGCTTCTGCCAGAGTTGACTTCAGCTTCTGAATTATTGTGGGGTTAAATCAAGGGTGGAGCACCAGCAAAATCTAGATGTCCATAACTGGGTTGTTTTAAGTCAGGCCTATTATCATTATTTTAACATCAAGCTTTTAAAAATTATTTCATTTTTCTTTGTTTCATGCCAAGGTCTTAATCTGTTCTGCACTGCCAGTGAGAACATTTTAAAGAATCATTTCCCAAGACAGATTTAATACATTTCCAGTAAATTGTACGTAAACCTGTCCAGCTGGCTGGGTCATTTAATAAGTGACACACCCACTGAGTGCAGGATGCCACCTGAGATTTACCTCAATGCTTTCAAAAACAAAAAGCTGTGTATGATGATGGGATAAAGCTTTGCTAATGTGTGAGTGCTATGGGGAATATAAGGATAACTGCCCACTGGGGAGTGTAAGGATCTTTTAAAGTTTTGTTATGGGAAAGCTTACATACAGGATTAGACAAAAGGGTTTTGAAGATCAGCACTGAAATTACACCGGCATTAGGAAAAGCAGCATTAAAAAGCTGCCTGATTATTTAAAACCATTTAAAAACAGACAGCAAAGTTTATCAAGGTTTTTTTTTTCTTTCGCTCCTCTCCCTCCGCCCCTCAGATTGCTTTCAGGGACCAAAAAGCTCCCTGGAAAATGTAAACAAAGTCTGAACGGGATGGAAGCCAGTGAGGGATCTTAACAGAATCTGTAAAATCAGAAGGAAAACATAACGAATCCCTTGCTTCTACCTAGCTTTGCTGAAATTATACAGAGGCAGGAGTGTTATAACTGACTATTTTAATGACCTCTCATGTATATGTTTGTGTTTATTGAACAGTATCCTACAAAAGGAAAATAACTTTGTTTCTCCTAACTCATTCATTCTACCTTTATTTTTCAGAGAAAGAGTGCAGGGAAGGTAAAGCATTGTGGAGATGCCGTCCTCAAACAGTTGGCAGCTATGGCCTACAGCTGGGAGAGACATCAAATTTGAATTTGATGCAGAGTGATGACATGGACTGATGGTGCATGTATGGCTCCGCCAATGATGGATGTATGGCTCCGCCTGTCTCATCTTTGAAGAAGAAATGTTTAAAATAAATCCTTAAGACACCTCACTAACATGCCTGCTTTCTCAGGGTCTACATGAATGTCCAGCGCTGCAGAAGTCACTTTCGTCTCTGTGCATGATCCAGTGAAGTGTGGGGTCCCTCTCACCTACTGCAGAAGTCGACCAGGCTGATGTTCCTTCTACATCAGTTGCAATGGAGTTGTTCCTGATTTCCACCAATGTGAGCAGAAGGAGCATCAGCCCTGGTTGAAAGACTTCAGCACCTCATAGTACTGGACTCTCCGTTTGCCTGGAGATGTAGAATGTTTTGTTTATCGTACAAATGATAGGTAGAGTCCATTTTCTCCAGGTAATCATCATTTCATAAGCAAAGTCATCAACAGTGCATTAACCAGAGCTTTGAAGTCCCACCGAATATGTGGAAACAATAGCAAGGCACATGTCAAAGAGAAGCCTGAGATATTCTTGTGTAGAGCCTCATCCTGAGAGGTGCAGAGTACTCACAACTCCCACTGCATTACAGAAATGGCAGTTATAGCATTTAGCACTTTATGTAATTGAGCCTTTAATGAGAAGGAGGGTGACAAGTTACAGGGAAATCAACTCCCTCCCTTTTTCTCTAAAAACACCTGCAGCTCCCTTCCCGTCTCATTTTCTTCTCAGAAGTTTAGAATCCTTGGCATTCTTGTCCCTGTTCATCACCGCCATTTAAGTGAATTTAATAAAATTATTTTTCTAAAATGTTTTAGATGCCATATCTATAATTCATAAAATTTATTGTACCTTTATGTAGAATTATACTGGAGTTGAACATATAAATCAATTTATAAGGTCTAATGACATACAAACGCTTAAAAACTAAAGGCAATGTAGTAAATTCAAATTACCATTACAAATGTAAGCTTTGTAGTCAGTGTGTGACCCGCTAAGGATTATATTTAACTCCCCTGAGAGTGGTTTATCATAAAACTTTATACTTTTATTACAGTGAATTATTAACTCCTCCATGATGTGAGTCATTCCATGCTCTGACTATAGCTTTTTTAATGACACTATAATAGACATCTTGCTAATAGCAGTAGGATTGCTACCTCTGATGTGAAAGAGAGAGAGGGAGAGAGAGAGAGAGAGAGAAGGAAAGAGAAGAGAAAAAGAAAAGACGTGAAACACAGGACAAATACATGGAAATAGCACATTTCCCAAGGGAACAAAAACAACAGTTTATATGAAGAGCTGTGTGAGGCCAAACAACACAGAGACCTCTACATTCTTCTGCCCTTGTAGAAAAACAGCTTACCGGGGTGATCTCTAAAAGAAACTAAAATGTCAGACATTTGGAGGGAAAAAAATACAAATTATTATGAGCATTTTTTTCTCATGTCTAGAGAAAAAAAAATTCAGTCCTTCCAGCCAGAGCTATAACTTTATTAAGATGATTATAAAGCACTTCCATTCAAATTTGTTTAAAATTGCCCATCATTCCAAGGAAACTATTGAAAACTTTAACCAATCAACTTTCACTGTGTACAGTGAACTGTAATTTAATTTCTATACATACAGCCCAATCATACATTACTAGGAATGCCCCAAAATCCCAAGAGGGTTTTGAGCATATTGAGAACATAGTGACAAGCCCATGGTTTTTAATGTAATAGCCTGGTCCTACAAGTGATTCCCTGCAGATGGGCCCTAAACATGCATAGCAATGGGATGCTATACCAGAGAGTTTCTTGCATAGAGCACCTTGATAGGTCAGGATCCTACTTAGGATGAAGTTACATGTTACACTTAAACCATACCAAGGACAAATAAAGCATAAGCATTCACATGCTAAAGCTCATTAGCCCATGCTAAATGCCCTCTGAGATTCTCAAAGTTATGCCACTTCAAGTGAGGATTACCTCTGGGTCTCACTACCTAGTTCATGTTACGGTAACTTTAGTCTATTCCACAGAATTAAAAAAAGCAATTTGAAGTCCTCCAGCATCCCAGGATGCAATGCTACTAGTACCACGCTACGCAGACAGTGATAAAACCCAGGTATCATGGCTCCTAGCCCTGCCGTGCCTGCCAGCTCTCTAGTGGCAAGTCAGAGCTGTGCAGACAAATGGTATTAACCCTTAATGTGAAACTGTTCACAGCATATTGTTACTTTAACACTGCTTAACATGCCTCACATTTAGTAGAGTCTAAGTGCAATGTGTAATTTCTCATTTAGATTGTAAGTTCATTGGAGCAGGGACCATCTTTCTCTTCTATGCTTGTACAGTGCCTAGCATAGTATTGTCCTTCTCCATGCTCAGAGCTTCCTGGGCGACTCAGGTACAAATAATAAATCACCAGCATTATGAGGGTCATTTCACTTTAAAAACAAAGCTTTCTACAGCATGCAGTCATACCAATACTGAACATTCAAGAGAGAACTGTTAAATGTCTAAAACAAATACCTTAAATAAATGCTTTTTACGTGTGGGTCCTGACTTCATAGAGAATATCAGCCCACAAATGCTACCAGCTAATGGAGTGAGTGTTGCAGCTCAAGTGCTAGAGAACAGTGATATGGTGTTAAAGCTATAAATCCTAATAATGTTATGCAGAACATTCAAGAACACAACATTCAAGAACATTTTGGGCCTGGTTTTTCAATATATCATTACAAATTTGAAAACAGGTCTACACACCCTTAAAATTTCACTGAGCTGTATGAACTCAGCAAAAAAAAAAAAGTGTTCCAGTGAGATTTCAAATGAAAATAGACCAGTTTTTAAGGCAAAGGTTGCTCATTTCTAAACAAAAATTTCACAATTTTTCAAACATAAGAAACATTTCCATTCGATACATACAACAATTTGCAAATCCACATGTTTCTGGTAAAAAAACTGACATTTTATCAAAAAGGTAACAGCTGAATTTGAAGAGTTTCATATTCAGCAACACTGTGCAAAATGAAGGTGTACTTTCAAATGAGAATCTTCAAATGAAAAATTGTGAAATTACCAGTACCAGCTATTGTATTTTTGTTCCTAACAAAAGCCAGTCAAAGTCAAGATGGATACTAGCTTTCTTGCTTCTTGACACCATCCAGAATGTTTCTGGCCATAATTAATGCTGATGATATTAATACAACCCACTCAGTCAATGAAAAACACCAAGAAAATTAAAAAGGGCTCCATGTAGCGAATCTCCCTCTGTAGCCAAAAAGTCCATTGCAGAAAGGACTCTCTTGAGAAATGGTTGTGTAATTAGAAAGATACTGAAGAGGTATGAGTGTTTCACCTCCAACCCAGACCTCCATTTGATATAGTTCTGTTCAATGGCTTTATTAGTGTGGGGTTGCTATTTGTGGACTAATCATTGGCATTTGGGTCTCAATAGGAAAGATGAAACAGTTGGCACTGGGTCTCATGGGTACTATCCTCCAACATGACAAACATTTTGTACTACTTTTTGTAGAATTTATCAATGCCATGACTAGAGCTTGAAAATAAAATTCATTCCCATATAAACACTCCTGTGAATCATTACCTTGTCACGAACACCTCGTGAACTCATGCCTTGCCTGGCACTTCTTCCTGAAAACAATCTTCACTGACTTCCATGAAAGTTCCACATGCAGAAGGTTAGGATATCAGAGGCTTTATAATTGTATTTTCTCACATACAACATATCCTGGAATATAAAATATACCATGTTTTTCAAAGGCAGCATAAAGAAAAAATAGTTTTTTCCAGAGTTATGACTGCATAAAACAGGGACAGAGCTTAATCTTCATTGACTCACCTTCCCTTCCCCAATTAACTAAAGCTGAAACCATATCTGCTGCTGAAGACTGGTCTACATGGATGGATCTATGATTATGAAAAAAAATGAAGAGTCTTCAAGGCTGTGAAATAGGATGAGAGAGACCAGGATCAGCCAACAGACAGAAAAATTGCCCTAATTATTATCATTATCCTGATTAGTGGAATATTTTACTTTCTAA
This sequence comes from Alligator sinensis, assembly GCF_000455745.1. Classification (NCBI taxonomy): domain Eukaryota; kingdom Metazoa; phylum Chordata; order Crocodylia; family Alligatoridae; genus Alligator; species Alligator sinensis. The sequence goes on from NW_005841866.1 coordinate 2,073,267, forward strand.
AATGATTGTCTTCTGTAAAACTGCAATTGTAAGACTTCTTGGATAATTATGTTGTGACAAATAATTGGTCTCTCTTTCTTGCATTCACTGAAGGACCATTGTCCCTTAGTACAACTAAAAATGCTGTATATGTAAATACTGCAGTGTACATTAATGACATGGGTTCATCCAGTCTTTTGCTGGCTATGGCTCACCCCTTTAACAATAATCTTCTCTTTAGGTGTTGCTACCATTACTGATTTCTCCCTGGATTCTATCATTTCTCTACCTTGCTATATTACTTAAATGGCTTGATGTCCTCTTATAAGGATGAAAGGGAGGACATGTGCATACAAACAAGTTATCATGATGTAAACTAGGGCAGTTATTTGCCACCCAACAGCCAGTCAGTGAAAATGGATTGAGTGCACATACCCCATGAGTTTACCAGACCATATGGTAAATAAAAACACCTGCTGTAGTTTCTTTCATTCAGGGAAATGGAGTAATGAGATTTCTTCCAATGTTATCTCTAGGCATGAGCTTGCTACTGTTCTAGTGCCTGCACTCAAATGATCTGATCCTGATGTTACAAAAGTCACTGCATACCACTCACTAGGCATGTCTATATATGCATTAACATGCTTTAGTTAATGCTCATTAAATCTATTACCTCCATTGTAAAGTACCAGGAAAATGCTCATTAACCTGTCTTAATGCAAATTAACTAAAGAGCATGGGACATTTTTACATATGCAAGCATCACAGCACTGGGCGCTTTGAAAAGCACCCGGCGCTGCATCAGTTGTATAAACAGCGAAATGCATGACAGTGTGCGGAATATGGCGGTAGTCCGCTTTTGAACTAAAACACATAGATGGTGTTTTAGTTCAAAAGCACACCACCACCATTTTCTCTGTGCTGAAATGTATTTTGCCACTTATACAACTGCAAGTGATGCAGTGCCATTCGCATCAGCTCACATGCAGAGCAGACTCGATTAATTGAGTCTGCTCCAACGTGCCAGATCTACAGCACATCCAGGCACAAAAATGTATGTGTATAAATGCCCTTGGTTTTTAAGTGATGCTTAATGCACATCAGCCTATTTTAATGTGTATTAACTAAATAGCACTTTTTGTAGTGATGCTTTAATACGCATTAAAACACATGTGTAGATACACTGCCTAACAGGACACGGCAACACAAAGAGAAAAGCTTTGTTATAGGCCTGATTCTTGTATGCACTTCACACTGCCCTATGATGAATGCTGGCTGATTATGGCACCCCAATGGTATGAACCTTCCCCTCAGTCCCACTTACCAATAACCTCTAGAATATACAGGCTTCAACTGAAAATAAAGAAAGACAGGCAAATGCATGGACTTGATCCATGAAAAAGCATCTCTGTTGCAGTATTGGAAGCTACTATCCCTTTACACAGGTTTAATGGGGCAGTCTAGTACTGTACTGTTCCTTGTCTCCATGTGTCTCTTCCTGTTCCTGTGTCAACTCTTATTTATTTAACTATAAAGTCTCCACCGACACCAAGCTTTGTCTACACATGGTTCCCAGCCCTGGCAGCAACTGAATATTAGATTTGGAAGGGCTATGTACAGTTGGAAAGTTCAGCTGAGGTAACACCGGAGAAAAAAGCTATGGCTCCTGGAGAAACAGCAGCCTCTCATGCTTGCTCTATGGAGAAGCCAGGCCTTCCCAGCATTCAATTTTTAATTTCCTGGAGGCAACGCTTCTGATACTGGTTCTATTTGTTCTCTGAGAGACTTTTTAATTAGCCTACTATTAGCTCTCTCTAACTATATTGATCAAACTGGGTCCAATCCTGAGTGAAATAAATTCAGGTAAAACCCTACTGTCTTCCAGGAAAGAGGAAACAGGCATTCTGAGTCAGACCTACTGTAAAAAATACAGAGGTCCAGCTAGAATAATTCAGAGCACCTCTACAAGCCGCACACAACAACAGTACTTCCCTGCTGCTCTAGATGTAAATGTTTAGGGGAACACAAAGCAAGTTGAAGAAAATCTTAAAATGGGAACTCATCCTAAGCTGGTTCCATGGTTTCTGGCTGAGTCTGCAAACAGCTTGAAACAATAGCTCCAAATGGAGTCAACTGTCCCTCTTCTACCCAACAGGATTTTACTCTGGAATTTAATGAGGAGTATTCAAATATCAGCACTGCTGTTTATTTCATAGTAGATCAACACATACAATAAAAAAGAAGCCAATTGCTTAAACAAGAACTGCATGTTAGCTTCACCTTATCATGGGTGGAGTTTGGCACATAGGTAGAACTTGCTACATTTTTCCCATTTTCTTTGAGGTACATGTCAGCTCTGGGAAATTAGAAGCCAAATACAGATGTCTTTAGATGTCTAAGCAAATCTAAAGAAACCTAAGATGTAGCTAATACCTTCTTCCTGACCCCTCAGCCTGTAAATTTCACTAACTTAATCCATCATCATCATCATCATCCATTCAGCAGTGATGTGTCGGGGAAGCAAGTTAAGTTATTCTTCTCAAAGTGGGTTTACAGAAGTTACATTTTTTTTGCCTGATGAGGCCCCTGAAAGCGTTCTACAGCCATAACATTACAAACTTTCATGGCTGCAGAGCACTTTTAAAATGGCCGATCAGTTGAAAAATTAACCCTCATTACATCAGTTATTAGATGAAGACTATCCAGGGCAAAGCACTTTCAGGAACTTGTGTACAGGTTGCCTGAAAGGGTTAATTTCAGGCAATTCCCCCTGCATCCCATGTGCCTTTGCAGGGCTATCACAGAGAGAAGATAAGAGTCTCTTTCCTGCACAGCAGGGGAAAGAGAGGGAAGAGGAGGTGGAAGAAGTTTGAGGACAGCTGGCAACATGTTCCTAATGGAAACTGGGTCAGGGAGGGGGAGGGAGGAGGGAGAATCCGAGCCCCTTGCCTGTTGGGGTCTTGGAGGGGAGCCAGCCCAGGGGGGTAAAATTCCTTCCCCCTCCCATGCCCAGTTCCCAACACAGAAGCCAGGGCTGCTGGCAACATGCTCAGAGAGAGCCCCCTACCCAGCTGGGGGCAGACCCAGCTGGGAGCTGGCAAAAGCTATGGGGGTCAGGGAAGGGGAGGGGAGCTACTGGATACTCTCTCCCTGCAGAGAGCCCTCCCCCAACCTGGGGGAAGTCCATGGATAAAGACCACTCTGCCAGCTGGAATTGGCAAGGCTGGCAATATATTGGCAAGCCCTATAGCTTGATACCAGCTTCACCAGCTCTCTCCCCACAAACCCCTCCACCCCCACCCAAGGGAAACCCCAGGAGAGAAACCATCGGCACTCTCCCGCAGCCTAGGGAGCCTACAGAGTATGCTGTGAGGTATGCAGCAGTACCCGCTGTCTCCTGGCCTTGGGCAGTGCATGGAGACTCTGAGCCATGAGAACAATACTACTTAGGGTTAACTTCCCCCGCTTCTGTTATGTGGCTCATACCCCCCAACTCTCTTTAAAAGAAACTCCACTAAAAGTTTGCATTTCCAATGCAGGTTACGCCTACTCACAGGGATCCAAAGCACAGAAGTTAGGAAATTCAAAACTAAAAGTCCTTCATTAATGACATATTTTGAGTGCTCTTTTGTATAGAAACAGTGACACAGCACTTTATTTTATAATTGTCAGGATTACGCTTTAACAGACACGTTCAAAGTGGGGGGGTTTGGTCAGGAACCAGCATTTCTTATAATCCATAATTTTCCCTGACTTTGGAATATTTAAATTCTCAACTGAACTGTACTATTGCTCCAGTAAAACTGCTTTTTTTTTGCATTTAATTGTTCTTGTTCCAGAGAAAGATATAAAAGGAAGAAAAAAATAAAGAAATATAGCAAATGATTTCACATTGAAATAAAAAGCGGCACTGTACTTCAAAAAGTTATAAACGCCTACAAACAGGAGTTTATAATGAAAATGCCTTTTCAACCATAACTATAGTGTTGCTACTACGATGCTATAATACAATAAACCATCCTATTAAATCTAAAGAGTTAGATTTAATAAGACAGTGGTTGTATATTAAATAAATGCCAAATGATTATTAAAAATCTTTTATTGAGGATTAACAACTATGTCATATAGCAACTGCCTTATCACACCCAAATAAAATGCATGTTAGAAAGCCTATATTTAAACTATTGCCTAAAAAAAATATATTATTACAAATGGACTGTTAAAATCTAGAGGAATGCACCCATCAAAAAGCATACTTCATACCACTGTATTAACAAGAAAAAGTAAGCAGATAGATTGGTAATTGTAGCCAGTGTCTTTAAACACGTTTATACCTGTTTTGGGGGGTAAGCATTCTGCTGCATTGTCATTATTTTGTCACATGGCCACTAGTCACACAAAGCCCTTGTAACCTGCTGGCAGTTTAGCAAATGCACATGCTTTCTTTTCTGAGCTTATCTCTGCTCAGTTTGATTTTTAAAAAAATATAAATTCCACACCTTAGAGCAAGGCATGTGTTCTGAGGTTGTGGAGCAGAAACAGGCCAGTCTGAATACAACAGAACTAAAAAATAATAAAAGTTATGTGGAGATACACACTGATTTAGGAGCTCACCTGAGAACACCAGGAACCCAATACCTCGAGTGAGAGATGTTACTAAGCCCCAAATCCTTAAGGTCAACTGAGGATTTTTTTTTGTTTGTTTGTAAATTCAAGTTTAATCAAGGTGGCTGAGAAAAGAGATTAACCTTAAACTCTATTTCTGGCCAGCAAGAGGTGGAGGAAATGTTGCAGTAGGCAAGCAAAAATGCATTGTTGACAAATGACTCCATTTATAGTCCAGATTTCGGACACATTGTCCTTAGTCACCAGTGACATCTAATTTGTCCCTAAAAAAACTAGCCCTTACATCTTTGTTACTTTAGGCTTTAGGTTAAGACGTGTGGATGTCCCTCATAAATCTGATCTCCTACAGGGCCTGTCTGCTCCCAGTAGCTTCCCAGTTGGAAAAAAAAAAGTACCCTTTCTTTTCCTTTCCATTCCGAAGACCTCCTCAGGAATAAAGAAATTGTCCTAAATTTAGACATGTTAATCCCACAGCGTTTGTGTGAAATAGGTTAGCCACTCTGAGAACAAAAGGGGGGAGCTGAAAGCTATAAAAAGCAAATGAAGGAGAGAAAAAAATATATCTACTGTACTTCACTGGCCAGAATCACTGTGGGTATATACTATACAGGGACATCCGTCAGCACTAATCAATACATGTGGTGTTAGTCATGGATGATAAATTTGAAAGGGATTATAACTGTAAACAGTGATCAATAGAGACTTGCTGGAGGAGACAGAGAGGAAAAAACAACCTTAAAATGTTACACGGTTAATAAAGTAGGGGGTCAGTCTTAAACAAAACTCCAGTGAGACCCACTTATTTCAGAGCTATTTCTACTAGGAGAAGAAAAAAAAAAACCCAGCAATTTTCACAAGGCGATTGCTACTAAAAGGGCACATTATTAATTTATGGTGTATTTGCTGATCCCTCTGTTTGGAAGTCATATTCTCCATTAGCATTTAGTTGGAGATGTTTTGTGGGATATGAGCTGGCATCACTGAGGCCCCAAGAGTAAAACCTACCTTCCCCCCCACCCTCCCCTTTGCTCCCCTTTTCCCTGCCAGTGACGATGGGCACATGAGTGATCAGGGCATTCACAATGGTGACATTCCTCTCCACAAACAAATTCATCCAGGGCTTCAAGTAAAAAATGCAGAGAGCCTCCGCTGTTCACCCACAGATGAATGGAACTATCTGTCTTGTCACCAGGGGTCGTAGCAAGAGGTTACTGCCAGTATATACCTTGGTTTCTGTGCTGACGTCTGCAAGCAGCTTCCTTAAAAAATAAAATAAAATAAAAAAATCCTGCCATATCAAGCACTTATCCAGTCCCTCTAGAACCCTTCTCAGATCATGTCTTTCCACACCTTTGGAGTCACAGCTCCAGGCTTGACATATATATTTTTTTTCTGCTGACCTTTTAGTGTCCTTTCTGCCACAGTGTGTAAACCATAAGCTGATATATGAAGGCAATTTTTAGTGGTGCCACTTGTATCTGAGTGATTGCACACACTTTACGTTTCTGGCCTGCCACCCTTCCACCTTTTGAAGATCTCTCTATTTCTTTTAAAGGAACTGCAACAGAGGTGAAAGGAAGTTTAACTGCTTCAAGACTTTGATGGCCCAAGAACACCTGTTTTGGGTTTTCAAGGTGATATGCTACAGAATGGCTGACCAGTGCTTATGTTCAAACACTAAATCTTTCTTCTCTTGTATATAGACCTGCAGGAGTTGGAGGAGGGAAAAGGAGGGGACGGGCTGTACAAAGCATTTCCCAAAATTTAAGCCGGCAGAGATCAGTGACCACAGCAGGGCAGCTTTGCAAATACGTGCCTGATAAGCTCAGAAGATCTGGAGTCCCGGCAACAGGGACTGCAAGTTAAAAAGCAAGAGCCTCTCTGAAGATTTTCATTGTCAGAGCAGGGGGATGGTCTCTGTGAAGATTTGCAGCAGACAGCTTCATACAGTATTTTTTGTTCCCTCTGTGACACTCCCTACCTTAGTGGAATCACTGACAGTTAAGCACTCAAAAGAGCACAAATGGTAAAATGGAATCAAACCTTTCAGCACAGAGCAAGGCTCCTTGTAAATTTTCAGCACACCACAGAGGTAGACTCCTACCTGATCACTGAAAGATGGACACATATGGATTAGTGCTATGATCTTGCAGTGGTCACTATCTAATACATTAGTTAAATCAAAAGGAAGTCTCTCTATAGCAATAAAATTGGGATCACAACAAGGAGTGAGCTGGCTCTCCGCAGGAAATCGGATTTTTTTTGCCAGAGGATACACCATACTGCAAACGTGCAAGATCAAAACCAGACACCAAGGGCATCCCAAGACAGGGTCACCAATGCATAAATATGAAGCAAAAGGATATATATTTTTAACCATCTGTAACCACAATCAATTTCATCAGCATAGAAATGCATCAACAAGGCGTGCCCAGCTTCAGCAGGCCTGGGTTAGTGGAGAACTGAGCCTCAAAAAGCAGCAGCAAACCTTGCATTCCTGGCTCAAAAAAACCGAGTGGGAATTATGGAGAACTGGGGGCAGAAAAGGGGACAAATGTAATAGGAGGATTGTGAGGTCAGAGAGAATGATTGAGGGGAGGGGAGGTTAAGGGAGCAGAGCAAGGAGAGAGACTACACTATGCAGTTTAACGTGGGGAGGCAAGGAGAGAGACTAACAGGCAGGGATGCTGACGACCAGTAAGGGAGAGTAGGGACAAGAGAAACTGAGTCAAAAGAAAGAGAGCAACTGCAGTGGTCTGGGTGATATGAGGGGCAGACATCTGCTAGGAAAGGAAGGGGTATTATAAATTGCTGCTTGCAACATGCACTGTCTCTCCATCTCAGGTGGGGGTTTGGTTTGGTTTGGTCTGAGGTTTTTGTTTAGTTTTTTCACCACTTCTCATACCATCTGATTTCCAGCAGAAATTTCAGTGGCGGTTTCCTGTTGTTTTGGGTTTTGTTTAGTTGCATTTTGGGGGTGGGAGTGGGGAAGGGCACCATCCCTGCATCTCCCCTTCTTTCACTGGGGTTATAGTGAGGGATAGCCTTCAACTAAGGTAAGTGTCACTTCCCCTACTACCTTTGTAAGTATCAGGAAGCTGCCGAAATCTGTACCCTTCTATGTGTGATATGTCCCTAGGAAGAGGGTCAATGATTTCTACCCATGCAAAGCAACAGCAGAGACAAGATGTGGCTGTACACCACCTCCCAGCCTATTCCCCTGCCTTTCCAAGCAGCAGGTAGAGAGAAAATATACTTTCAAGGACAGTTTAACAACAGCAGGAGAAACAGCTGGAGGCAGGTGGATGCAGAAGTTGCAGGAGAAATGTCAGGAGCTTCTAGGTAGCTCATGAATTAGGAAAAGCAACTTGGTAGTCAAATCCTAGAATCACAGAAAAGTAGGGTTGGAAGGGACCTCAGGAGGACAAAGCAGGAACATCCCTACCCCAACCATTCCATATGAGTGCTTGTCTTACCTATTCCTAGAAATACACAAACACCCCTGTCACACAACTACAATGCACAGAGCCCAAAGATACCAAAACATGCTAACCTGTCACAGGTAAAGCAGGAGGATGAGGGCACTGTTAATGTCATACCACCAAATGTGTTGTTAAATACAGTCAAGAGAGCTAAGGAAGAGAATCATGCGGCCCCCCCCCTCCACACACACACACACACACACACACACACACACACACACACACACACACCCCTCCCCTTGCTATGGAGGAAGGCAAAAATCCCTGCCGTTCATCCCAATCTGATCATGGGATAAAATTCCTTCCTGACCCCACATGTGGCAATCAGTCTCACTCTAAGCAGTGGAGCAACACCCTCTAATCAGCAAACTCTTGAGTTTTAGTTCCAGCAAGAGCATCAAAACACCCTACTCAACATCCCAAAATTCTGCCAACCATAGAAGTAGGAGAGAAAAATCCTTCCCGGCTCCATGTAGCAACCAGGAAAGCCAAGAAACATGGAAAAATACAGATATCCTCCATTCTGCAGTTTGGGGACAGCAAACAACTCCACCTCACAATTCCTTTCTGTCATTTTTTCCCTCCTTTCTTTCCCTGTATTACACATTCATCTGAACTGAAGTCCCAGAATCATGTTGGGTTTAGATGCAGCCTCTTATACAGGCAATACACATGCACTGTGCCCTTCGTCATAGAGAACCACCTTCTGGCCTTTCTTTGTCTCTTACCATAACATTATGGTCATGCAGAGTGACATCTATGGTCGTTCCTAGTGCATGGAAAATCATACAACACTGGTACTGTCTAGCCCCCAGGGAGGGGCAAAGGAAAGTCCTAACCATCTACACAAAACCTGTGTAGTGAGGTTGTTGTGGGGGATCTGGGAGAGAGGAAAAGTACATAGCGGCTATGTCATAGCCTATGAGTAAGTTTGCGAACCACAAACAGATTACCCTGTTACTACTATATTAAAACAGTAAAAGCAAAGGGATCACAGGGGTGCTTCCCAGTTGGAGAAAGGAGGTTTCCAACTATCTTAACCTAATTTTCATGTGAACAACCTGTACTCAAATTGCACATAGGATCCAGGACCTGGCTTTGAGCTTGTAAGGTTAAACATTGCCTTTCACTGCCTGAGGTTTAAGATTATCATATTTCAAGAATCATGAATTCAGCTAGTCACATGAGGCAACTAATCAGAAACCAGCACATCTGAAACAGGACAACATGCAAAACTATTACTTACATTAAATCTGTAACTATACATTTGGTAATTTGATAAAAAGACGACAAAATTCAGAGCTAAAACCTAACTGCAAAGCACAGACTATATTCTCTGCGTGCCTGATCTAAGCCCACTAGAAGTCACAAGAATGGGGGCTGGGGGGGGAGGTTATTTTAATAGGATTGAATCAGGCCTTCTGAGCACAAGAAGTGGAAATAATTTTCATTTCAAAGATGGGTGCAAAGGTGGTAGACAGGCAGCAGCAGTACCCATGCCACCCACTAGGGGTTGACTCAACACAGTGATCCTTTCCTACCTCTTCTAAGGCATCTCCTGACACAGACTGGGTTAGGAAAGGGACAAACCCTGGGGGACCAGCAGGGTTGAGCTCTTGTTTCTGTGGAAGTTTGTAGGCTCACACTAGTGGTCTAGTGACCCTGATGATATTGATAACAATTAGTAGACAGGGATTAAAATGGAAATGAGGAAAGGATTCATCTGTCACTTTATCCATCAGCTGTAGCTTGCCCCAGGCAACAGACACATGCTGGGCTTTTTGTTTGGTTGTTATTCCCTTGTTCAGCTCAGTGGGTTTCAGTGGTTCACTTAGTTGTTACTAAATTTTTCTTGAAACTTCTATAAAAAGAGTTTTGGTCAAATCCCCATTGATGACACCTAACAGCATTGAATGGGCAAACTATCAGTATATCTGGCTGTTATTAATGATTTCCTCTATCGGGTGGGTTGGAGGGCTTAGTTTTCTTTTTTTTCTTTTTTTTTTTCTTTTTTGTTAATTTAGCGTCTATGCAAGCTCTTGTCTTATTAAACCTTAAGACTGAAGCTGTCTGTTTAATCATTAACCAGGTATAGCAAAATATAGTGGCAACAGAAATGTTCTTATTTTACCTGGCCAATATACTTTCGCTTGGATCTGCAAAGACTAACAGCAAGAAATAAGAAGGTATGTACATTAAGTGTAATCTAGTCACACTCAGCCCTTCTCTCTCCTGAAATTGGTGACAAGGCTGTAAATTATGTTGGTTTCTGTGATGTGCACACATATCCACTAGAATCAGCACCAAGACTCTTTGTTCAAACTGGTAGGAAAATGGTATTTCCATCCTGTGGGGAATCCCAATATTTTAAAATTTGATTTCATCCGGAATCAAGAGGAAAAGTCATGTATGCATTTTTTTTTTCAGAACAGAAAATTCTGAAAAAATGGGGTGTTGGAACACTCAAAACATTGCATTTGAAGTTCCAGGTTCACAAACCAAAACATTTCAATGGAGTTTTTTTAACCAAATAAAAATATTTCATTTTGGTGTGGTTCAGAATTAGTCAGTGTTGTTCTAAGCTGCCACACTGCCTTCCGGCAGTTGTAGCATGTCTCAGGCTCCCACCTTCCTTCACAGTCCGGGTTTCCTGTCCAAACTACATCTTCCCTGATGCACCTTCCCTACCACATTTTTATGTGTTGTAAACCAGGTGTGTCAAATGTGATGCATGTTCTGGCCCATGGATCTGGGACCAACCCTGCAGGTAGCAGGCAGAGCCAATCTGGCACACAAGCTGGACCAGCACCACAGGGCACCTCATGGCACAGGGAGTCAGTCCCAGATGTGAGCTGCATGTGGTGCCTGCCCCAGACAAACTCTGTGCACTGGTTCTGGAGCCATCTGGACCATGCCAGAGACAGGGCACAAGACTGTCCAGCATCATGCAGTGTGCACCACATGCTAGCCCCCTGTGCCACAGGCCATGCACATAGTGCCAGGCCCAGCCTGCACACTGCCTGCAGCACAAGCCCTGGAGTGGGGTTGTGCATGCTTCCTGTGGCGCAGGGAGCCAGCACGCTGCATGCAGTGCCCCACCAAACAAGCCCTGCTCACTGGCTCTGGCATAGCCAGATCCAGCCCACAGACCAGTTCAGAGACCTACATCCAACCCACACAACTGGATTGTAGGTAGTGTGTGTTGTGAGAAGTGATCCTTTTAGTTAGACTTCCATTTCATCATATTGCGATTAACAGGCTGAGGGGCATGGAAAACAGTATTTCATATCAACGCAGATAAATCTTAAGATGTTCACATACGATGATAGGGAGGAATTGTTTTATTAATCATCTCTTTCCTTGGTCAAGACACTAAAGGATGAAATGCAGCCATGGAACAGACAGACAATGCTTAGAGACTATCACAGCACTGAACCAGCAGGTTCGTCATTAGCAAGTGTTCTATAGCTCGCCAAACTCATGATTATGGTTTCACTGCCATATGCTATCACAATGTGATAACAATGCTCTGATTTAAAGCAAACAGAAAATAAAGAAAATTATGTTTTGGCCAATAGTCTTTTTCATGGGACATCTCTGACCATTCAGCAATAAATGCATTCTTCACAGGTGTCTGGCCTCATGCCTTCCCCTCTCTTTATGGAAACGCACAGTTCTCCCACTTAGACTGAGCTTTGGGCTACAGAGCCCTACATATACACCAGGAATCCTGTTTATACCACCAAGTCCAATCAAGTTTGTAACCTGGAATCTTTCCCTTCAAGACTCTGTGATCTGTGATGAACAATCCAAGCAGGTGAACAACTTAAATCAAAGTTGTGTTTGATCTTAACAGTAAGAATAAAACATGACACAAGAGGAGAAGAATTTTAAAACATCAAAGGTCTACAGGCCGGTCTATGCTACATAAAGACTTATCAGCCCCAATGGAAGCCCAGGAGGTCCTCAATTCCCCAGCCACTGCTATCCTCTGGGACTTAAGTATTAGACTATTTCTTTAATTATGTCTCTGACAACTTTCATCCCTCCTCCTTGAAAGCAAAGGCATGCTTTTGCTTTTTGCCCTGCCAGCTTTCTTTGTTACCTCAGTTATCTGACTTTTGAGTCAGTTTAGTAGACTCAGAAGGTCAAGCCAAACCCATCAGGGGCAGTGGTTCTTCGGTTTTCTAGCAACCACACCTCAGGTGTTTGTTGAATGGTGGAAATGTTTGCTTTCCTATTTGTTTTCTAAAGCCCTGTTGCTTTGACCCCTCATATCCATCTGCAGAAATATCCCAGGAACTATATCATGTTCCACATTCATATTTAATTTTGATGAGCAATTCTAGATTTGCCGAACTCTTCTCATAGCTTCGATTTTCATGGGTTTCGCTGATTTGGTTCACCAGGAAAGCCTAGCTAAAGAAGAGAGGCCCAATACCAGCTCCTTGTCTCCTTGTAGTGCTGCAAGCACTGAAGTGACACAAAAAATCTTTGTTGCTTCTTAGTGTTTGCTGCCCTGAGGAATATGCTGCACCTCTTTAATAGGATGCATGCAGGCAGACCCCTCCATTCCCACAGAGCCCCACTACAAAAGGACTCCACATAGTGCCTCCAACTGCAGCGATGGATTATCTTCTTTTTAAAGATGGGGGCCATATTTTGCGTAACAACTGCTAGAGTAGGCCTCTGGTCATGATTGTGCTGCAAGAGATATGAGAATATTTTCTACCACCCTGCCCACATTTCAATCCTGAACATACTGATTTATAAATGCTTTCTCTTGGTTATTAGCAAATGTATCTGAGCTTTTTGCTATTGCTGATGGACTATTACCTAGCCAGAAGGCCAACAGAGCAATTTTTCCAGGGTTGGCTGCTAGCCAATTTACCCATAAAAGATTCCCAAATGGTCATTGAACCTTTAACCTTGACATAACAACAGCACAGTCACTGCCCAGGCTCCTGATGCTGCCAGAAACCCCTCTCACATTGTTATATGCAAATAATAGTTTAAAATAAACAGCACTCTAAAACACAAGATGAAGACGTACATCAGCTAAGTAAAGCTATGGGATGTGACTTATTTTATATCGTCCAAGATACGATCAATCTCTTCAAAATGTGGTTAACTTTTACATAAGGAGCCAGATTCTTTGGTGTAGGTTTGTGCCACACTGGTGACAATTGACTTAACTGCTGTCTTTTGGGAAATCACTAGTTAGTGTAGAGCTGCCTCGTGATATTCACACCACTATGGCTTGTAATGACATAGGTGAAGAACCTTAGGCATTTTGTTTGTCCAGCTGACTCTCTGCTGAGTTGGCCAGGGGCAGCTAGTGATGATTAGAGCCACACTCAGGCTATTCTTCCGGGAACAGACCTACCAGTAAGATATTCTGCAGACGAGGGAAGTATATGACTGTTTGGGAGTACTTTTGCAATCTTCCTCTGCCCCTGAAGAGAGTACACCCCAGCTGTAATTCATTATTTGAATCACAGCCTTCCTACTGGTTGTTTCCCATCTTTTTAAAAATCAAGTTTAAAAGAAAAGTCAACTTGAACCTGAGTTAGCCCCCAGCCTTGGATTTCCTTTTTCCATGATACCAGAAATGGCTCACTTTTAAAATATGACAGATTGATGCAAAGACAAATGGAAGTCAGCAAAAGGGACTCCATGACAAAACACTGCCCACAACTTATAGGAAAAAGACTGTCCCCACAACAGATTACATACAGTGGCAAATTCCCCTGGGTTGCAAATAAAGACTTGTAAAAGAAATATAAAGCTGAACAGAGGATGTATGTTTCAAACAATATCAAACCTAGAGTATGTATAGTTTTGTCAGAATGACCTGTTCTTCCAAAGTCCTGAGCCAGTAGCAGATCAGAGAACTCCAGTGTCTTGCAGGGTACATTTCCCAGATATGCCTTTTATCACCTGATTTTCCTACCCCTATTTGAGAAATAAAAGCTAATACAGACACAAGGAGATGAATCAGCTTCAGAGGTACCTCCTCCCTAAACTGAATGAAGGCATGCCTCTTAACAGAAAAACCTACTCTCTCTTCTGCACCTGCCATGAGCATTCTTGTAGGAGAAGTAGTGTGACTGCACAGTAAAAGGGAGCAAGCAGCATTTCTGGAACTCTTGTAAAGGAACTCTCCTTTTAACTGAAGAGACTAAGTCCAAGCACACCACTAGGACTGCTAGGCATTTGAAGCTGGACCAACAGATCTGCAGACCTAACAGCTATACTTATTAGGCTGTGAGCATGCAAAGGAAAGAAAGAGGCTGTTCTAACCACTAGATCTGGAGGAATAGACAGAGAGTAGCCAAGGAGTGGCATGGAAAGAATCCCCACAGAGCCAGAGGACTCCCCAGCTCATATTCCAGATGTTTAGACTATACAATGAGGCCAGAAGTTGGTCATTAGTCAGGACAGATTTGTATTTATCAGACTATGTCTATAGTTTCAATAGACAAGATTGCATTAAATTACATTCATATCACATCTGGAAGTCTGGAGTTTGGGGTTATTTTTAGGTGAAAGCAAAAACTTTGCCAAAACTGATGGGCAAGGTCCCCACTCACCAGTGAAGGTTTCTTATTCATCAGGGGCGAGTGGGCGAGTGAATTTGTCAAGACCTGTCGTAGCACCAAGAACTAAAAAAAATCTGCATCAGCTAGTGCCATCTGAGCCTGTCAAATTCCACTGTGAACAATATGTCACACTACTGGGGAGGCGGTGAACAATCTGAGAGCAAGAAAAAAGGAAGTTTTAAAATATCCAAAAAACTGACTCGAGGGGTTTTTAAAATGAAAAGCAAGCATACATACAGACACACACACATACACACCCACACCCACCCACACACCCACACACCCACACACACGTCCTTTACCCATCAGGCATCAGCTTAAGAGCTGGGACCCTCACATTTTTTAACTACTAGTATTTAAAGTGATTATTCCCTTAAGCCACTAGATCGCATTGCTCACTGGAATAATGTCACTATTGGTAACTATTCTTTTACTTCATGGTCATGGAGCAATAATGAATTGCTAATAAGGAAAAATGAAGAATAGGGTTAGCTGCTTAGACACCATTCTGTTCATGATTATCTGGATACCAGCCTTCCTAAAAACTTGCCTTAGCTCTTTTTCAAGCCAATCATTGATTTTATTTCCCGTCAAATTCTACTTTCAGCAGAAAGTGAGAATAATATAACTGTGTATTCATTTTGCATTGACTATTTACGGGAATGGTTATTTAGGGATTTGGACATGGTTGTGAATGGATAAACCTCAGTGAGACTATAGGCAGAAGTAAGTGCTCACTGATTAGTGCAAAGGGTTATGGATGCAGACATTAACTTTTTTTCTTCCAGACTTTTGCATCCCCAAAATGATACACTGGCTGGTTTCCACACTTCAGATTCTCTAAAACAATGATTCTCAACCAAGGTGCCACAGCAGCCTGGAGCGCATGAAAACCTTTCAAGGGTACCGCCCAGAAAAAGGAGATAAGCAAGGTAAATGCAGGCTCTTCCCTTCCAGCTGTTCCTCCTCCCAGAACTCACAACAGTGCAGGCTCTTCCCTTCCTCTTCCTTCCCACCCTGTCTTCCAGCAGGCAAGTGCAATAGTAAATAAATTAGTTTTTGAATTGGGGTGCTGCTCAATTCACAAAAGTTATTGACAGCTGCCTTGAGTCTAAAAACATTGTTCTAGAAGTATAGTCCTAGGCCATATCCGATATAGCCATTTGGAATGTTTTAGCTTGTCCCTTAAAGAAATGAACAGTGAGGGAAAAACAAGGACTTTGGCAAAAAAAAACAACCCTTGCTTGGCCCACGTTAAAAAACAGTCTCAAGGGTCAGTATTTTTGCCTTCATTCACCACTGCAAAGTACAATCATCTTAGTGAGAAATCCATTTTGGAACAAACCCCAGAAGGTGCTGATCATAAAACTCCCACTGATATCCAAGGATGGGGGTCCAGCACTGGAAATTCTATAAGAAAGTAAAAATACAGTTTTGTAGTAAAGACTTGCCTTTTAAGTTGCCTACTGTATTTGCAATTTGGTATTTTCTTTGCAATTCAGCTATGAAAAGGGCAAAATTCTATGCAATGTGACTCATACTTAGATAGCAGGCGATTTCCCTTCACTGTCAATCCCACACCTCTTCTAAAATGTCTGCAATCTCTAAAGAAAAGTCTAAGGGAAAGAAAAGCTAAAGGAGAGACAGCTTCATAGACAAGTGCATTGCCAGAGTAAAGAAGGGATAACCAGGAAAGAGCATGCTGAATTAAAAGCCAAAAATCTAAGAAAAGAAAATAGAAAATTAGAAACCTGTAGCCACTGAAAAACAAAACAGATGAACAACTCACAGAGCAAAGCAGCATACAAATTGCAGCGATCAATATGAATAACAAGAAAACCAAAGCTAAGGATCAAAATCTAAACCGTACTTGCAAAGTCTGAAATTACTTCTCTCTCTGAAGGCAGGGCCATTTCTCAAAAACAAATCATTGATGCTAATTACCTGTACAGGTTTGGAGAATGAAAATAGAACCTTTTATCTTTTAAGGGGGCAAGACATTAGAAAATACATCTTTAGGTCAGTGTACTGAAAGGTATTTTTTTCCCCCTCCACTATGATTTTATAATCCCAATTTGAGCAAAACAAAATATTTCCCCAAATCCCAGCAGTATGACATAGCAGAGATATCACTGTAAGAATTTTAAAACAAGATTGTTTGAAAAATATACTTCTGAAAACAACAAGCCCTATGAAGATTCGCTGTGTAGCTCTAGGTGCAAGTGTGGAACAGCCTTTTGAGACAATAACCTGATTCCCAACTTCTCAGTCCAGTGCTACTACTTCAACAACAACAACATGGGCACTTGTACACATGATGGGGGGTTAATCCTCACTAAATTAAACAGGTTTATTAAAATCGACGTGTTGTGTTTTAATTTGTTCTGTCACTGTGTACAGCTACCCCCCTTTTGTTCTCAGTGCCCTAATCACATTAAATTACAGCAGGGGGCACCAGCAAACCGCTAATCCCCTAGCTCCCAGGGCACATCCCCCCATCCCCAAAGCCGCAGCTGCCTGCCAGGAGCCCCATGCCCGCCCCCAGCCCTTGGCCCTGGCCTGGCCAGAGAGGAGGAGACATGCACTGCCCACCCTGGAGCCAGGGTGCCCCCTGTGTCATGCTGCCATTGGCGCCCCAAGGGGTGCCTTGATTGCCAGGGGCACCGTTGCTCCATAATCTGCCCCTGATTAATGCAAGCAATATAAAACCACCTGGTCACTTTATGCAGGCAGCTGGGAGCAGTTGTATTCCCTGGTACAAATTGTGGCTGCCCAGGCCCATTACTGCAGGTAAGTGCCTGCAGGCAGCCCCGGTAAGTGCCTACCACCTGCACGGATACCCCAGCATGACCACCTGGCCCATGCTGCCCCTGGCTCCCCAAGGGGGCTCATATTTTCCAGGGAACCCATCAGCACATCATCCACCCCCGGTTTCTGCAAGGAATTAATAATCACTTTGCCAGCTAACATGCATGGCTGGGAGCATTTTCATTTGCCCTTCAAAACAAATGGCAACTGCCCAGTCTCAGGATTGCCCCAGTTCGTCACCACAGCCTCATCCCCACAGCTACAAACAATATACTTATGAGACAGAATTGTTCACATGTTTTACGAGGCCCCTGATGGGATCCTTTGTCAACTCCTGTTGATTTTGTAGTGAGGAGGACAAAACCAGGGATCCTGGCTTGAGTGTCTACTAATGACCCACACTGAAACAAGTACCTGCCCATCAAGCTTATGCAAGCCCCTCCCTTTGCCCCCATATACACATGGAACATGAAGTCAAGCATACAGACACCTTTAATTTAGACAATTAAATGTAATTGATAAAGAAAACATAAATTGGTCAGCCAGAACACTCATTTGGGCATTCAGATCACCTGTGTTCAGGCTAACAGAAGACCTCTGAGGAAGTCTTCATCTGCCAGAAGCTCAACTTGAGGGTACGAGGCTGAAAACTGACAGCCCCCCATGACCACTGTACTAAGTATATTTGCTCAAAAAAGGAACTGGCTTTGTGAATGTGATTACACGTGGAAAGTCTTCGTGGACCATCCCACACCCTGCCTCTTTGCATGTAATCTTGAGGTGTTTGGGACCCTGAGCTGGAGTCTCCCATGTGTACAGATGTTGGCTATGCAGAGCCAAGAGACAGAAGCCTTTTGTGAAACTTTGCAACATTACAGAGATAAGAGGCTCTGCAGCATGAGCCATGCACTGCCTTGCCTCAGATGAGGCCTCAGCTGTAAACGGGGGTGCCTCCCCAGTGAGAATGGTAAGTCAAATATGCATGGCTACATCCAAGGGGCCAATGAATGGGCCCCCTCCTCCCAGCCATGTTTGGTCCACTGGGCCCGGTAGGCCACTGTGTGCTGGCTGCAATAACCACTGCCGCCACTCATAATGCTTCTTCCCACCCCTGCCACTACAGGCCAACTGCTCTGCTCTGCTAGTGCACAGCCCTTGACACACAGGCTCATGGGACTGCAGGACAACTGGGGTGAGGATCTAATCATGCAGCCACCATCCCCTCTGGGGGCATCTCCAGGGAGGCACCCTGGGTCTGGTCACCCACCGCAATACCAATGTGCCCCAAGCATGCCCCTGCTTCATGTGCCCCAGGCGGTGCATGATGAGCTTTTTGTGCATGCTGAAGGGTGCCTGAGCCGCTATGCCCTGCTGCTGATGATCCTGCTGGTGCCCCAGGCATACCTGCATCCCTGGTTTGGGACCTTTAGCTATGATGTGTGGGAGGCAAGCCTGGCCTGTCACACAGCCTCCACTGATGGCTTGACAGATACTGTTGCAGAGCTACACAACCCTGCCCCTCACTACCAAGGACGACATCGCCACCGGAATTAACACCTTTGTTGGCATGTGAGCAGTGCACTCCCACCCAACTGTGGATACTTTGGATGCTAAATAAAGTTGTGAAAATTGTCATGCCTTGCCTGCATGCTGTGTTGGTGGGAAACAGGGGCCAGGATGGTGCAGTCAGGCCAGGCAGGGAGCCCAAGAAGTGTCTTGCACCATAATGCTATCCTAATCCGATCTACATTTAGCACTGGCTAACCAGTGAGGAAATAAATGCAGACAGAATTGGCCAGCTATTCCTTAAGCCACCATGCCCACCTGGGCCATGCTGCTCCTGGCTCACCTTGGTTGCCAGTGGCCCCATCTTCCCATGATAATCTGCCCCTGCTTAATACAAGGAATATGAAACTTCTCAGCCACCTTTTGCAGGTGGCCGGGAGCAGTTTCATTCCCCGGTAAAAAACTAATTGTGACTGCCTGCTCCCAGGACTGCAGGCAGCAGACAGCCATGGGAAGTGCCTGCTGTGGCGGGCCAGTAGGGGGCGCTCCTGCGTTGAGCCGCCCACCTCCCTGCGCCCGACCACCTTCCAGGCTCCGAGTGCCTCCCTTAGGGTGCCTCCCATCCGGCCGACCCCTTCCCTAGAGCACACCCGCTAGCCTGGGGTTCCCGCGGCCACCATCCAAGGCTCTGGACTCACTTCTGGCTCTGTGCACCTTGGAAAACACAGGCCTGATCGTCCAATGGGTACTAGACCCAATACTAGCACTTGGGGCACTTCCCCAAGTCAGGGGCTGATTAGGAAGCCTCCCTTAGTCCACCGACCTAAGGGGCCTCCTTGGCATAATTTAGACCCACCCCTCAATAAGTCTCCCACACCGGTCACAAGGAGAACTTTATTGATTACAGGGGTAGGGCGGAAACAGGGTAAAAGGTAGAGCAATATCATAGAAATCTTACAGGAATATCAAAGGAATCCCATAGAGCAAACGAGGGTGGCTGAGGTAGCCGTTTCAACACGCATCTGAGTTACTGAAGCTAAATATCTGATCGGATCTCGAGTAGGAGCCAGGTTCAGAGTCACCTGGATGACCGCATGGCTAATGGCTGCCTTCTTCCTGGCCCGGGCCTTTAGATAACCTCTCTGACCTCAGCAGCCCGGTCCAATCAAAGCTGCCAATACTGGCTACAAACCGACCAATCTACAAAGCATCCCTGGCTACCTGGGCCCGCACGCAGGGCCGGGTCTTCCCCACCCTGCCCAGGTGACCAGAGCATCACCTCCCAGGCGCCAGGCTTTTGTCTGCAGACAAGGAGCGAGATCCCCACTGTGAGGGATTCGACGGCCGCCTCTCAGGCTGGTGGAGACAGATCTCGGGAGAGGGGCACCGACAGTGGCATTTCTGCCACACCTGCTACCTGCATAGATACCCCCGCTCACCCAGCATGGCCCTTCCCAGGATGCTCACCTGGCCGATGTTGCCACTGGCACCACAGAGGGGGCCCCGATTGCCAGTGGCACCATTAGCCCATAACTCGCCCCTGCTTCATGCAAGAAATATGAACCCACCTTTTGCAGAAGCCAAGAATAGTTTCATTCTCCAGGAAAAAGCTAATTGCAGCTGCCCAGGCCCAGCACTGGAATCAGCAGACAGCTGATGCACTGGTTACCTAAACTTCACTTTTCAGATATTTTTGTCACCAAAATAATCTTCACTTTGCAGACATTTTTGTCACCTTGCATGACCCAGGATAAAGGCTGCATTTCTGTGACCAAGCAGCCGCAATTTTCTTGTTAGTGGGAAATTAAATCACTCCCTCTTGGCCACTTGCATAAAGTGGCCAAGCAGTATTTTCTTCATCACATTAAGCAGGGGTGGATTATGGGCTGATGGTGCACCTGGCAGTCAAGGGCCCCCCTTGGCAAGCTGGGAGCAGCACAGCCCAGGCATGCACCCTGGCCAGGGAAATGATGGGTGGCTGAGGGTGTCCATGCAAGCAGCAACCTCTTTCCAGGCCTGCACAAAGCAGACAGGCAATTTTATATTTCTTGCATGAAGCAGGGCGGGTTATGGACCGACAGTGCCACTGGCAATCAGGGAGCCCCAGGGGAATCAGGGGCAGCATGGGTCTGAGTAGGGCCATGCTGGGTGGGCAGAGATGTCCATGCAGGTGGCAGGTGCTTCCCCCTGCTGGGACCAGGCAACTGCAATTAGCTTTTTACTGGAGAATGAAACTACTCCCGGCTACCTGCATAAAATGGCCAGGCAGTTTTACATTCTTTACATAAAGCAGGGGTGGGTTATGGGCCGAGGAGGGTGCCACTGGCAATCAGGACCTCCCCCCCGGGGAGCCAGAGGCAACACAGGTTAGGCAGGTACTCTGGGCAGGGCCATGCTGCACAGGCGGGGGTGTCTGTGCAGGCAGCAGTCACTTTCCCGGAATGCCTGCTGCCTGCAGTGCTGAGACCAGGTGGCCACAATTACCTTTTTACCACTCCTTGTCACCTGTGTAAAGTGGCCAGGTGGTTTTATATTCCTTGCATGAAGCGGGGGCACTCATAATCCACCATGAGCAGAAGATTGATTCATGTCAGCCTGGGCTACTATACCTGGTGTCCAAAAATAACCACTACACACAAATACCTGCAAATTGAGGCAACATCTGGTGGACAAAGGGACTCATTACACATCATTCAGTGACTTAACCTATACATGAGACAGATCAATCACTGTATCGTTGCAATTTACAGCGATTCAAACTAAAATGCATTGGGATGTGGTTTATTTTGCAGAGGAACAAACTCATTTAAATCACAAAAAAACCTGGATATATAAAGTGTGACACAATTAAACTGCAAAAAAGGACAATTTTTGTCACGTGTACAAGCGTCCCATATTTTTAGTCATGGAGAGCTCCCTTCCTGTCTTTTCAAATATTGCTTCACAGTCCCTTGGAAACTTGTTAATTTTTCACTTTTATGCTTTTATGCTTTATGCTTCTACCTGCTCAGAGATCTGTAAAAACACGTATAAGAAGTATTTAAAAGGATACTTATGAAAGCTGGTAGGCCTAAAATTAGACTTATCAACTATGATTTGCTTTATAAACACATACAAACAGTGTTATATCATGCTTCTCCATCTTCAAACGGAGAAGGGAATAAAATATAATCTAACCCTATTACCCCAAACCCTACTTAGCCAAAAATTCTTCCTCCCCCAACCCTGACCATCCTTCTCATGTCTCCCAAATGATTATTTCTTCCATGTTTCTCTGAAATACCATTCATCCAAATATTTTAGAGGTTAGGCAGGACCTCTGAAATACCATTCAGTTAGGCAGGACTGTACTTTTTAGAGCAGGGGTTTTCAACCTTTTTTAGTCTAAGCACCCCCAGCAGCCAGACGCCAAGTGGGGGGCAGTGGCACACAGCCAGCTGCTGAACGAGGAGGCGGGGACAGTACATGGGTGGGTGGAGCAGAGCTGGGGTGGAGCAGGGATGAGGGCAGCGGCACCCCTCTGCAGGGCAGGAAAACTCACTGGGTTGGTGTGTAGCGGTGGCGGCTGCCACATGCGAGCTTCCCTGCCCCAAAGACGGGTGCCGCTGCCCTCACCCCACCCTGGCCCTGCTCCTGGGAGGTGGCAGCACTCCATCCCTGCCCACCCACGCATACCCCCTAGGACTGGTCCAAGTACCCCCAGGGGTATGCATACCCCTGGTTGACAACCCCTGTTTTAGAGGATTTGTGATCTTCCCCATGACTTGGACAGGGAGATATTTTTAAAATTTAACTACACTGTCAGCAATATAGGTCCAAATACAGGCAATACATTGAAGAATTAAACAGTCTAGGTATGGAGGAAAAGAATGTCTGCACCCAGCTTCACTGCTTTCAAAAAGCAACACTCTGAGAATAAAGAAATGGTTGTGATAATACTTCACTTGTGGTGAGCTTTTCCCAGATCCTAGAAGACTCTCCCCCAGCCAAAGGGCTACTGTTCACAAGTATTACCACTGAGACTAGCCCTGAAGGCTGGTGAAAAAAAAATGAGATACCCAAAAATCAAAGAGAAAAGAGAGAAGTAAAAAGTGGGTGAAAGGTATACAGAGAAAAAAAGTGCAAGCCAAGGTAAATGACCACACTATTCATAGAGCCACTTGGGATCTCTACACTACACTGAGGACAGATATTCCTGAGCATGCTCTGCCCATCCCTTTCCAATCAAATGCACAGAACCCAGAAATGCATCAGCGTAGCCACCTCAGGGACATGCGCATATATCCACTCTACAGACCTCTATCTCCAGGGTGCTGGAGAGCAGGCAATAGGTAGCAGTCCCACTTCACCACTGCATTTCCAGATCTAGATTGTGGAACTGGGAGCAAGTGTCAAGGTGTCCTTGAGGCTGTCCATCCCAGGAGGACAATGAGATTGTAGTGTAGCCCTACCAAGAAACCCTTACCCAGGAAGCTTGTCAGCTCTGGATCAGGCAGTCATTCTTTTATCATTCTGCAGCCTACAGAGCACCTTCTGGTGAGCAGGGAATGTGGAAAACAACAGCCACAGTTAGGGAACACAACAGCACTAAGCGCCCCTCAGTTTTCACATGCCCATACCATTAAGTTAACAATAAAAGGAGACCATAGTGGTGATATGCACGCAATCCTAGCTCAGAGCTCTTCAGTTTGTTTGCTTGTCAGGTAACTTCAGAGAGGCCATGACTCAAGTTACGAACTGCATTACAAATGCCTGGTAGATCCAGATTATTCTAGACCTGATAGCAAGCTAGTTAAAGAGTTCACCAACATAAAGCTCTAAGGCTA
The DNA here is from genome assembly GCF_000455745.1 of Alligator sinensis. Lineage (NCBI taxonomy): Eukaryota > Metazoa > Chordata > Crocodylia > Alligatoridae > Alligator > Alligator sinensis. The sequence continues at coordinate 2,097,096 of NW_005841866.1, forward strand.
AACTCAATTCTGTCATAAGTGGGCACAATTCCACTATAGTCACAGACATTATACCAGGATCACATTTGACCAGCAGCATCTATAAAAAACAGCCATTTAGTAAAGAGTTAGCTGTGTTAATGATCCCATTAAACATGGCATAAGGCACAATTAGAGCTAACCTGGCCCTTTGTAATGTGTTTGTCACTGGTCTCATTCCTCTTCAGGCTGTTGCAGCTCGAGATGGGCAGCTCTATTTACAACACAGAATGAGCTCTTGAAAGTCATCTGGCTGAGTAAACTGTGGGAGTTGGTGAGCTGAGAATAATACCTCATTAAGGCAGGCTATAAAATAATTTCTTTGACAGCATTCATACAATGATCAAGTTAGCACAGCCCTTACAAATGATGGTTCAGTACATTATAAATTCACTTTCCCCTACCACATAAGGAGCTGCCAAGAAGGCAACTTAGAAGGATGCAGCTGTGAATCCTGTGTTTGGAGGTCAAGGGACTTTTTGAGGTGTGTATTCAGTCTATATACAGTAGGTTGTCTTGGTACGGCTAGTTTTAGGGCCTCGAATATGCCAGGTTGAAAGAGCTGTGGTTGGTTGTTTCTCTGAAAGGAGGTTACACATCTTTGGCTCTTTGATCAAACTCAGTACCAGAGATGAATTACCTCTCCATGTCAGTGATGGGCTGAAGCTAAGCAACTTGGCTCAGTATTTAAGTTAGTTGCCAGACAAGCAGTCGTTGTAAAACAAGGCAGTTTCAGAGGAAGTTTGGGGAAGATGATGGGGAGGTTTGCATTTTAGCCACATTTCTACACTCAGTACTGTGTTGACCAATGATATGAGTGGCTGTGAGCTGAAATGTATGTGCATTTCTTTCCTGCCCAAAACTGAATGGGGTTTCTTCCAAATGACATGCAGGAGGTGAAAATGCTAAATGAAAAGATTTACAGTCTGGAAAGACAAAAACAAACTATGCAGCCTCAGATAGGCAAGACATCTGCAACTGCAGGTTCTAGAAAGAAAGGAACTAGCTACCAAGGAGCCAGAGAGGGAATAAACCTGGAAAGTGGCTTCTCCATTCACACCTGCTAGGGAAAGTGAACCAATCACAGTTTAAGTGCTTGATAGAGAAGAAGACAGGCTAGGTGTGACAACAAGAGAGACGATAGCCAGGAGAAGTCCCATACAGTTAGAAGTATCCAATAATTAATATTTTCTCATTGTGGAAATGATAGAATATAAACCTGAAGGTCTAGCTGGTCAAATAGAATAGAGGGGTATGTAGAACATACCCATGGATGGCTGCTCAAACTAAACCCAGAAGGAAATCAAGCAAGCTCCCCCAGAAAATTCTCCAGCCGTTCAAGGAAAGCAGCTGACCTCTGTTAGGAATTCTAAGAAGGGAAAGAAAGGTTCTACAAGGTACAGGCAGATAATGGGACAGTGTGCTGTTTCTTGGAGCTAAGACATGAGAAGTGACTCACTCTAAGGTTATACCTACACTACATGATAGGGACATCCATAAAGCCCACAGTCTCCAGAGGGTATTAAACAACAAAGGGGAAAGAGAAAATAGACGTGTAGAACAAAATTAAATTCTTAAATTGTCAATACAGCAATGCCAAGAGCCTAGATAATAAAAGGGGGGGGGGGGAAGAATTAAATTAGCTTATTTCTGAGTACAAATATGATTTGCTTAGTTTTTCTAAGATGATTCAAATGGCTGGAATGTTAAAAATCAATGCTTATAACCTATTTAGAAAGGTGAGAGTGGGCAAAAGGAGAGTGGACATGGCATTCTGTATCAAAAATGCTATCACCTGGTTTTGAACCAGTGACAATTTGGATGTAATGTAAATGATTTTTAATGCATATAGATCCATGTTGGTGTCTGCTAGAGACCATTGAATCATAGTAGTCAATAGGATGATCAACTCTTTTAGGGCTTACCTATAATGAGTTGGGGAAAAAAGCTATTAGCATATGGGACTTCAATCTGACTGACAAATTCTGGAGGTCTCATGCTGCCAGTACTAAAATGCCCTCAGAATCTCTAAAAAAATTATAGACAGCCAATTTCCTAATTCAGGAAGCCTTGCATCCAACATAGCCTAGACTCCCTCTTGACAGAAAAAGTAATTGATCCCAGAGCTACAATTAATGGATGCATAGGTGTTAACTGATCATTATTTGATTGTATGTTTGTTGAGTACAAGCAGAATAAAGTAGATACAGTAAAATGCATACATACACTCCCATGTATTTTACAAAGCTCAGTTTCAAAAGAATTCAAACATATCAATGATAATTAGGATCCATTTACAAATATGTTACTAGATGCCATAAAAGTCACAATGCTATAATCAAGAAAGAAGTCTCCCTTTGTTCAAAAAAAGTGTAAAATAAAAGTAGCTTTAAAAATAATATAACACAGGATGAAAAGGGAGAGTTCATAGCACTGATTCTAGTTCTGCACATAACACTTCCAGAACCAGAGCATAACTGTGCTAGCGCAGTGCTGTGCAAAGACCTGTTGAGAGGCAGAGCCCATTAGCCTATATACAGCACCAGAAGTAAACCCAATCATGCTACTGTTATTTCTAGAGCTAGCATGCATACAGCCAGTGCAGCATGTTTCAGTATTGTGCTGTTATATGCCATGTAGACATATACCAACATTTTTAACAGAGTTAGCTGAGGTTCTCTCTACATGGTTACTCCTAATTTTTTATAAACCTTAAAACCCTAGGGAAGTTATAGAGGACTGAAAGAAAGCTAATGCTGGGTCAATATTTAGAAAGGGACGTGGAATTATCTGGTAATAATATGCCTGATGCAGATTCTAGATAAAATAGTGGAATAGCATAAACAAAAAATAATTATTAAAGGAGAATAGTATTATTAATTAATCATAATGTATCACAACAATATGATAGAATTGTAATATAATAATATAATTAAATTCTAAACATGGGTTTATGGAAATTTAGCAGACTATCTTGATGAAAAGTTTGGATGACAAAGGAAAGGGTATTGATGTATTATACTTAAACTTGTTTAAAATACTGGACTTGGTACTGCACAACATTTGATTAGAAAACTAGAATGAAATAAAATCAACATGGCACACAATAAATGTATTAAAACTGACTATCTAATAAATCTCAAAATGTAACTGTAAATGGGAAACATCATTGAGAAGCTGAGTTTTTAATCGGGTCAGAAGGGACAGCTCTGTGCTGTGACTTGGGCAAAAAAAATAAATGGTTACTGATAAAGTTTGCTGATGACACAAAGATTGGGGAAATGATAAACGGTGAAGGGGGCAGGACACTGATACAGAGATATCTAGATTGCTTTGTGAGCTGTGTGAAGTAAATTCCTATCTCTATAAACAAAAATGCAGGCCATAGTTGGAGAACAGAGAACTCCATCCTAGGTGGCAGTGTCACTGAGGAAGGTTTGGAAGTACTGAGGGATAATCAACTGAATGCGATTGTCATCCTTGAATGAATAAGCTGTAAAGTTAAGAGGAGGCTCAAGGTAGGCCCGAGAGGTTAGCAAATAACTGTATTTGTTACTGAAACAATTGCCACCAGAACACTGAATCCAGTTTGGGCATCTACCATTCAAAGAGGTAATTGGTAAACTGAAGGCGACTCAAGAGTTGCAAAAAAGACTGGAGGATTGGATGCATAGCTTATGCTATAAGATTAAAGGAGTTCAACCTATTTAGGTTATTAAAGAGATGGTTAAGGGTTGACTTGATCGTAGACTACAAGTATCCACATGAGAAACAGAAATTTAATAAGTAGAGGGCTCTTCAATCTAGCAGACAAAAGTATAACGAGATTCAGTGGCTAGAAGTTGAAGCTAGATTAATTCAGATTCAAAATAAGGTTCAAATGTAATAATAAGACTGCATAACCATTTAGTAAGGGGGATTGGTAGTTTCTCCATTTCTGTAAATGTTCAAATTATGACTGAAGGCATTTCTAAAAGATTGGCTCTACTTCAAAGAGGAATTAATTCAGGGAAAGCCCATGGTCTGCAATCTGCAAAAGGACAAGCAAGATGATCAAAATGACTCCTTCTGCTCTCACAATCTTTGAATCATATCTCTCATTCTTGCATGCAAAGCCTACTTCCAGCACATGCTCCCTTCCAGGGCAGAGCTTTCTACTAATCTTCAATTGACTTGACAGGCTGCTTGCCTGGAGAATGCCAGCTAAAGGGGCAGAGTTCCAAACTTCTCTCTCCTGGGATGGAGTCAAACACCTAGAGTAATTCAGAGTACACATATCCCAGTTTATGAACATAAGGAGGGTGGCATTTCCCTTGGAATATTTTTATTTAATATGGCCTTTTAAAAGGCTGCAAATTCTGGGATGATGTCATTTTTTCAGGTAGGTGCCACATCTTTATTATATTCCTAACTTAGCATTTTTTATGTTGTAACATTTGAGATCAGACCTTAAGAAATAGTAACACATGAGCTGATATACAGAGAAAGACATACAACTTTGAGCTGAGAATGAGACAGGATTTTAATCCCCAAAAAGTTATGCCTCTGCTCTCATGTATACATGTAAATTTGGTATAATTTCCCTAATTCAATGAAGCCCTTATATGGCTTTATTTAGTTCCTTACCTTTACTGTTTGTAGCCTGTGCTTTGTATCTACTTGGCCACTGCCACTGGACTGTTTCTTACATGTGCCTTCACTGCTTATCTTCAGAGACAGAGTTCACTTTTAATTCCCCTTTTTATAATAAATAGGGGGAAATTGTTTATTTGATACATTACAACATTTTGGAGGTGAAGGCAATTGAAAGAAAAATGCCTGCCTGGAAAATTAAGGTACAGACTATGACCCAAATACATGGACACGTGTTTAGCTTTAATTATATGGGTAAGACTGCTCACAAGCTTCAAGTCTGCATGTACAAAAGTGATAGCAGCATGAGGTCTATGCTTTGTTTAGAAAAAAGAATACTACAGTGGATGCTGGGGATATTTTAAAGTGAACATTATGAAACTGCCTCATTTTTGCCACTCAACACTTAAAAATAAATATCTAGCCACCATTTTAACTATGAATAATCAAAAAGGCCCTTGCCGCTCTGAGTAACAGCAGCAAGTTGTTCTATTGACACAATGCTAATGTAGGGAATCTACCAATGAAATCTGTCAGCTACTCATTGGTGAGCATGCCAGTTTCCAAGCCAGGAATCATGTGGGCCAACAGGTGATCTGAAACATACTGTATCAGGTATCTCGACTCAGTGCCAACACAGAATTTTAGGAAAATGTTTTAACAGGCAGGGTACTGATGGCAACTCGGAATCACAGGAAAGGAAATCTAGCTAAATAGAATTCTTCATGACACTTAAAAATCAGATGATCTAGAATAGTTTCCTCTCTGGGGAAGCAAAAACTGCAGTGCAGAAGTGTCACTTCAAGCTTGAACAAGTTTATACCACTAGCAGCAGAACTTGTCAGAACACTGTCATGAAGAAAGTGACAGCCATAAATCAGGCCCAGTATACCTATGAAAGTACCACTAAACACCCTTGCTTTATAGGGAAAGGGTGTCACAGTGACAACAGCCATCTAAAATGCCCCAACCCAAATAACTGCATGATGAGAATAAATCTGAAGAAGTACTTGTGATACCCTTTTACTCTGTGTTGCCTACATAAAACTGGAGTAATTCCAGTTTTCCTATTCTGAAAAGATTTGCTCTGAAACCAATTTTGCTTTGTTAATGCAAACAGAAAGGCAGTTGCTATTGATCTCCCTATTAAATAGTTCTGGTAAACATTTTGACTAGCTGTGCAAACTTAATACAGATGTTACACCTGCATAGATCACTACAGACAGCTGATACAGTGAGTTAATGCATACCCCTGAGAGTGAAAGAGAAGGGGGCCAGGGAGGAGGGGGAGAGAGCAGTATGGACTATGCTAAGAAGAGTTGAAGCTAGACTATAAACATTCTTCTCACTGTTAAACTGTTGTCTGCCCAAATGTATTATCAAGGCAGACTACAAACATGTGTGTGCAGGTTTGTGTGTGTGTGAATTCATATACATGTATGTTTATTTCAAATTAAAACAAATCCACTTTTCTATTTAGTTGCTGCATGGAGACACGTTAGACAGAAGAAATCCCCCAGCATGTATTCTCTTATGAACATGCTGATAAAAGGAGTTCTGTACAAGTGGCTAAGTGCAGTAGGGCTCTGTTCAGCAGAAATTCAGTCTCTGAAGGTGCCAGAAGCAGAGAATCCAGGGGATTCCATAGTTTGGCAATGAAAGAGCACAGCCCCAATTTCAAAAACAAAATTAAGAAATCCCTCTTTTCCTTTGCTACTACAGATCTCGCTCACCTGTCCTACACTATGCTCACCAGACTGCCACAGAAAATGAAGACATAACTCCCCCTCTGAACATATAGGAAAAGTACCTCACACAGGTGACATGTTAAGAGCTGAATTGAATGCACCTTGTGAGAAGATCAACAAAATAATTTTAAAAAGAGAGAGAGAAAGCAGACACAATGGGGAAGAGAGAATGACTGTAGGTGGACTGATTCATTTGTGAATGAAAGGACTTAAAATAAAGCATGCAGCTTGTCAGGTCATGTTTGTCTGAGCTTTGACTACAGACTTTTCTGAGCTCAGTATCATGATATTTTCAACCAGGTGAGTTAAGGAACACCTTAATGCATGCCTTAACTTGGATTCAGACAGGCAAGCAACCTCAGCTGGGGCAACACAATTGGACATTCATCTCAGCCAGACACGAGTGGCATGGGCTGTCCAAACTAGACAACAACAATAAGGTACATTGTTCTAGTCTGAGGTGTCAGAGAAGTTGTTCTTCTGGCAAAGAATAACACTGAGTGTTCAGGAAGGTACTTTCTATGAATATTTTAGAAGATTAAAAAATCTCTACAGCAGCTAAGACAAAGATCTAGTATGTGGAGTATGGCCCTTCCATACACGGCTGAAAAATCCCCCAAACTTACAGTGTTATTATCAAGTGCCATGCACAGGCTCCATTCCCAAAAGGTAGTATTCCAGAAAATAGTGTCACACTCACACTAGCACTTCAATATTTTCTGAGTGTAACACTCTAGAGAACTGGAATGGAAATTCCACAAAGTGTTGAATTATTCATAGTGTACAACAGGCCTGTGCAAATAGGGAAGTATTCAATTTGGATTCGGCCAATTTGGAGGACAGTAGTTCGATTCAGAGATTCGGATCACTGTCCTGAATTGATTTGGCAGAATCACCTTTAGAAGATTCAGTGCTGATTCAAAGAGATTCGATGATTTGGACCGGCTGGGGAGAAGCAAGCACAGCAAGGAGGCTGCAGGGTCTTCCACAGGTCCTCCGGGTGTGCCTGCCCCTGCCCCAGTGGGGGCAGCCTCAGGGGCTCTACCCTGCTGCTGCTTGCCCAGCCAGCGTGGGGGGCATGATGCAGTGCGGCTAGCTCCAGGCTGCAGCAGGGCATAGTCCCCACTCCCAGAGCTGCCTCACCCACTTCAGCGCTGGGAGCGAGGGATCTGCCACGCCGCTGCTTGCCAGCCAATGCGGGAGGGCATGGGATGTGGGTACAGCAACGCTGGGAGCAGGAGCTCTGCCCTGCTTCCATTTGCTCCCTTCTACCTGGAGGGGTCCCCTCCATCCCAGCTGGGCAAGCGGCAGCAGGGCAGAGCCCCGCTCCCAGCACTACCGTGCCCACATCCCACACCCCTCTCCCCTCCCCAAGTAACACGCCCCCCGCCCTGGCTGGACAGCTTGTCCCAGCCCCAGCCCCAATCCCTCCCTCCCCCAACCCCAACCGACTTACCAGCTGGAGGCAGCTGTCAGCTGCCTCCTTAGTCTATGGCCTAATCTCCAAATTGGTCAAATATTTTCCGAATCGATTTGGATGTTTTGAATTGATTCAGAGCTTTAACTTGGTCTCCTGATTCAATTTGCATTCAGATATTCGGTCCCCAATTTGGGCCAAATCTCTTCTGAATCGAATCAGCTACTGAAGCTGTGCACAGCCCTGGTGGATAACACTGGTGTCAAGCATAACCATTTCTTTTGCTATGAATCATGCCCAAACCAATCTAAATACTCACTGAAAAGGATGGACAAACGATTTTCGTTGTAGGGGTGCTTGACTTTGATGCTATTTGTGGTGTATGATTAGTCACCAAAGATACCTGACATTTGTTTCTTTTCCCTGACTGAAGAACAAGCTCTTTTAACAAGGACAGGGCTGGCCAACTTCTAAGGGGCCATGGGCCACACCAGCAGGGGCTGTACACCTATGGGCCTCATCAGGTAAGTCATGCCCCACCTCTGTTCCCACAATGTGGCACCATGTGCCCAGTGGGTACTCCTTCTCACAGGTGCACAACATGCTCACATGACCCCAGGCTCAGCCTCAACTCTCCAAGCTGCACTACACCGTGCCGCCCCACCCCATGGGGTGGGAATAGGAAATAAAAGCTGAAGCAGAGGGAGGGCTGGAGACTCTAGCTGCTGTTGCAACCACAGCAAAGAGATAGGAGCGGTGGCCTGGCAGGAGCCAGGAGGCCACAACTTAACCCCTTATGGGCCTCATGCAGCCCTGGGTCCACCAGTTGGACAGCCCTGAATTAGAAGAATAATAAACAGCAAATGAAGAAGAACAAATAACACACTTATAATGTGACTGGATGCAGTGTGATGCATGCTAAAATGAAAAACATTTCTGGATGTGCAAACTTTTTTCTTCAGTACATAGAGATTATTTTGTAAAAAAAAAAAAAAATTAATTAACTCCACAAAGAACAGAAGAGAAGAGTCCTGTTCATTCATGAATACATTCATGTATTTGTTTACCATTATTCCACCACCTTTAACACTGGCCAATGTGCAGAAGGAGAGACAGTATACCTTATGCCTCCGGCCTACAGTGCTTCCAGTAGGGATGGACACACTTTAAAAAGGTTTGGCATTCAGATATAGTTTCTCCGCTTCTCTGCCACTAATCCAAACTCTCCTAACATATCAAAATGCTGCACTGGGCAGGAAACCACATGAGAACAGGTTTTCTCAAAGGATTTCTGGCATTCCTACTTTTGATTCCAGATGGAAATACCATGAAGACAGCCTCTCTTGTGGTACTTTGGCACATTCAGTTCAATCCTGTCTGAGAAACCAAAGTGTGGGGGTGGAACCCAAACCCACCACCAATTTATCACAACATTTCCGAACCTGAAAATATAGCTTGAATTTGCTTCTAAAATTAGGCAACCTTACAGGATGGGGAGACGATATTCTCATTTCATGGATCAGCTGTCCTTAGTTTCCAGTTTAAAGATGTTACCACAGATAAACATGCAGTGCCAGTGAAAAATGTCTATGAACCTTCACCTAAAAAATTATTTTCAAAGCTTTGCAAAACAGTATGCCTGTTTTTGTCATCCATTTTTACTGCTAGGTGTAGTCAAATAAATGCTTCAGACACAAAATAATAAAGATAGTTTACGGAAAATGAAAGGGTCTTCTACTAATTTGATGTTTGCTTATCAAAAACCCCTAAGAGCAAGCAATTCAACCCCTTTTTTTTTCCTCTATTTCCTTTCTGCTCACTATTACAGATTCACAGTTCTTCCCAATTACAGAACTGATTCTAAAAGGGGGGAAAATAACAACACAACAGTAATTTGGGCCAGACCAGCCAAAAGTGACCCAAAGCTTTCATAAACCATTATAGTTTTCAAAGACTTTTTTATACCTGGTACTTCTTCATTTCATTATTTTTTCTCAGAGCACATGTTTTATTCTTCTTTCTGTTGTCTCATTCTTCATTCCTGTTCACCTCTTGTTCCTGTTCGCTGCATTATGGGAAACCTGGAGCAACGGCAGAGCTCAGTGTACCACATACATGTTCCTTCTCAAACCTTTAGTAGTAACTAAACATGAAAAATGGTTAAATTATGTTGAGTGACAAAAGATTTGAAATTAAAACAGCTAGTTTGAAATGGCCCCATCGAAGCTGCGTGCAGGCATCTCAGAACAGTGATCCTGTATTTACATATGGCCAGGTTCTGCTACCCTTGCACAGAGGAGAACCTCACTAGCCCAGACCAATGCTATTGAAGAAAATGTGGCTATTTGTTGAATGTGGCAAGGTAACACATTTAAAAGGTATCACAGTTAATGACATAATAAAGCACACACTTGGCCCACACTGAATTGTGTATTGTCTTTCTTCTGAAGGAACACTAGCACAGGTACTCAAACATATATCAGTTCCCTCTACTGTCTGCATTCATCAGTGAGTTCCTGAATTCACCACGCAGGTACTTGCTTGTGTTCTAATCCTGGGGATTTGCATATAGACAGGTGACTATATAGTCAAGTATCTATCTACATGTTACGGTACACCCCAACAGAGCGCAGCTAGTCTGATATTCATAGATTCATAGATGTTAGGGTCGGAAGGGACCTCTATAGATCATCGAGTCCGACCCCCTGCATAAGCAGGAA
>NW_005841866.1:2109806-2119806 GCF_000455745.1 Alligator sinensis
TGGGACTTTGCTGTCTGTGACTCCCAGCAGATGTCCGGGTAGTTTAGGTCCCCCATGAGTGCCGCCTCTTTAGCTTTTATGGTCTCCGAGAGTTGCCTCAGGAGCCCCGAATCTCTTTCTTCCCCTTGATGTGGGGGTCTGTAGCAGACCCCTACCACCAAATCCCTTTCTCCTTGCCCCCCATGTAGCCTAACCCACAATCCTTCTACTTCCTCATCCTTGGATTCTGTCTTGATGAGGGTTGACGTATATTGCTCACTGACATAGAGCGCAACCCCTCCCCCCTTTTTCCCCACCCTGTCCTTTCTGTACAATCTATACCCCTCAATATGTACTGCCCAGTCGTGGGATGAATCCCACCAGGTTTCCGTTAGCCCCACTAAGTCATAGATATTCTTTTATGTAGTTGCAGTAGGCCCAGTGAAGAAAAGCTAGCTTGTTTTTAAACTGATGTCTCTTGCTGTAGTCCAGGGCTGATGATTAACACCCTTCTAATGTATTTCTTTCTTTAACTGTGGAGTTAGCTAGTACACAAAGGCATCTATGTATTGGTGCTGTACTCCAATCTTTCTCAAGGTGCCCCAGAAGAAAATTATTGCACATCAAGATAGCGTTGTGTGCTCCCACTTCGTTGCTGTGCTTATGTGCAACATTTGCATACCCAGAATTTAACTATAGTAGAAGCACACTGAACCCCATTGGTTGCTCCTAACTCAGAACTTTTCCATTTTCTCACTTTGTTTAAAATAGGTTACATTTGTCCTGTGAAGCTAGGTCAAAGGAAGAAGTAATACACCGGGTCTGTGGGGCTGAGGAGACCTTGTAGTGTATGAAGAGCACCTGTCATAAAATAAGAAAAGACTGAAAGAAAATTGAAGGCAATTGGATACAACTCATCTTCTTTAGATTTTGACCTACATGGGTAGCTGACACTTAAAAAAGACTATCAGTTTTTTCATTCAAAAGGGAAGCAGCAGCATTTTATATCATAGGTAAGAGGCTGCTCAATAACATTTGTTGTGACTTAAAAATCTATATTGATATGCTTACAGATAGGACCAAGCCGAATGAGCTTGCACATAGCCTAGCGCCTGGTACTGCTAACACTGAGAACGGAGCATACAGCCAGAAGCAGAAGGACTCTCTATGTAAAACTTGGTAGAAAAGAAACCATCGCAGCCCAAAGATGTTCAAATGCATGAAGTCCTGGAAGAGGCCTAATATATTAGAGATGTTTACTTCACTTAAACCATGTCATGCTATCCTAATTGAAGCAGACAGTGTGGCCTCAAGGTGAGCTTCCCATTTCAAGGAATTCTCACAAATACCCAGCTAATAGGGATTTTGTTAAAAAAACAAAAATGAAACAACAAAACCCAAAAAACAGGTAACACTTATAAAGTAAATTACACAGAAATGTTTTGTTTGAGAACAGTGTTCAAATTAAATTTATCAATGGGTTTTTATCACGGGGGGGGGGCGGGGGGGGGCAGAGGGAGAGGAACCTTTCTTGCCCTGACTGCATTATCCCCTGTTTGAGAAATAAAATAGTTTATTTCTGTCTCCTCTGCTAGGCAGTATAGACTGACCAATTATCAAGACAGTATTTTATACAAAGATAATGCGGTTATGACCCAATAACATCTTTACAACCAGATTCAAATTTTGAGATATTAAACAGCTATGAGAGTATAATGAAAATACCTTTCCATTATAATAGTAATGCTTGTAAATGACAGCTTTACACTTTCCTTCTAGTGACTGTGACATACATTGTACTTCCAAGGCATTTTAGGCACTGTTTACCTGAACAAAATGTATATGTGAAGTATCTGAAAGCCAGCATGGATTTCTGCTCCCAAGTCCTTGTAAAGAGCGAATAGCTTTCTCCACCAAAATAAATGTCACAAAGTTGTGTGATCATTCAATAGGAAAGAAACATCTTTAAGTGGAGGGGAGAAATTGCTATGGGCTAGATCCTGGCTCTCCTAGGAGCTCTGTTTTCTCCCTTACTTCAGAAGCAGCACAGGAAAAAGAAAAAAAACATATATCTCCAAAAGACTTCAGTACTTCCTGCTTCTACCTTTCTCTGATGGGACAGATGGCCTTGACAGTTGCCAAATGATGACACTATCCATGCCAGCATGGACTAAACTCTGTAAAGCTCTGCCCAGCCTCCCCCATCATTGTAGGGGAAGAGTAGCTCATGCCTAGTACACATTTGCATGTGTAGATCCAGGGCCTGGCCCACACATGTATGTACGGGAGGTTTTTAGCCCCCATTATGGTCTTGTCCAGCCATGTAGCCCAAGAAACCATTTTACAAGACAGAAATGCCACATGGGCTGTTTCCACAGAATATTCTTTACCCTCCCAGTGCTCACTAGATAAAAAGAAAGTGCAGCCAACTAATGGATAAATCCAGGACCTGGGACTCATGATGCTTTGGTCCATTTCAGACCAGTCATGCAGGCCTGGGGAGTCTGTAAACTAGCTGCTTTCTACCTCAGTTTTACCCATCTGAGAAATTAGGAGAATGCCAGAAATACTAAGACATTTTACATGGTCATCAGGGATGGCATGAGGCTTCACTCCCTGATATTTGTGAAGGCTCCTCCAATTCCCTTCAAGAAAGCAGCTATTTAAAGGCAAGGCCTTATTATAGAAAAAATGAGGGTGGTTTTGTAGATTTCGTTAGCCCAGATCATACTTCACTGTGTCTGACTCCTCCCTCTTAAATGTTCCCTAAATTTTTAAAATCTAACCTGAGTCTGGATTCTCTGGTGTTGAATTATAATTCCTGTAAATACCCTCAGATGTACACATGTCCTCAAAGGCATTTTGTGTGCCAGATTCTCAACCCAGGTCACTGCTCTTTTGCTCCAATATCATGACAAAAAGGATCCATAATTCAACCTCAAAATGTTTGTCAGAGTTTTCCCCTATCACATAGAGCAAGGGTTTCAAACATGTGGCTCACCTTGCCTTACCACTGCCAGCCCCACTGCTGCCAAGGGCACAACTATCACCAGCCCCTCAGTCCCGCCAGCCTCTCTGAGCCTGCTGCTGCCACCAGCCCCACTACTGCTACAGGCACCAGTCCTGCCACAAACACCCCAGACTAGATCTGGCTCATGAGGGGCCCCGGATCCAGAGGAGGTGGCCCAGATCCAGCCCAGGGCATGGGATGAGTTTGATACCCCTGATACAAGCCCTGGATCTGCAGCACCTCCATCCCAGCCCCACCGCAAAATGTAGAGGGAGCAGGTAGAGGAGCAGTGGGGCAACATCACTTTAAGATCTTTCAGTGTGGCAGCACTTTACCTCAGTGATTCAACTTAGAGGTGCCCAGAAACAGCTCTAGGCATCAAGGCCAGTGCTAGCAGTGACAGTCAGGAAGCTGTAACTACTTCACAGATGCTCCCTATGAGTGATTTTGTGCCAAGCAGTTCTCTGGCACAGGAAAGAATTGCACACACATGTACACAGACATACACATATAATGTATTACAGACACATAAACATGTATATAGGCACCTCACACACAAACGGTCATATGATTCCTGTAAGTTAAAACACAAATTTGAGATTACAGACATTTGAACTCTGCATTATAAAGTCGTGCTTCCAATCCTCTTTCCATAGACAGTGGGTGAGGTGATACATGTCTAACATGTGTCTACCTGAGGCAATGTCTTTTTGATATCATGCAGTGGAAATAGCAGAATCTGGCTTCTTAGTGACCATGACATCCAAAAATTGGATGCAGAAATTCACCTCTGTTTCACAGGTTAAATGAATATTCTGTGGGTATTGATTCTTCAATTCTTCTCATGTAGGATGAATGTGATCGGCATTGATAATCAGAAAAAATATCATCTACATACCTCTCATATGCAGATGGTGGCTGTTCAATACCGGTCGGTAGTGTAGCTTCCTGGTGTGACAGGCAAATCTCTGCAGCAATTGAGGATTAAGAGAGGCCATTGCTACACCAGTGTTTTGTTTGTAATAGTTTCCATTCAGTGAGAAATAACTGGTTGCACATTTCTGTGTGTGACATTAAAATTCACCATTGAAATCTCGCTCAGTAATAATAAAGCCCCTGCAAAAGTCTCTACAAACACACTAGACTCCAAATTAAAGAGCAAGTGTATTGTTAAGGTTTGCATGGATCTTTTTTGAATTAATGCTAGGTGAACAATAAATAAAATTTCAGGAGAAGTTCCCCAAGCTGATATGCATTCAAGGTATTATCTTTGCTCTGTACTGTATGCGCTTCTGGGTGAAAAAATTCTAATTGCACTTCCATTCAAAAATCAACCGTGGGAATAAGGAATCATGCTCATTTTATGCACAGCAGCCTGAAGGCCTTATCCTTAAAACAAATTACAGCACCTCCTATGCAACTCACACTCAGAAGCTAATTCGAACCCTAAAGCAAAACTCCAAAATTAAACTTTAATCTGTGATCTAAACAATTTTGTGTTTGTGATCAATCTTGGTAGGGTTTTTTTCTCTCTTTATAAAATGCCAAGGTAATTGTTATCACAGATGAAGACAGAACATTAAATATTATATGCAGCAAGACCAAGATAAAACACACACAATGGAAGCAGGGGGTAAAGCTGTTCAGCACACTCCTCTGTGTAGCGAAGTCCTGGGCTTGTAACCCAGTAAAAGCTAAAATTCCACCACATGTATCATATTTACTGTGTTCTGCCAAAGAAACAGGCAGGCTGCCATGCCATTAAAGCAATTACTCTTACGCTCTTAGATACATAGAAATTAGATTCTATTCCTTGTAATCATATACTTTCAGGGGGGAAGGCTGTGGCAGAGATGGAAGAAAATGGAATAATACCTCAAAAAAGGAAATGTGTCACCCTACTATTGAAAAGCAGTAGGCTGTGAAGAGTTAAAGGAGTTCAAAGTGTATGCTCTGTCTCTTCCAAACTTGATGCAGTGATTCTGCATCCTGCAGGAACCTGTTCAGATGCTCTGATAAGTCAGACAGAATTCATGGGAGATTACCACACAGCTCCTGCCAAGCTGTGCTGCAGCGCGGGTAATAGATATGCTCCAGTACTAAATCCTAAAAGGCCCTGCTACATCTGTCAAGCATGCCCTGGAAAAGCACCCTCAGTTCAGATGTTATCACTGCTCTGCCTGCATCAGAAGATTTAGTGTCCACCCTGGAGGTTGCTTTTGCCGCACAGTTTTCAGGGGCAAAACAACAAGGAAGAAAGATGAGAGAAAAAAGGCAAATTATTCTTGCTTAAAGCAAAAGGAATAAAGTGATGTGCTTGCAGACTAGTTCAGCTTTTCACCCTGCATCTAGAAGGTCCCAAATCCCACATTAAGATGGTACTGATGTTCTAAGCTGATTAGCTAGGACGTGTTAGATTCCCTGGACTGTGACACCATGAAGATGATCTTCTGTAGAGCGCCTCTTTCCCAAGGAAAGCTAAACAACAAACCCAGCAGGGATCCATAGACAGTGGATAGAAGATGCCAGCCTTTGAAAACTGGTTCTAGAAAAGCTCCTCTGAAATAAAATGAACTTTTCAGAGCACTGCGTACAAAACAATTGTTATCCTTCCCATTAACCATGTAACCAGCTGCAGTTTCTATTTGCTCAAAATTTATTTTAACATTATTTTGAACATTGTGTTCATTTTATGCAAAGCAGCACATTATATTTAAAACAACAACAACATCCCTGAAAACAGCTACTCTCTCTTAATGTTCTAAAAATGAGAGCTGTACATTTTAACCACCTGTCTCATTGTTTGAATGGGCAATGAATAAGGAAAGCAGGAAGGGAATTCTTTTTGCTAGGTGTGCTAAGTAGTTTCGTGGAGAGGGATGGTGGTTCTCCAGCCCAGATTATTAGATTTTAACGGCTGTCTCCTGAAGTGGATCTGGTAATGCAGAACTAGAGTGTCTGTGAAAGAGCCACTGCCTATCACGTGTTGTTTCTAGTGCCAGATATGGTAGATGCTGGATGTGGGTGTGTTACGTGCATATGTCAGACTCAGACCATGAGAAAATGAAGTGATAATTGGGGATCTTAAAGTGAGCAGCTGCTTAATTCAAAAAACAGAAGAAGAATGCACCAGAACCAATAGCATATATGGGAGAGTAATAGGAACCCTGCACAAAGGACTTGCTGATATGACCCGAGGTAAATAGTGTGTATTTGTTTCTACAGAATCACCGGTGTGCAGACCTCTTTTAGACAAACAGCAAGACAGTGTCCAGGCCTTAGGTGTTCACAGTTTAAATTTCATATAATGCAGCAAAGGAGGACAACAAAGAGTGCATGGCAGAGGAGATGGGGAAACAAGGGTTGCAAGTTCCTTTTACCTACATAGAGCAGTGCCTGTTACCCAGAGTGGGGAGGGAAGGGAAGAGGAGGATGAACTGTGTTATATAAATACAATCTAAGCAGGTATCCTAAGATTTTTGGAGTGGACACAATTAGAAGAACTCAACATATGAAGCAACTGTAAGAAACAAGATTTGACGCAACCCTTAATGTATACCTCATCATCCTTGGGTACCTGCCCAACAGGGATCTGCGTGTTACTAGAGAGATGAGGTTTCTCCCATTCTCTCTGCTATTGTTCATGTTACAGAGGTAGATTCATGCAGATAGCAGGTGCAAAAAAGGCAAGAAGTTTATTGACCCATTGTGAAGCATATGCTGTGTAGTAGGGCTGTTTCAACTTCTGTTCCAGTGTTTTGATGGAACAGCATTTCGTTTCGAATTTCATTTGGATTCAGAACTGCTGTTCCATTTCGTTTCGTCAAAACAGTTTCGCTATTTTGACGTTTTGCCCATAGGCTATAATGGGGAAGCTCAAAACAGCTGATAACTTTGTCATTTCTGGCTTGATTTGGATGAAACTTGCAGAAATGGTAACCCCTTCTGAGGGCATGAAGCCTGCCTAGTTTCAAGGAGATAGGTGCAGGGGTTTCAGGGAAACTGCACCTCAAAGTCTTGAAAGCAAAATCTCAAGTCACGTATATGTGTTAAGCCACAGCGGGGTCAAAACTGCAGGCATGCTGGCCCCTGCTGAGGCCATGAAGCCTGCCATGTTTCAGGGAGATAGGTGCAGGGGTTTGGGGCAACCTGCACCTCAAGCTGTGGACAAGCAAAATTCATGATATGGGTGACACCATGTGTGTTAAGGCGCAACAGGGAAAAAACTGCAGGGATGGTAGCCCCTGGAGAGGCCACAAAGCCTGCCAGCTGTCAATGAGATAGGTGCAGGAGGAGTCTGGGTTCTGGGGCCCTGCACCTCCAGCTGCTGACAGGCAAAACTCATGACATGGGTGGGTGACACTGTGTGTGTGTTAAGGTACACCCTCACTCAACTGACACCAAGCAGAAAGCAGGGCACTTCAAATAGTGCTGCCTTTTATGCAGTTGTCCCATCCCTCCCCAAGAGCACTGGGATTGGAAGGGACCTCAGGGAACGATCACAGTCACTGAACAGCTACAGAATCAATAATGACAGCACTCCTTCCCCCACCCCCACCCCCACTCTCTTCCCCCCCTTTCCCTTCCTTACCCTCCTTACTTTAGTTTCTGTTTCCCTGCAGGCAAGCTCAGCTTGAGCTTTGAAACTCGAAATGTTTCTAAAATTTCAAAACGTTTCAACTTGCCTCATTTCGTTTCAAGGCTGTTTCAAAGCTCTGTGTTTCATTTTGAAACAGAGAGCTTTGAAATGAACGGCAGGACAGCATCCAGGTCTTAGGTGTTCACAGTTTAAATTTCATATAATGCGGCAATTATATGAAATTAAATTTCATATAATTCAGCTCAAAACAAGTCGAAACAGCATTGGAACAAAACTGCTGGTGAAATTTCGCACAGCCCTACTGTGTAGTCACTGTAATGCAAAGCAATGAAAGTGCTAGCACAGCCTACCTGCTTCCTAACCTCACACTCAGTACCCTACCTGATACTCAGTTTCCCACATCACAAAACAGCTCCCAGAGTTCAAAATTGCTGATGCCCAAGGTGATAAACCTAATGTCCTCCAGTGAAAAGAAAATAAGGGCCTCCTGGGACTAAGCAGGCCCAAAGTCCCAAAATCCTTATCGTGTCTCAAACAGCAAACTCCTTCCTTTCCCTAGGTTTTCTTCTCAGCCACTAATGTTTCTTTCTTAGTCTTTCACTCTTAAACTATTCTTTAAGGACAGTGGCATGAAGGTCAGCGATGGAAAGCCATCTGTAAAGAATGAGTTAAGAGGAGGAATTGGAGGAGGAGGTTGAAAGTACACACTGAAGAGTTCAGCTACCTATATTATGCCTGTTTTGTGTGTAAAGAGGGGACTTCCATCTCAGCTGCTGTCAAATCCAGCACCTTTTGCAAGCACTGAATTTACATACAAACAAAAAAGATCTTATCTCTGGTACCTTGAACTAACCTTGTGTGGGTTCTGTCTAGCCAGGTTATTCCAACACAAGGGGAAGAGCAATGCAGGATGAGTTACAATGTCTAATGCTCACCAGGTAGAGGAATTATATCCTTCAAATGAAAAGGGTGTTTTGTAAAAGTGGTGCCCCAATGTACAGTATCTTTACAAGTAATTTTTCTACTTCCCGGTAAATATGCAAACCAAATGTATTTCTTTTTATGAACACAGCTTCCTTATTAACATTTTGTGGGTTCATCTCAGTTTTAAAAACATACATGTTATTTTTGCTCAAGACATGGTGTCCATAATGAGGCATGTGTAGACGAAATGGAGGCCCTAAATTTAAGCGGTGGGCTTGAACCCACCACTTCAATTTAGGGTGAAGTAAACCCCAGTGTTGTGCACACACCCTGTACTTACCTGCATCTCTGGTGATGGGGAGGTGAGGGTGAGCTGCCGGCAGGCAGAGCAGTCCCTGGGCTGTCGGGGGGAGGAGGGCTGGTGCTTCCCTCTGCAGCAGTGGTGGGCCCCCCCCCTCAGGCGGCACCCACCCACAGGCACCCAGCTCAGGGCATTGCAACTGCAGAAGGAAGCACCAGGCCCCGGCGCAGCTCAGGCAAGCAGGCAGGCTCCAGAGGGGAGGAGGGGGTTGGTTTTTACTGATTTCAAATTATTTTTAAAAAGTAGAAGATATATAAGATAATTTCATATACACAAAGGGGCTTTTCTCATTGAAGAGCCCAAACATGCTGCATAATATATATCTTACTAAAAGAGAACCCTTTTTCCACAAAGTCAGATATTTCATGAGCGAGGCTTTTCAATTTAAAGTACTCAGCATTTTGTATCTCATTGTAAAATAATAGCTTGTTAAAGCTACTAGAGCCCCCACCATTTTTGTTAGTCTGTAGGACTCCAGAATTTGTCTCAGTAAAACTGTTTTGTCACATGAGCTCACAAGTTCTGACAGTGAAGATCCAAGAAAAAAAATCAACATAATTTAGAAAGGACTTGAAAATATGTGTAAACTATAAACATTTTAACCTAATTGGGCATATTCCAATTTATATAATAAAAAGAAGACATTAAACACAGAGCAGTGCTAAACAATGCAGAGGCTAAAGCATTCTTCAGTGATTTTCGCATGTTTGCTATATTTGATGCAGACATAAATCTTAGAATAGTTTAAAAAAAGGACTTTGATTCTGACCTTCTACTGTCAAAAACAGCTACTGTCAAGAATAATCTAAAACAGCTTCATAAGGGATGTTTTAACTGATTAATCTCTGAAGGTCACACAATCTGTTTAGACTAGAATATTGGTGCCACTTGCAGAATATCTAAAGTTGTCAGGTCCTAGTAAGCTCACTGTGGGAAACTGAGATCCCAAGGGTGGTTATAAATAATTAGCACTGTTAAAAGTTCAGTTACTTTAGGTAGTTTTACATTTCCATGTCTTCCAACTATGAGCAGTGAAGGCACAGATATGTAGCAATCATATCTCCTGAATAATCTAAAAGCAGTGGCCATGGTAACTATAATTTAAAATGGAAAGATGAATAGGATG
>NW_005841866.1:2122306-2174306 GCF_000455745.1 Alligator sinensis
CAGGCACAGCTCTAAAAGTTTTTCTCTACATACCCTGAGGTAGCAGCAGAGCTCGTGATCACTACAGTGCTGGGGCTCATGGAGCATCCCACAGGAGCATGGGGGACTCTCTAGTGCTCTCGGCAGCAAACCCAGAAGTGGACCCAAAGTACTTCCAGTCCACTTCTGGGTCTGCCAAGGAGCATGCTGGGGCCCCCTCCTGTGCCCCCCCTGGCTCAACAATTAACCATGGGGGGACCCCAGGTGCCCCCACAGACCCAGGAGACACCTGTCACCGAGCCAGGGGGCTCTCCTGCGTGCTCCCCAGTGAGCCAGGAAGTGAACCAGAAGTGCATCTGGTCCACTTCCAGGTCTGCTGCCAAGAATGCTGGGGAAACCCCCACGCTTCTGTGAGACACTGTATCTGCCCCAGCAACACAGCATTCAGAGCCCCTGCTACCTAGAGGTATGTAGAAAAAACATTTAAAGCTGTGTCTATGTCTGAATTTCTGAATCTGTCCAAATCTCTCCAAATCGATTCAGAGAGATTAAAGGGTCCTCTGATTCTATTCAGATTTGAAGATTCAGCCACCGAATCGGGCCGAATCTCTGACGAATTGAATCAGGGGCCGAAGCTTCACGCAGCCCTAGTGCTCATGCACTTTAGGTTTTCCTCAGACACAGCTACCCTAGATAAGCCAGCTGCCGACATCATTGTAAAACAGGCAGGACATGCCCAGTAAAAGAGAAGGAGCTGTGGATCTTTCTTTAATGTTTCTGGAATTTCTAAGAGCATTTACAAACATGGATAACTTAAACATTACTAACAGGTGCCAGCTGACAGCCATGGAAGCTGTTTAGCACACTCAGCAGCAGTAAAAACTTCTCTCAGTACAGTATCAACGTGACTCAATTTGATGTACCTCACCTTAGACATGGAAGAACCAACACTAGAGTTAGAGAAATACTCAATCTCCATGGCAATTCAATCTTTGCTCTTAATGTTTTGCCAGTGATTTTTAGGGTACTTGGACAGTTGTCTACTGATAATTGAACCATAATCACCAAATTCACTTCTCAGCATTTTTTGAAGCACAGACATGCTTAGTTTTCAACCACTAGCAACCCAGCAAGATGAGGGTTCATATTGGCAATGGAGAGGATGGATCACCAATACAATGTGCGATCCTTTTTTTGTAAGCCTAATAGCTGCAATATGGGAGGTTTAGTCATCTCTTCTAACTCAGTGACTATAAATGAAATAACATCTTTGAGATGTCAAGTTCTACCAAGGTCAAAGCTATGGTTGGAAAGCAATCTGACTGTAAACCACAGAGGAGGAAGATCAGGAACTTCTGCTCTCCCTTTCTTAAAACACAAAAATAAGGGAATGTTTAATGAAATTAAAAGGTGTCAAACCCAAAAATCTGATAGAAGGAAATCCTCCTTCCCAAAACAGGCCACTAAACTATGGAATTAAATGCCACAGGAAGTTGCTGAAGAAGCCAACAATTTACCAAGATTAAAAAAACAACCACATATATTTTAAGGGACATAAAGGCCATCAATAGCGATGATAATTAATGACAGCGACATTTTGCAAGATAATCTAAACTTCATGCCTCATAGTTTAAAATGATCTCTATTAGGTGCCTGGATGAGATCCTGCATGGGAGCAGATTATCTCACTACTGCCTATTGTGCAATTCTGACACCGCATGCTGAAGCAAGTGACAACCATTGGACACAAAGACTAAACTGGATGGACTTTGGATCTGATCCAATATGGCAATTCCTAGACACTCAGGAATAATTATAAACAGTAAATCCTCTTAAATATAAAAATAAAATGGAAAGACCCAAACACCTCCAAGCTCCCAATACGAGGAGGATAAATCTGTGAAAAAGCTCTGAATGGAGTTTTTTTTAAGACGTTTTTATCTCTGCTTGAGGACATTTTAAAGTCAATGCCTTTGCATTCATCAGGAGCATCCACAATTCCAAAGATCTGGAAGAAGACACTGTTGACTTCTCTTTATTGATCTTAATGTTAAGAGTTGGAGAATATGATAGATTAGGTCAAGGTTTATCTGGGAGAGCCTGAAAATAATATATTAACTAATCTCCCAACAGCTCTCTCACTTAGCTAAAGAAAGCAAGACAGAAAAGTGCCCATGAGTTGTGATCATTCTGCTTTAAGACAGTTGTTGTATTAGTTATCCTGTTCTTATTTACTGGAATCCATTTACTCTGTTAGTTCCCTCATTGTTCCTTTAATTAGTTCCCCTCATAAATGGAGCTCTGCAACAATGTGTGACTTCAGAGCCATCACTGGGGTTCAACACAAGAGAAGGAACAAGGGCTCACTGCAGGATCGGGCCCTTTGATCTCAACAGAGCCATTCTGCATCCTCCTCACATCTCTGCTTTAATGATAAAATTGGGTTACAGCAATGTTGGCACATCTAGAAGCACAGCCACTTCACCCCCAACCCTCTGCCTAAATGGATTCTCTTAACAGAAATGCAACATGAATTGTCCTATATATATGTTCTTTGGGGTTTAGCCCTTCACCTCTCCAGCTCCATGTTGAATGCACAATGGTAGAACCCCACTGACTCACCCTGACTTACCAGATTTAGTGAATTAGTGAGCAAATGCAACAAATGAATTTTAATAAGCAAAGATTATGCCTCACAAATTTCATTCTTTTTGCAATTGTAATTTAATTTTTAATTATTTATAACACTTTGTCATGCACCAGTAAATGTACTGCAGTACTCTGTCAAAAAAGTCCTGGTTAAATACATTCTTGCTGTGCTACTCTGCTGAGAAGTGGGGAGAAAGTCACTTACAGTCTTGGGGAAAATAGTTAAGGACTGGGTTGTATCTTTGCTGTCAGGCCTTTCTATATACAGTAATGCACAGCTGTGCTCCTCCTAAAGGAGCCGTGCCTTTGAGAGCCTTAGTTTCCTTCCTGTTTCCTTACTCCTTACTCCAGGGACAAAGGAGGCAATACATTTCAGCAGCAAACTACAGCAGTGCCCAAGCTAGCTCAACTCTTCTTCTCTCTTCCTATCCATCTTCTCTGAAGTGGGGGTGCAGTAGCAACACAGTGCCCACTATAATTCCTCCATCCTCAGACCTAAGGACTAGGGTAACTCATAGACAACATATAGAGGACTCTGACTGCCACTTATATTTTAGCCTTTCCACTCTAGCCCAAAGCATTCAGACAGCAAAGTGCAAACTACTCAAGGACCGCAATATGTAGACAGAGTTGACTTTAAAGGTTAAAGGAAAGAGGGGTATTTTCAAAGGCACAAATGATAACTAACAACTGATTTACAACAATCAAAAAATCTTCCTCATGGTGCTTTTCCTTTTTTCCCATAGCCAGTTTCTCTTGCTTTTCCATCGTGTGTAGCATAGACGGGCAAAACTCAGCAGAACTTTTGTAAGGACTTAAAAGATGTTTGAAATGGGGGGGAAATCCATACAAGTGATTGTAGTGCAGTTACAGTTACACTCTTATTACACTGTAGTTACACTTTGCAGAATTTACTGAGCCCCACACTGTAATTACATTGTTCTTACATGACCATAGTATCACTAACACTACTTGGGTTACGATATATATTAAAAGTACTTACCACTCAGTTACCTTATTTGAAGCACATCTATATTATGGTCAGAGTCACATCAGCAGTATTTCTTTGTTGTTACAGAGATCCAGCAGTTAATCTACAATGTAGTTAACAGCCAGGTTGAGTATTACAAAATGACTAATTTATTGGGGGAATTTAGCCCTTTTTTGTATTCTCAAATTGCCTACAAATTTCCTGGAACATGAGAATGTGGGCCTGGAAGGGACCTCCTAGCTCATTTATCAGTCCCCTGCCATCTCAGGCAATGGTGCCATATAATCCCTTAGATAAACTGATGAAGCTCTATCTTAAAACTAGTTAACTTTTTTGCCCCCACTACTCCTAATGGAAAGTTGTTCCAGAACCTTACTACTCGGATGGTTAGAAACCTTCTTCTAATTTCCTGACTAAATATATTCATGGCCAATTTATACCCATTTGTTCTTGTGCCAACATTGTCCTTTAGCTTAAATAGCTCTTCTCCCTGCCTGGTGTTTATCTCCCTGATGTAATCATATCCCCTCTCAGCCTTTGTTTTGCTAGGCTAAACAGGCCAACCTCTTGTAGTCTCCTCTCATAAGATAAGATCTCTATTCCCCTGATCATCCTAGTAGCCTTTCTGTGCACCTGCTCCAATTTGAGTTCATCTTTCCTGAATATGGGTGACCAGAACTGTGCATAGTATTCTAAATGAGGTCTCAGGGCCTTGTTACAATGACATTAATACCTCCCTCTCTATACTAGAAATACCTTGTCTCATGCATCCAAAGACTGCTATTGCCTTTTTCTTGGCCAAAATTACATTGGTAGCTCATTTTCATCCTGTAATCAACTAGTATGCTCATATCTTTCTCCACCTTGTATAGGTGAGGTCTCAGCTTATACAAATATTTTTAAGTCCCTTAATGATGACTTTGCACTTTGTCCCATTACATTTCATAACAATTCCATTTACTCCAGTCATCTCGAACTTTCTGTTCCTCCTGCATGATATCCTGATCCTCCTCTGTATTGACAATGCCTCTGGATTGTATGTCATCAGCACATTTCATTAGCAAATTCTTACTTCTGTGCCGAGGTCATTTATGTGAATATTAAAGAAGGCTGGTCCCAAGAATGATCACTGAATTCTACTAGCAATTTCTTCCTGCCAACTACTTCCACTTTCAGCACTACTTACTGTCACCTCTCCCTATGCACCTTACAATGCTTGTATTGATCCCCACCTTCTCCAGGCTAACAAATTGTTTCCCCCAAGGTACTGTATCAAATGCTTTACTGAAGTCCAGACAGATTAGATCTACTGGGTTTTATTCCCTTTATCTAAAACTTTAGCTATCTTATCAAAGCAAGCATCAAGTTAGTCTGGCACAATCTTCCTTTGGTAAACCTCGGTTGCACTTTATCCCATTTTCTGTTTCCCTTCATGTCTTTGATTACTTTTTCTTTCAAAATCCCTTCTAAAGCCTTGCATATGATTGAGGACAGACTAATGGGACTGGAGTTGCTTGGTCCACTTTTTTCACATCTAAGTTTGCCCTTCTTCAGTCCTATGATACCACCCTCTGCTTGATAGATTTATTAAAAATCCTTCTGATCGTACCTGAAATTTGAGGGACCACAGTTCCAGCAGAATTCTGGGACAACCTGCACTTTTTACAAGCCTGTTTGGTATTTGGAAATTATTTGATGAGTGCCTTACACCAATAAACTTTAAGCTGTAAATTACTCGTGACATGTTCACTGTGACTATTCCTTCAAGGATTCAGCATTTGGGATTCAAGCACTAGATAGTAAACCAACCACAAGTTATGTAGGGGCTCCCTAATTGTATACCATAATCTTCAAAATTTGCACATTAAATGAAATTTGCTTTGTCACAAAAATAATTTAAGTTGTTTATTAACCAAATTGTGTCAAAATACACAAAATTATTTTCCTGTGAACATTCAAATGGAGTGAAGGGATTGTCCCTCATATAAATGTTTGTGAAAAATCAATAAAAAGGGACACAATTTAAGGTACTGCTATATTTTGTTTATATCTTACTGAAATACTTGCCAATAATCTCACCCTTTTTCTGCCCAGTTCATTGCTTCTGCACAGAATGTGGGTACTTTCACCCTGTACAGGTTCTATCAATGCATGGACTTTGCTCAATTTCTGTAACTAAGAGGAAAAAGAATCAAGAGTTTGCTACTCCAGTTACTCTATCTCCACATCTTATTCCAACTGAAGTCAGAATTAATTAGGAGTAGGACTGGCCCATCTAAATCCAGATTTTGGTAGGCCTCCCCTATTTATTCGCTTGGTACAGTCAATGCATGGGACTGTTACATTTGCTTTCTATGTGTTTAAGGTAGTATTGATACTCACCCCTTTGAATGCTCTCAGAAATGCACATGTGATACCACCTCCAAATGAAGCCTGAACAGCTCTCTTCTCACTTCCAGTATTGCACCAGGCTCTCCCCCAGCTCCAAATGGCATGGTAGAGGTGGGCACTACATATTAGTTGACCCATTAATTAAGAATCTGATCCAAATGTACCATTCAAATCCATTTAAAGACATCCATTGACTTCAGCAAGCTTTGATCATGCTCTGAATGTCACAGTTTGGCTCATGGTAGAGACCAATGCATTACACTCCATTTATATAAACAGCAATAAGAGATTCTTAAAGTGCAATAGTTTGGGAATTCTCAATTAAGTTTCTCTCTAAAAATTAACTCATTCATTTGATGCTAGAAAATTTACTTGAAAAAATAAACATTAACCAGGCCAGTAAAAGCCATTATGGAAAATAGCTTTCATCATCTGCACATTTTCAGTGCCACTTGGACTCTGTTACAAAGGGCTTCCATTGCACACTACAACTCCTGTAACTAAAGTGACAGTATCTTTCTATATACATTTTAACTGGATTATAACTACCATGCAGCACATAGGAATGGGTAATAAGTGTATATATCAAAAATTATAACTATAGTCTAATTACAGTGTAACAACCTTACAGATTGTTCCTCTACAAGGAAGCTGAACCCAATAATGCTTGAGTCTGGATCTTAATTTTGAGCCCACTGTGAGCATTTGAGTGGGTTCAAAATTAAGTAAAAGGAGTGTATCCATCCCTGTTTCTGAAATAATACTTAGCAGTTAACATTTTTCATCTATAAAGCAATTTTAAAACATTAACTAATTAGCTATTAATTGGTAAATTCGAAAAGGTTCATAGGTGAGGTGAGATTTGGATAAGACCCAGAGGTATGGATGTTTCATTTATCTGAGAAATACATTATCATCACTGAATCCTAGAAATTAGAAATGAAAAAGCCCTAGCAGTTCACCCTGTCCAGGTTGCCAGCATGACAGGATTTTCCTCATCAATATATTCTCAAGTGCTTTGTCTAGTTTACTTAGAAATTATCCAAGCAATGGGGCTTCCCCATTTCCCTAAGGAGACCATTCCATGGTCTAATGTATCTCTCTGTTTGGAAACTATTTCTGGTATTCTACATAAGTTTGTCTTTGCTCAGTTTCAGCCCATTATTCCCAGTTACACCCTGTTGGACTACATAAAAGAACTCCACTGCAATTCTATTACAAGCAGAATTTTTCCCTCTGCTCATCCCTAGACTGGCTGGAAGCCACAATGGAAAGTCTCTGCTTTGTTCAGCACTGGAAGCCAATTTCAGTCCAGGCCACTCCACAAATAAAGTTGCTTCACCTGCTTCTCTTTAGAAGCTTTGTTCTATTCCACATTTCTGCAATTGATATTCTATGTGACCTTCAGCCAGTCTCTTCCTCTCTCTGCACCTCTGCTTCCCCTTTAGCCCTTTGTACATTTTGTAAGCTCTTCAAGGGTTAGGACTATATCTCATTATGCATTTGTATAATCTAGCACGAGTCCTTCGTTCCAGTCAGGGCCCCAAGGCACCACCATAATACAAACACATAATAATAAGATAGAGAGGGAAGTGGGACTGGGTTTTCATCACTAAGTAAAGTAGTGCAGTATGCAGTAAGCTTTGCTGAGCTACATTATAAACTTTATGCTGAAATCTGGATCAATTTATCTACTCATATACTTAAAATAAAGCACGTGCTTAAGTGCTCTGTTGGGTCACAACCAACACATTCAGCACCTGGCAGGAAATATTTATACCTTCTGCTCTTCAATGTGGTTTGGGGCTTGATCTCAGCTGAGCACCCTGTTTCATTACAAAGACTCGTGTAACTCATGATTTCAAGTGGTGGCTCTTTATCCTCACCATATACTGAGCTGTATACATCCAGTGACACTGGGCTAATGGACCCAGTCCCTCAGCTCAAACAGCAGGAGCTAATTCTTTCATATCCAAGGCTAGAGACGGACATTACACCTGGCACAGCTGGTGAACACAGACTGGTGGGGTGGTGGAGTGCCCCACGGGAGCGTGGGTGGGTTGCAGCTGTCCATGAGTTTGCAGCCTCCCCACTACCAGCTGGAATGCCTGGCTGGCTGCAACCCTCCCTCCCCCACCCCCACTCCCATGGGATGCTCCACCACCCCACCAGTCTGAGTTCACCAGCCGCACCTGCATTACACATAAACTGGTTTGAGAGATCAGAAACTGGTTTAAACCTGTAACAGAACAGATGTTCAGTGGACATTAACCAGTCTGAAAATGGCTGAAACCAGTTAGAGATAAACCTGGTTGAATGTAGTGTCAGACTTAACTGATTTGGCTCAAACCAGTTTATGCAATGTCTGTCCCAGATCCCTCACTGGTTTAAGATAAATCAGACTCCTCCAGAATCCTGGCCATGTTCGCTGGGCTGGGTGGGGCTCTCTGTCCCACACCAGGGCTGGCCCCTCCCCTGTGCTCCCTGGCTGCCACTCCCCCTCATCCACCTCACCATGCCGTGCTAAGCAGGAATTCCCCCCTCCCCTCTGCCTTGCTGAGGAGGTATCTGTGTATTAGCTAGCAGACCACATGCTGGCTATGGTGCCTGCTGAATCAACAAGTAGAATCAACAGTCAAAATCAACAGGTAGCTGGTAATATCCTTCTGTTGTTTTCTTAATGGGGTGATAAACACTGAGTTAGGGGGTGATAAACACTTTTATCAATTCCCTGCTGGGCTAATCAGAGCATCCTGCCAGGGTCTGGCCACACGCCCTTCAGCTTAGTGCTGTGGAAGGCACTGGTAGTGCTGCTCTAGTGCCCCCCAGCTTCTAGCCTCAGCCACTGCAGGCATGTGCCTGCATGTCTGGGATGTCTGTACAGTTACAAACCAGTTCAGCCTAGCCAGGTTTGACTAACCTGCAAAGATTGAATCAATTCAGCTTCAGGTTTTTGGAATATTTGTCCCTAGCCCAGAAGTCCAGGATTCAGGACCCATGGGTAATCCAGCCAGGGGGATCCTTTGCAAATTCACCTGTCAAGACTTCTTCCTAGATCTGTGGTTCTCCAGCTTCCTCCTCCTCTCACTTCTATGATTCTGTTCCAATCCTTCCCTAAGCCTTATCTCAGTATCTGTTCAACTGTCAGGCCATCTTATCTCTACTGATATCATACTAAGCTTGTTTTGGCTTCTCAGCAGGATCTGAATGTCTTCCAATCCCAGGACTTCCCCACATTGTCTCCTGATGCTTGGAACCTCAAACAGCCATTGGATAAGAATATACCAGTTGGCCCACCCAAAACTTCCATACAAGCAGTGCTCTTGGTGTAGTTTAATATGACATCATCACAGACAAGAAGGTGTCCTCATTTGTCCAACCAATCCAAACATGACAGGGCTGGCTTCAGGTTTAGAACACTTCCTAATTTTCTAGGCCCTACTGTAAAAGCTTTATAATGTAAAACTTTAAATAAACTCCAGCTATCTAATGCATGCAGCAAACCAGCTGGCCCTAGCATGACTTTACTTGAGACTAAGATAATGGATCACTTCTGACCAATTTATTGGAACAAAAATAAAGTTCAGTATTTGAACTCCTAAATACACACAGACAGAAATAAATACACTTGACCTGAGACACTCAAATGAAAGGTCAGGTCAGGTCATTTTAATTTTGTTATGACCAATAAAAACTAATAAAAGCTTTTATAAGATTCTATTAAGGGTCTCATCTACCCCTGTGTCTAAATAGGCCTGATGTATTTCTGATCTATTGGGCAAATAAGGAAAGCCTGAATTAGGCCTCTATAGACTGTAACATCTACTTTAGCATACAAGATAGCAAAAATGTGAAAGTAGTAGTAAAAATGTTTCTTCAAAGGACATTAACAGTTCGCTTCATGTGCACTGAGAGCCAGTTCAACCAACACTAATATTAATAATTCCAAAAGTATGCAACACTTTGAATTCAGCTTTGAATTTGCCATGAAGAAATAGGTGAAAAGGAAGCAAAACTTAGAACAGGTAAATTCTACAAAATCAGTCCATTTTTTAATCTCATAATAAGATGCAAAACATCTCAAGCTTTATGTGATTTCAACAACCATTTTGAATGTTTGGTATATCTCTATTTAACATTTCCCAGAAAGCAAATTAAAACTTGATACCCAATTGATAGAAATGAATGTATGCTTATGATTTTTCCAACTTTGGTAACTCAAAAGTATTTAATTTGATTTTTTTTAATTACAAAAACAAATATATGTGCTTATTACTCAAATGCCAAGAGAACATAGGACTAGTAAAGACATGCCCACTAGGGGTGTGTGAAATGGGCTGTATTCAATTTGGATTCAGCCCGAATCGGGGACAGTGATTTGATTTATTGACTCAGCTCACTGTCCTGATTCAATTCAGCCAAATCCAAATCTGAAGATTCGATGCTGATTCAGAGAATCAGCGATTCAGCCATAGACACAGCTTTAAATGTTCTTTCTACATACCTCAAGGTACCAAGCATGGCTCATGAACGCTGTGATGTTGGGGAGGATGGAGCATCCCAAGGGGGGGGGGGGGGTCACATGCTCAGCTGCAGACCCAGAAGTGAACCATAAGTACTTCCAGTCCACTTCCGGGTGTACTGAGTGCACAGGGAATCCCCCACCCCCACCCCACCTCCCCACAGCCCTCCAGCTCAGCAATCAGCCACAGGGGGACTCCGGGTACCCCCCCCCCGAGACCCAGGAGGCACCAGTCACTGAGCCAGGGGATGGGGGGTCCCCCATGCACTCTTTGTTGGACACAGAAGTGGACCGCCAAGGGCAATGGGGACCCCCTGTGCTCCCATGGGATGCTCCATCCACCCCAGGATCTCAGTGTTCATGAGCCGCCTGGTACCCTCAGGTAAGTAGAAAAAAACATTTAAAACTGTGTCTATGTCTGAATCATTGAATCTCTCTGAATCTCTCCAAATCAATTTGGAGGGTTCCGATTCAATTCAGAGAAATTAAAGGGTCTCCTGATTCAATTCAGATTCAGAGATTCGGCCACTGAATTGGGCCAAATCTCCATTGAATCAAATTAGTGACCAAAGCTTTGCACAGCCCTAATGGCCACCGATTCTGCATAATATCTTTATCTATTACTAAATTTTGGGGGGAAAAAAACTTTAAAGGAATATTTTTTTATGTTCTATGTTTGTAAGTATCAGATTTAGAACTATAGAAGGAAAATACCTTAACAGAACAGGGCTCCAGGGTGAAGTTTTTAAAAGTGATTAGTGACTGAATTACCCAACCTGAGATACCTTCAAGGAGTCTGATATTCAGAAAGCACTGGACAATATGCCCTCTGAAAATTAGGCCCTTGCAGGTGTCTCAAGCTATACCTTTAAAATAAAGGGCACCCAAAATCACAAACAGCTTCTCACTGGGCACATCTATAGGAGATGCTACTGCGCAGTGGTTACTGTGCATTTATTTAGTACTTGTATAATCAGTACAATCAGTAACTGGAGTTACTGAGCAGTAGCATTGGCAACTGCCTTTTAAGTGACACTACTGTGCAGTAGTCAAATAATACCAAATAAGTAGCATATTAGCACTGTTGGTGCTGTGACATGCCCTGTGAAAAGTTCTAAGACAAATATGGTATCTGCACAGTGTTATTTGGCTACTGCGCAGTTAATGTCTTGTTTAGATGCACCCACAGGAATCCTACATCCTTGTAAGTACTCCAGCTGACTTAAATGGAATTCTGCTCATGTGAGTCAATGGTGTAGACTCTGTCTGGGGGTTTGTTGTTGTGGCTCTTGCTGCTTTGTGGGAAAGGGGCATTAACTATATTGCTGAAATTAAAACTATATTCCTAAAAATTATTACATGCTCAGGTATTTTAAAATAAAGAGTCTTTTAAAACAAATTTTCAAATAACTGTGCTTTGATTTTTCACTGCTACTAAATCATGTCTCATAAATGTGTACTCGTGTGTATGTGTATGAACCTACAATGTAGTTAAACAAAGACATAAATGCCACCATATCCCATTAAGTGACACAATTTGACAAGTCACAAAAAATCTTATAATATTTAAGACTTTTTTATATGCCATGTATGAAACAATTCATTACTCACTCTAACCTTTCCCATCTGAGAACCAAAGTTCAAAATTTGTTCAGGTCACATGTGAACTGAATTAATTCTTGATGGATTCTTTGTGTACCTCACAAAAGCCATCCCATACTGTTTGGCACAACTGGAATTTCAAGGATGGAAGGTGGAGAGGACTCCTACTATAACAGCAGCTGTTGGTACAGGTCAAGATTGAGTTGCATTGGCAGTCACGATGGAAGAACTTGCAGAGCGTGTCCCTGTATTATGCTTGGCTCCTGTCAGTTCTACCAGTGGATGGGACCAACTCCCTATGGTTTTTTTTCTCCTCTGAAAATCAAAAAGCAGTTCATGAGTTGGTCAGGAGCCAGCAAAAATGAATAGTAATGAGCCAATTTCAATAGAAATAGGCTCATTACCATGCCAGCGGCTGATAAAACCAAATGCTCTCAATTCTCTCCAGCAAACGAGGTGCTGTAGGCAGTGTCCATCCGCCTGCCTGCAGGAAACAACTCACAATTTCAAAATTAAAAGAATCAAAATACAAGTTTGAGTTTATTCCTATGTTCATACCTACCTCTCCCTGTAGCGCCATTTCTAACTAAAAAACTCAGATGTTGTTCACAGTCCTTTCTTTAAAAAGAGAAAAATACATCTTTTCTGCATATTGTTTACTCTCTAAATAGTAGCACACAATTCTATGTAAACTCCAATAAAGGGGAGCTTTATGAATCACATACATTTCCTTATGCACAATGAGCGACTACAGGTATTTTTCACAATGTCACAAACCTGCTTGAGATTTTTAAATTAAAACTAAAATGTGAGAATGGTGCAATAAATGAATTAGACAATTGAATGATTCAGAGGAAATGAAGACAGAGAAATAAAACACTTCCCCCTGTTACTGAGCTGTACTGTGCGATTAGGAGAAAACATAAGACTCATGATTAGGTCTGCTTTTTCCAAGCACAAAATTTGTCTTATTTTTACCTCAGAATTGCAACTATGAAATTGCTATGGGAGTGTGTATGTTCCATAGAATCAGTGGTAGCGTAATGGGCTTTCTTCAATTCTAGGTTGCCTAAATATGTCCCAGGTCAGTCGATGGCAGTAGCAGTACCCTTGTACAAAGATGAGAGTCTTCCAAGTAAATAGGGAACTCATCAGTAAGTCCATAGGTCATTGAGGACGCTGATCTGAGAGTCACATGTTCAACTGCAGACATGACAGACAGTTCTGGTAGGAAGTAGATCCTGGTGATATTGGGGTACAGCTTCCCTTTGCCTCTATTGTCTATCTGCCTCCATAGTGATGTAAGTATGCTCAAAATGATTGTTCATCAGCACCACTGAGGACAATCCAGTGCTCGAGTCTCTCAGGTATTGATGTTAATATCACATTTCTTCACCTTGGTTTTCAAAGTGTCCTTGAATCTCTTCTTTTGCCCACCTCTACAGTGGTGACCATCAGTGAGTTGGAAGTACAGGCCCTGTTTTGGGAACAAGTTATCAGGCATCCTTGTGACAAGTCCTAACCAATGAAGCTGGTGCCATATAAACACAGCTTCATGCTAGTAGTGTCTGCTTGAGCCACAGCGCTAGCATTCATTCTTCTATCCTTCCAATTCATATGGAGGATGTTCTGAAGACATAACTGAAGGTAATATTCTAAAGCTTTCAAGTGTGTCTAATATGACAACCAAATGTCACACCCATACAGGGTAGGGATGACAGAAGTGCAGCAGATGAGAATTTGATTGATGTCATGATCACAGTTTTGGAGAAATCCAAAGGCAGCACTGGCAGATTTTATAGAGTTGAATACCATAATCGATGTTTACTTTTGGGGAAAGATAGCTACCCAGATAGGGGAAATGCTCAACATTCTCCAAGGATCACCTTCCAATTGTAATATGTGGGGGAGCAGCTGGTTGGTTTGGGGTAGATTGGCAGAGTGCCTTGGTTTTCATGAAGTTCACAGTGAGTTCAAGCATTTCATATGCTTCACTGAAGTAACCAAGGGTAACCTGGATTTCTTCTATTGAGTAGGGGGACACAACAAAATCTTAAGTGTACTGAGAATTAGTAACAGAGATGATGGTTATACTGGATTTGGAACGTAACCAGTTGATGTTAAAGATATTCCCATCCATGTTATACTGGATGCTGATTCAAGATGGAATTCTTATCATCAATATGATGTGGAATAGCTGGGACATAGATGGAAAAGAATGTTGGTACAATCATACATCCTTGATTAACTTCAGTCCTTATAGTGAAGTAATAGTACCTAGAAGTGGTAAGCCTCAAAAAGATGTTCAGTGGTAGAAGTAGATTGAGTTTGGGTGGTTGTTGTCCAGTTCTCATTATATTGGTATCCACAGCCTAGAAGTCCCCACCATCACAAATGGCAGTCACCTAGGCTATTTGAAAAAGGTAAAGGACCAAAGGGGTACAGATATTAAACAACCCACAAGGGTAAAGGTGAACCTTTCAAACAAAGTTGAAGGCATAGGTGCCATGTAGGAGGGGCATGGGGGAGCACATGCCCCCCTTGTGATTGGCCACCACCAAAGCCACCACTTGGTGCTCGCCACCTGCCCCCTCATCACCACTGCCAGCATCTGTGGGACCTTCCCACTAGCCACACACCCCACTCCACCGCCGACACCACTGCCGGCCTCCGTGGGCGGTCCCCGCTCACCACCACCATCAATGCCATGGTCCCTGTTTGCCACTCACTGCCACCAACACTGATGCTGGCATCTGCGGGTGGTCCCCACTCACTGCCATGATGCGCCCCCAGTCTCAGGAGGCACCAGTCATTCATGGTTGAAGGGACTTTGTTTGGACACTCTGACAAAGCCCTGGTTGCACCCATGCAGTGAATAAAGTGAGGATATCAAACACCAGAGCTATAAACCAGGCATTTTTATAAGCAAAAATTAATTACATTCAAACTAAAAAACATTCCAGAAATGTAGTGTTATGGAGATTATTTTTCATTCCCCACTCCCCACCCCTGCTCCCTGCTTCCCTTAAAAGATTTTTGTTATCTGCTTTTTAAATTTTTTTATTTTAATGTTTTTTAATCCCTTTTTAATTTTTTTTAATATTTTTTTTAATCTGCTGTCATAGAATCATGAAGTCATAGGTCATTTATACATATGCTCTGGGAGTCAGATTGGGGGGGGGCTTTAATTAGAGTAGCTCCAAGAACAGCTTTAATTAAAGTGCCTGGAATGTCACGTGTATCAGCATCCCCATGCTGAAAAAATGGCGGTGCGGGTGCTTTAACTAAAGATCTTTGAACGAGCTTTAAAATGCCCCCACCGCCATTTTTCAGCATAAAGACACTGATATATGTGATGCTAGAGTCGGCTGGAGTGTGGTAATTACCATGTTCTAGCAGACTCAATTAATCAAGTATGCTCCCACACACCGTGCATCAGAGCAGCTTTGCTGCACATGTATAGGGGCACCCATAGAAACTAGAAAGGACTTCAAGTGGTCATCCAGTTCAACCTCCCAAAAACCCTTCTACATCTAGTCAGATACACTTCTACATATAGTGAATTATTACTAGGCCAGGTAAAAATTATAGTCTTAATAAAGAAGAGTCCAAAATCTTATACTATTTGACTGACCATTTTTTTATTGTAGGTCAAATCTTTCATATTTATATTTCTTTTTGTTTTTTAATCTTCCCTCTACCCAAGTCAATGGCTTCTGGACTGTCTGCTCAGTCTAGCCAGTCACATTTCACCTTAAAAATTATTTTTTTCTGCCATAAAATCTTGCAAGTCTTTCCATTTTAGCAGCTTGAGAATTTAACTATCCCCTCTTTGCCCTGCTAGCCATTTAAGCCCTGAAACTACAAGCAGGCTGAGTGGAGTACATCATCTGTAAACTCAACTTGCCTAGTCAAAGGGTCTGGGGGGCTTTCTAAAGCACTGAAATAGAGCCTTTTAACACTGAACGGTGCAAATTGTCCACTGGGGACAACTTCAAATGTCTCTACAATGCATATTTCGCAGTGCTTACTGGCTGGCTCAGGCTGAGCTGCTACCACTTATTTAGGAGTCTACAAAAACTACTAGATTTTCTTCTTATACAGTAAATACTAAGTTTTAAATACATGAAGAAAAATTAGGGCAGAGGAAAGAAACAGATTAAGCAAAGTTTTCAGAAAGACTATATACCTTTTTTTTCCTCAAATAAATTCCTTTCTCTGAAATCAAGATATTGATATAGCAGGGCATTTTTACACATGCTCTGGGATGCAGCACCAGGCAATTTAATTTGTGAGCCGTGCTAATTAAAGTACCAGCACATCATGTGTATCAGTGTCCCCACATGTCTCTACACTGAAGAAATGATGGCAGGGCACTTTGAACCAAAGTTCATCAAACATGTTTTATTTCAAAGCGCCCCACTGCCATTTTTTCACCACAGAGATGCCGGGGGAGACTAATACACACGACACCTTAGGCTGCTGGAGCATGTCAATTTCCATGATCCAGCAGACTTGCTTAATCCAGTCTGCTCCAACGCAATGGATTTCCAACGCATCGGAGCAGCCCCCCCCACAAGTGTACAGGAGCCTATAATGAACTAGCCCCTACAAAGGAGACTATACACACCCTTCCACAGAAAGCAACTCCACTTGTTAATATCAAACTCTTCTATGTAGAGAGCAGAAGTCCAAGGATAGTATAACAACCACCATATGGTGGGGGCCAGTTATATGCCTACTCCATTATGTGATGTACCCACATTTGCAACCAAAAATTGCATTGGCTTTTAAGCTGCCACATTACATTGCAAACTCATATCTAATATGCCATGCACTAATACCCTGAGGTCTGTTTCATCATTGCTTCTTTCTAGGTTTCTTACTCCAACAAATCCTGGGTTTTCTCCAGAGATTGTAGATGTATTCCGGTAGCTTGAATATTTTTCCATATTAAATCCCATATTGTTATTTACCCGTGTGTCTAATCATTCCAGGTCTCTCTGTATTGTTTCTTTGACTTCACTGGTATTTGCAACTCCTCCCAATTCAATATCATCTGTGAATTTACTCCCTATTCTGGATCATTAATGAAGATGTTAATTAACACCGAACTTGCACTGATCTCTGTGGTACCTCACTATATACCTCCCTGCAACTCAATATATTTCTGTTTAGCATTTTCCTTGTTTATGGTCCATCAGTCAGTTTTCAACTACATAACAGTATTTGCAACCAATGTCAAAGAAACTAAAATAAGGAATTTATCTCAGCATTAGAACAAAGGGTTAAAGATTCAAGAGTCCCAAAGTGTGCTTTGGATCTTTGATAAACTGTGTGACCTTCAGCAAAACATTAGAACTCTCCATGAGTCAGTTCACCCATCTGTAAAATGGGAACTCCTTCAAGGAAGGGTGTGACTGGGCTTCTTAAATGATTTGTGTCTATGGAGTGCTTCAAGATTTTTGGACCAAAGGTGCTATAGGAGCACTACATATTCTTAAAAGGCACATGTAGCTGAAGGTTTGCTGTTAGCCTCTTAAAAGAATAGGTTTGGGTTTTCTTTCTATTCTAATTGTATTGCATAAAAATGAATCTTAAATTCATTTTTTTAAAAACATGGTAAACACTTTCACATAATATCTAGAGACAAAGTAAATCAAAACTGCTGGCCAGGAAATCTACATGTATCGGCACATGTGCATTTACACACATACTTGCTTTAATATATATATCATATAATATATATTAAAACAGTTGATTCCCAAGTGTAACTAAGAGGTTATACTGTTAAATTTGCTTAAATTTCAGAGGAAGTGTACCTTAAGAAATCTCATTGGTTTACAAAGCATGTTGTTCTAGTCCAGTATATATAGCATATTCAGAAATAGACTCAGATCCTTTACACTTACTAAAAGTGCACGTGAGAAATTATTCCAGATATAAGTAGCCTGCTTTCAAATATATGCAGCTCCTTAAAAAGGAAAAGCCAGCATTTCCTTAGTCCTTTTAAAGTAGATCCAGTGGTTACTTAGATGAATCTCTAATAAAAAGTTATCAAAAACATCTTGCAAGGTAAGTGCTTAATAGTGGTCCATAAATAGTGCTATTTTTTACATGTTGACTATTATTGCTTGCACTACTCTTCCATAAACTGAAGCTAGCCCTTTCAAGGAAAGATGAGTCAGAAGAAAAGGGCAGGTCAATAACCCATACTCAAGGTCAGATTTCTACAAACACCTGCTTGTTCTCAGATAACACCTGCTCTGAGTCACAAACAAAATAGGTAGGGCTTTATCAATAAAGTTCTTTGACCTGCACTGCAGGGGGAGTCGTGACCTCGTTCACAAGTTTAACTAAAGGCAATGAAAGAAAAGATTTTTCTGCCAGCCCCAGAAGGTCAAGTTTCTTTCCCCCCCAACATTTTACTTCTTAAAAGACTAATTGGGCCTTAAAGATTCCAGGTGTCCTGCACAGTAAGTGCTCCAGCATCAATTCAATGCAAGTAAAATGATGCCTAAGAAAAGTGGTTTCTTTATCTGACCAGTAGGTTTTCTTCTGCTATCTTCACTTACATACCTCTTTCCAACTTAAAAAGAGAGAATTAAAACACACACACACACACACACACACACACACACACACACACAGAAATAAATCCCCTGTCTCTCACACATACACAAATGTGACCATTCATTTTGAAAGGGGTTTAGTTTCTGGTATTCAGCCATTACCCAATGCTTTATGGTGAATAGAAGCAGAGACAAAACAAGGTGATCTGGAAAAGAAAACTGACCTTGTAGAAATAAGCACTAAACTGGTACTCAGAAGATCTGAGTTCAACTCCCTAGTCCTGCCATGGACTTTGGGTAACTAAACCCCAACTGTACCCCCATTTTCACCCTCTGCCTTATCTATTTTGATTTAAACTCTTTAAGGATATGTCTTATTATATGCATGTACAATGTCAGAATGGGAACACAAGCTCATTTGGGGCTTATTGTTGTACAGAACAGTAATTGCTTGTGTGACACTGCTCTCCCAGGCCTGCAAAAAAGGCACATAGAGAAGGCACAGTTCAGATTGCTCCGCAGTGACCTTGGTGGCTATGGTATATGGAGCAGCACACATGATAATATCTATTTCCTTAGTTATCTTACAGTTAGGATTTTATGGAGTGCTTTGACCATAAAGTAAGCACTGTGTACATATAAAGAAGTAGATCATAGAACCCAGTGTATGAGAAAAGTGGAAGTTCAGTTAAAGGGGTTTGTGGACATTGGACAACTCTCTTCTCATGTTATGTCATGGTCTAGAACAATGATTCTCAACTACAGAAACATAGGGTGCCACACAATATTAACTCTCCTATGTGTTCAAACATGATTCACAGGAAAAAATGTCCAGAGATTTCCAACAGGAATCCATAGCAGCAAAAACATTATGAGCTATTGTGGTCTTTCTGAGATATTTCCAACAGAAGAATTGCTCTATTATTTTTCCAAAGGCAAAAAAAATGAGTGAAAGCTAAGAAATGGCATTTTTCAAGGGGACTTTGAGTCTAACAATGTCAAGACCACTGGTCTAGAAGTACTCCCTTGCCAATTCTTGCTGCTATGGCTGAGAAGATTACAGGAGACCACTTCCTATGGTGCCCACAGCAGAAAAAAGCACATAAAGCCTTTAATGAGAAGTGATTATGCCCACCCCGCCTTTTGTCTCCTTCCTCCTCCCCCAACATGCTTACAACATTTTTATGACTTGTTTTCTTTGTATCACCTTGATTAAGTCATATGGTCAGTCAGCACATTTCAGAACGTACTTAGAGGACACCAGCATTACTGAAGTGAAGCGTTATTGACCTCTGGTTCACTTGCTATAACAGGCAAGTATCACCTGCCACTCAGTCCCGTCCTACATGGTTACAGTTACAGCAGATCAACAGTTTGCATAATATAGTGTTGACTGCCATTTGTAGAGGATTCTTTCAGATTGAACATCACTTAAAATTGGGACTGACAGCCTGATTCTAGCACACAAGTGATCCATTCAAACCTCATGACGGCCTTCACTTAAAAAAAAAAAATTGCTAGAGGCTCAGCCTTCCAGAGGTGATTTTAAAGTTTATTCCTATTGCATTCAAACTAGTGCCTCTCTACCATGAGTAGTTAAGAGCAGTGTCTACTTCTGCTGGAGCAGGGATTTTTGCTTATCTTCGTTGTTTTGTCCTGTTGTCTGACTTGATTTGTACTTTCTTAGATCACTTTCTTCCTCTCTGCTTTCATGGTACTTGCTAGAGCTTTTCTGTTTACATCGCATTCTAGAGGAGCTCTGCCAGAGTAGCCAATCTATGTTGGCCAAAGCTAAGGGATAGTTTCTAGAAGACCCACACACAGATGTCATCTACTAGAATAAGTGCCTACTGCACATGCCCCTCTAATATCTGCATATAGAGAGAATACTCTCTCCTATGTGTCTGTGTTGGGCTTGAGGTCAAAGCTAGCTGCAAACCATCCCCTCTCCAGCAAGCCAGAGAAGCAAATCAAGTATCCAAGGGTCTTGCTTCCCCAGCCTCTTCCAGAATCTTTAACATATGCACATCCCAATGGACTTACAAAGTGTAAAGCAGTAGGAGAGGCTCATATCTACTTATAAAGAATACACAGTTGAAAACATCCGTTTACATGTCCTTCCTGCCCAGGCTTCCACCTCCCCCAAACATATAAACAGGGAAGACATGCACATAAACCCTCCCTCCCACTGTACGTTTTTGCATAGCCCTCTACTTCCCAAACCTCTTCCCATGTAGATCTATCATTTTTCAGAGGGACTGAGCAAACAGGAACAAGGAACAAAAAGCAGCAGATGAACTGCCCAAAGCATTCAAGTATAGTGACCAAGGCAAAATCAGGGTACTAGATATCAGCATGGGTAACAGTTGCAGAAATGAATCCAGAGGAGCTGCAGTGAAATTGTTGCACCACCCTACCTCCCCCCCTTCCCCCAACCTTTCAGGCTATACTGCAGAAGCAGCATCTGGGGCCTTTAAGTCCCCAAAGCAGTTAAGAATTCCCCTCTCCACACTCAGCCTCACATCCACTCCACCTCCCCTCCTGCCTTGTTGCCTTGTCCACTGTTGCCACTGTCCCCAAGGTAACCTGGAAGTTCTAGAGTTGTTCCAGCCCCACTACAGCCAGGATGCTTGGGAAGTTAGGCTTGGCTGGGGACAGTGACAATTGCATAAGTATATGGACAGTTTACTTGCTGGGCAGTTTCCCCAGGTGGTCCCCACCAGCCTGTGAGCAGGCACAGGGAGGGGAAACCTAACCACTACTGCTGCTGCAGGTGCTGTCCCCAGCTGAGCCCAGCTCCCTGCACAGCTGTTCTCCACTGCCTTGGCTAAAGCAGGGCAGGAACAGCTGGGATGATAGCAGCAGCAGCAGCAGCAGACAGGTTTACCCAATCACCTCCTACACCCAGAGGTATAAGTAGAGAGGGCAAAGGGGGAAATAGGAGGTGAGGGGACAGTATATGCTCATTTACTTGAGTACAGAGTGGAAGGGAACAGAGGGGGGAACTAAGAGCAGGATGGATGATGGGGGAGATTCTTACTTTATTCAGGGACTTAAAGTGACTGGCTTCTGTTCCCATGGTACAGTCTGCCTGCTTAGGTGGGCAGAGGGGTGGAGGAAGAAGAGACCAGGGTGAACCCACCCTAGCACACTGGTTACTGCTCCTATACCCACCTTTTTTAGAATCCTGGATCCACCCATGAAAAGCAGATATATAAGAATGCAAAAATGAGAAAGTGAAAAATCATTCCTAAATAAACTGTCTTAGAGTTTTAATATCTCTGTTGATATAGCCAAGAAAAAAGCCATTTTGTGCCAGTTTTTAGTGTGAAACTAGATATTGGGCTATGGCTAGCAAAGTCATAATACAACTAATATTCCCAACTATAATTTCTATCTACAATAGCCTGTACTGTGTGTCATAAAACCTCTCAATTAACAACATTTACCCAATTTTGCTCAGGGAAAGGACAGCAGAAGGGGAAATGTGAATCCAGCACAAGAATTTTAGGCAGTCCCCAGATCTGGTGGTGAGGCTAGTAAAGTAGGTTTCACCTTTCTCTCCTCTTCAGTATATCAAACTGTTGCCACAGTTACTTTGTCTATCAAGGATAAGATTTTCCTTGTCCAGGAAACCTGAGTCAGTGGTCCAAATAAGCTGCATGTATGTTGAAAAATGGGCATGTATCAACCTGGCTAAAGTCTATGCAATGGTTTTGTTACAAATTGAACAGCTATTTACCGTTCACTTACCAGGAAAACAATTAATGCTAGAATTCCAGAATTCTCATGTCAGGCTAAACAGAGGCACTTGTTGTGGCCCCACAACAGAACTGCAGCGACAAGCTTAATGAAAGCCCTCCTTAGTTGTAAATGGAACTGTCAACAATCAGACCAGTGCTTTAGTACTCTCAAAGGAAAATTAACAAAAGTGTTCCTGAAGGCTTAAGGATGCTGTACTGAGGCAAACAGAAATTAAGTCCCTCTTTGCAATGTTGGGTTTTAACTTCAGTCCTTTCCACGAGTAACCATATTGCTAAAAAGTGATCAGGTGAAAGAACCGACAGGATCTTCCTGAGACTGAAGGCTTGTCACAGACAGGCTTCAAAGAGCTGCCAACCCTATATGGTACCTCCTAGCGTCCATTTAACAGTAATTCCCATCTTTTCTTCCAAGTTTTAAGTTAATGTAGTGCATACAAAAGAGAGGTAGAATTA
Organism: Alligator sinensis; assembly: GCF_000455745.1. NCBI lineage: Eukaryota > Metazoa > Chordata > Crocodylia > Alligatoridae > Alligator > Alligator sinensis. Next base: position 2,145,230 of record NW_005841866.1, read on the forward strand.
CAGCCTTCAAGATGAAACTCTCTGTACACAAGACAAATGCTGCACTGGTAATGACAAAGCAAGCTTTTTCACACCATCCTACCCATGTGTCTCAATCCTGCCCTGTGCAGAAAGTTTCTATGGCTGCTGGTCTCCATTTCATTTTAGTTTAATCCCTGGCCTCCTTTTGTAGGGTGGCCATCAAAGGGGCCAACTGGTGCCAGCTACACTGCTATGGTTTTATGATGTGGACACCTATCTGCTGGGGATTTGGACTGATTTCAAAGAGACCAATGAAAAATAAAACATCAGATGGTAATGACTTCAAACAAGTGACCCTGAATATGCCCCAGTCCCAGTCTCTAGAAAAATAGTAAACTTGAAAAAAAAACCCTGCTTCTATTTTACATAGTTATAGTTAAACAATAAAAAGAGAACATTTCAGACTTTAATCCTCCAGTGCCTTAGCTGTGTACAGCATGTGATACCTGTATAGTCCTGTGTAGAACTGATGTCTAGCCCTTCTTTGTCTAGTCCACTGACATGATTTTAGTGTTTCACTGAAGCAGCTTCCCTTGATACTCTGGAGGCATGTCCATGCTGCACCAGACACTGCAAGGGAGCACCTCCCTGAAAACACACCCTGTCTACTCATCCCCACTCTTTACCTGCTGCATGCTGACACAATGCCACAGCTACTTTGAGGCATGTGGCCAGGCTGGCCCAGTATCACTGTCATACTCTTAGTCTCATATATGCTCATGAAATAGGCTATACTGGCATTTTTTCAGCATGATCAGAACACAGAGTGATAGCAAGAGGGCTTGGCATGTTTTCACCGTGGCAACCTGTACCACTGTGTGATATATATACATAACCTAGGTGTCAATGGGAACCAATCCATATTGCATACATCTCAGATTTTGCATACAAATGTCTAACTATACAATGATGTTCAAACAGCTAATGCATATTTTAGGAAGGAGGATTTTGATCTATTTAGATTATGCCCTAACATAATTAGGAGTTGGAGTTTCTTAAAAAGTCCAAGAAGCCAGCAATAAAAGAAGGAAGCTGCAAAATACCCACTCTGAAGACCTGAGTGCATCTTATATCTCTTTAGTTCACTGAAGACACCCATCTCTTATGTCTTACTCAATCCAGAATCTGATGGCTATCAGAAAACAAAAAGTAACAGAGAAACAGCAATGAGACATCTGAATAATCTGTGGACAGTGTATAAGGGCAACAAGAGAAAAGTGGTGGCTATAAGCCTGTAATAGAAGATGGAATTAGTTGTCAGCTGGACTTGCCCTTGATGTTTTTCAGCACAGAGAGGCAAAAGAAGCTTCCAGCAGACCTGATACAGTAGTCTTCCTTGGTTGAGTCATATCTTGAAACAGGTTCTAGTCTAAGCCCAACAGCTAAACATTGGCAAGCCTTGGGTAAGTTTGGATCCTGATTCCAATCCAAGCTGCAGCACTGGCCTCTGCCAGTGAATTCTAAGTCCAAACACCATTTGACCTGTTACCTATTATCTTGCATTTCCCATCACTGAGCAAAACCAGGAGCTAAATCTATTCTCCATTAACCAAGCACAGCCTCATTAGAGGGTTTGTACTGAGACAGCCAAAGGGAAAACTTGTAGTCAGAACATCTATATTCTTAAATAAACTATTGGATTTAATTTCTTTTCTTCCCCCTGCACCCCTCAACTTAAACATGCCTATGCTAAATGACCATTTTAACCCGCTGTTAACTCAACAAAATGCAGCAGATGAGTTTCTTGGGTTATTTGAAACTCAAAGCTCTAAACCAATAGGTAGAGGCAGCAGGAACTGTAATACAATCACTTGGCACATCTCAGCAAAATTCAGCATGTGCAGAACCAGACATACCAACATTGAGGGTGGATGCCATTTCATCCTCTGCTTGTGGTTTTGCAGGGAGTTGGCCTTGAGGATGTCTTTAAGACAACACTAAATCAGTAATGTAAATGTGTACATTGAATCCTCTTGTCTGCAAAATTGAAAAAGGAGGAGAGCAGAACAAAGGGTGGTGGCAGCCTAGAGTAATTCATTAAAACTACTGAGAGCTCACACCCAAATGCTGCAGGCTAGTTCCTCAGTGGGTGTAAGCTGGCATAACTCCATTGACTTCAGTGTGGCAGCTAAGAATCTGACCATGCAAGTCTAATAGTTTATTGCTAGTCTCCGTTTTATACACCTGGCAGGTGTATTGAGTCCCAGTCTTCCGCATCCAGTCTGCTTCTCCAAGTGAACGTGGAATATTTTTTGGAAGCTAAAATAAATATCTTTCCATTTCCTTATGTGTTAATGCAGGATTCAGTACAAATCTATACACAGATGCACACAGGAATAAAAAAATGTCCACTTTCTTTCCATGCACTTAGAAAAAAAATCCCTAGCTAAACCAGTAAGCATTTTCCATATTTAATAATTTGATTTTGAAGGCTAGTCATATCAAAGAGCAAAATATTCAATATTGTTAATTCAGTTTTGCAAAATATATTCTTAATTTAAAAATGATTTTGCTTGGAGTGGTAGTGTAGTAATAAAGCAGTTATTGACCAGCTCTTATTGATTGTGCAGTCCTCGGGCAAAGAACACTGACCTTGCTCAGACTCTTATTGCTTACGCTTTCCCTGGCCTTCTTCATCTATGCCCGCTCAATAACATATTATTAATATATATTTTTAGCAAAAACTGTATGTTACAAGGTTAGGGCTTCTTAGCGATTTCTTTTTCATGATACTCTGCCTTTGGGGTGCGACAGGGAAGAATAGACTCTACAGCCAAGCTGTTGGGAGCTCACCGCTGCTCACAAATGCCTTTAAACAGTTACCCGCTTGATCTAACAGAGAACAGACTTATACTCTTTCTTCTCTTTTTAATTGAAAGATTGTTCATGTAGCAGTTCCTTATGGCACCAAAACAGACTTAGCAAATATAGTCAAGGGACAGGATATACTTCAGGTATTTGAGAGAGAAAGATAACATATATCTCCCAAGCTGGCTGCCAGGATTGCAAGAGTTAATACTTAGTAATGCACTTTAATTGTAGAACACTTGCTGGAGAGAATTAAAACCGATAATAGGGCTCAGCTCTCCATTGCCTTGCACTTGACACTGTCATTTAAAACTTATACAAAGTGGGCATAAAGGGACAGAGTTTGTGGTCCAGCAGAACTGAATGGAAAAGCAGAGAGGTGAGATATGTAATGCCATCACTGGCACTCATGGATTCTGGAGCTGAGGGGCAACCAGTCCAATTTAGTATGCAAGTTAGAGCATTGCCATTGGTCTAGCTCATACCCAGCTGACCACAGCTTCAGGAGGCTGTTCCAGCAGCAGCAAAGCACTGGAGTACACAGATGCCTGGTCATATCAGCTTTCCTGCACATGCACTGGACATTAGTTGGTGGGTTTGGTAATTTCTTTGATTCAGATGAACACTCAGTCTTGTGCCACATTCTGCTCCTCCAATTTTGCTCCACTCCACCATGATGTCTACGTAGTCTGTTCTGCTCCTTTCTCAGAATGGATTTCCTCCTATCTTAGCTTGCAATATAAGTGGCAGCTGAAAATCCCTTTAAGATTATTGTATGACGTGTTCCAGCCTACTGTATCAACAAGCTGTTTTCCAGCCACTGCCACCCACTTTGACACATCACTATTTCAACCTTTTTGCCATCTATTTTTGTGTAATAGCAGAATCCAAAGGCCCTGAGACATTTTTTGATACCTGAGGTACTGGAAAGAAGGCATTAATAGGACTCATTACAAGTCTAATCTATGATAGGGACTTTGGATGGTTACTGCTCTATGGAAAATAAGTAACCTTAAAGTTTCTATATTGCCTTCACAGAATGGATAGCAATTTTTAAGCCAGCCAAAACAGAGCCTAAAACGTGGTCCTAGCATACTGAGTTGCACCTGCTTTACATTGTTTCCATATTGTCTTATGAAAAAATTAGCCACCAAATTAGCATCCCAACTTCAAAGTTCAAGGTGTTTGGAACAGAGGTTTGGTTCAGCCAAAAGGTTAAATCCAAATCTCAGCCTTTTCACAGTCTTCAGTGTTTGAATTCAGGACTTTAGTTTGGATCTAACCTCTATTTCTAATGCAGGATAAGGTTTGAAAGCAGAGCCTATATTTATTTACAGGACAAACAGATCCAGCTTTGTTAGTAGAACTTTATCCATCATTGATTATCTTTTATTAGGCTCAAGAAAAACAAACCTAAAGCAAAACATAAAATCAACTAAGTGAGCAAAACCCAATGCTGATTTCAGGACTTGTATAGAAAAGGTAATAGGGCCCAATCCTGCAAGTGCATGTAGTGTCATTGATCCCAACACGAGGAAACATAATAAAGCATAGGCACAGGAAGAAGTGTTTACATATCAGGGTCTCTAATACACAATTAACTTTAGTCCTTTCTGCTGTTTAGTTCTGTATTTCACACACATTTCATGTACAATGGGAAAAATTTAATTTCTTATCCAAACCCCCCTCCCCCCTCCCCCGCCCCAAAATTAAATGACCTTTAATACACCTGTAGGAAGTATCACTTTGTATTTTATAGCCTCCATGGGTTACTGGTATTTGCATGTACAGCCTGTAACTGGAAGCAAAATATTCAATGATACTTTTGCATGAATGACACTATGAAAAAATAAATTGTATTGCATTGTATTACTAGCCATTGAGGGCTCTTTTGTTTAGTTTGATAATATTACATGTTTAATAAAACACTGTTGAATTTTGATTGCGTCTTGTGAGCGTAGTCCTTTATCCTTTCGCCAGCTGGCTGATACAAAAGCTTATTTTCTTTTTAAAGACATTTTAATTCTCAATCTCCGTCTCTCACTCCCGGGTGAGCAGGAGCTGGGAGTGCTGGGAAGGCACAATGCTTAGTTCCAGTTCAACACAGAGAGGAAGAGACTCACGTTACTGAACAGTGACCCCCTTTGGCCAGGAAAGCGGCCAAGATGAGTGCCCAGGTCTTCTCAAGCAAAAGAATGGCACAAGTGCAGGTAAACAAATGCATATGCTGGGAGGAATAATCTGGACTGGATTCTTTATGCACATAAAATATACTAAATGATTAACAATGAACAGTCCAAATAGTTTGCTAATTACTTACCCTATAGCAGCATTAAATCAAAAGGAAAGATATGGCACATACTCACAGATTTTTCCCCCACTGGAAGTGATCAACAAGTTCACCTTGCTTAGAGCTACATTGATCAATTTTGATTCAATCCTGAACCATGGAAAATTTCATAAACGCTCCTTCATGATCATTTTATGTGGAAAGCCCCGATTCAATGCTCCAGGGTTGCCAAAGCTATTTCTATGTATCGACTTAGCATAATGTCAAAAGTGTTATTTAGTAGTAATGGTCAGGCCATGATATGTTGTCTATGGCAGTCAAACTCTGCAGGGACCATTTACAAGGGTCAATGCCAGGAAAACCTGCAACTTCTACTGAATCCAAACACCCACATGCTATTGAGTTGATCCTCTCTCCCCAGAAACTCAGACTCTCCTTCTCTTTATCTCTGCTGATCTAAGGAGAATTAATGTTAGGGTTGGCCAGGACACAGGCAGTCAGTCACAGTGAATCACGCTGGGTCAAGGGCTTGCTGGAAGGAAGCCAAGACCAAAGCTGGGTATCAGTCCTAGTCTATTAAAGCAAGCCAAGAGTCAAGATGAGGTCATTGAAAGGGCATACACTTGATCCAGGCTGGGAGGTCCAAAACAGGAATATGAGCAAGCAGGAACAGGCAGGAGAGTCGTACAGCAGAGTCACAAACCAGAGGTTCAGTGCACAATGTTAGGTTTAGGAGTCCCAAGCATGCCAGAGGCATAGCAAGGTGCTCTGTTGCCTAGATACTTTGCTGCTGTCTCATCAGAGCTTGCATAGGTAAGTGTGGGAGGAGCCCTCCTCCTGAGGGATGGGTCAGCCCGGGTTCCTGATTACTTCCAGCTAGGGCCTAGGACTGGATCTATGCTATCTGGGCCTCAGGTCATTATAATTAACAACCTACCACTCCTTCCCCTTCACTACCCCCGCCCACCTCTGTTACTTTACCCAAAAATGCAGTGCCCCCATCTCCAGTCATCAATTGGCTAGGCTGGCCACTTCCCTCACAGCAAGATCTTCACGGGGCCGTAAGTTAAGAGCCATTGGCTCCAATCCACAGAATGCTCTGGGGTCAGAAAAAGCTTCTCTAAACAGCAGTAGCATAACTTGGGGAAGGAGGGGTAGTGTGGGCAGGGGGCAGTGTCCCTGGGTACCACCTTTGTTGGGTGTGGGAGGAGGGGGTGCTCAAAAGCAAACCACTGCTGCAGCAGCAGCTGACTGCACTGCCATAGTCAGCATGGTAGGAGCCAATACCGCCCTGCGCATGGACCTGACTTGCTACACCTCTTCTAAAGAGAACACCATGGAGAAAAGAGAGACATTTCCCATTGCAAGACTTGATGCTACAGGCAGTGAAATCCATGGTGCTTTAATAGCCAGGCCATAGCACAACGTATTAGCAATTAGGCACGTAATAACCTCTACCCCCAAGGATTTACTTACTGCAGTGTTTCATCAGGGGCTATGAAGCATCTAGGAATCTATAGTCTTTGTGTCTTCCCTGGGGAAATGAATGAACTCACTGGAAGCATCAAAGTGTTTCCTCCCCTGCCTACCCCTTTGGATGGTGGGAGTGGGGGACAATGGTTCTTACTAGTCTTCTGTCAATCCTTCTTTCCTACAGGAAGGAGGTGACCTGAAACTATTCAAAGAGCCTCCAATTAGGTTTGCCAAATGACGTGACAACACTGAACTACACCCAACTCACCCATCTGAACTTTTTGCATGATATTAGATGAGGAAAAAAATGTCAGCAAGATTTCAGTTAACTCAAAAAAGCAGTAGCAAGGACATCACCTTTCATTCAATATTTCAGGAGCTAGAACTTTTCCTCACCATGTGGAAGACCTGGGCTCAATTCCTGTCGCTCAATTCAAGTGAATCAACATGAAAGGCTGAAAACACTTCACCCCAGAACACCCTGGTGGGTAGGCATGTTTTTGAGACAGGGGAATTTTATTCTTGTCCCTGAGAAATGGGTTTGAATCTTTTTCAGAAGAAGATGGAATTAAAGTGTTTTGGAAGAAACAATCTGAGTCAAATTGTTAGACAGATAAAGGCGACACAAAATAGTACATTCAGGCCTGCTGGTGTACAGAGCTTCATGCACTAGACAGTGAAGCAACAGAAACCTATTGCTGATTCTCAAGACAACAGCACATGGCAGTTCAATGTAATCAGCAAAATAAGTAATGAAATTCTTCAACACAGTGTAGAAAACTAATGTCCCAGTTTAGTGGATCAAAAGAATTGACAAAGGCTACTTCAACAAGACCCCTGGAAACAAAAGAGCTGACACGAAAAATCCCCCTGGTCCCATCCTCCCTAAAACAGAATAAGAATTCAGCCTCCTTTGCTTTCAGATCCAGCATGTCTCCACTGTATATTTTGGGCCCAGTGTCTAATATTTCTTTAGGTGAGAAAAGAGCTGGTTGGATTATAGGAATACAAATGGATTAATTTGGGGTGGATTAGACACACAGCAAAATATGTTTGTCTTGTATTAGCATAACTGTGTCATAAAAATGTAGATTCCAAGACAGAGATTATTTGTGGCATTGCTAATATGTTGTTGCTATAGCAAAAGATGTACACAATATTTACACTGTATTTGACCACATAAAACATGTCGTATACAGACACAATTTTTCATTATATGAAAAAGAGTCAGAGGGCTCTTCATGCTTCCAGTACCAGTGCTCCTGATTTTCCCTTATTTTTTACCTTTAAGAAACAAATGCAGTTTTAAACCATCATTACTGTATTTTGAACAGTTAATATTTTATATCGTGACATTGCTGCTCAGAGGTAACAGGTTTAGTTGATTACTATTTGTTTATAGTGCTGGAGAAACCTGCAATCATAGAGAACATAAAAGGATTGCAATTAGATCTATTGGTTGAGAGCTGCACCTCAGTGACCCACTGTAAAGTGCTTAGCACTATCAAAGAGATAATGCCTACTTGCAGCTGGCACATCTGTACATAATAATATGGGCTACACTGACACAGCCACTAAAGACTGCCACTACCCTCTTTAACTAGAAGCAGAAAACAGATCATGCTTTTAAAGAGTGTATCAACAAAAAACCTACTACATGTCTTCAGAATTAGCACATTCATGTTTATGAGAAGCTTTTCCTTTTTACTACTAGTTCTTCAAAGAATCAAAATAAGGACTTTAAACAAAAGGCCAGGGACACATCTCAAGGTAGCATTAGCTCCACCAATTGCAACCAGTTACAGCAGGGATGCATTTAACCCTCCCCGCCTCCTCAGCTCCTGATCTATTTATTAAACATTTCCCCAAATCAAAGCCACATGCACAAAACAGAATGCAAGTAAGGGGGATATATTTTTGTTATTGACACCAAGATAGGACAACAAGGCCACATCCCCACAAGCAGAAACGTGCAGTTTGCAGCACTTCAAAGTCTTCTGAGGCACCATGAAATGCACACAGCGCACGTGAATCTGTTTGCCACACTGCATAATTGCAGCACAGTGGCAAAATTAAATACCAGGAAGTACCGATATTTAAAAGAAAACACAGGAAAAAAAAGTGGCATGGCACACGTGACTGCAGCATGTGTTGCCAGACACAGAAGCCTGGCTAACCAGGGCCAGGCTGCACCAAGTACCCGGATTACCACCGCTGCAGCCTCAGGACCCCAGGCCCCTGGGGCCCCAGCCACCCCTACCCCACCCAGGGCAACTTGCCCTGCACCAGAGCACATGTGCGGGGCATATCCAGGAGCAACTAGCAATGGTACAAATATGTGCCACTGCCAATTGTCCCTGGGATAAGGCACATTCCCATTAGTGGGGACATGCCCCAAGGATCTACCTGTGCCTAAGCATCTCCTGCAAGGTACTGAGGTCTTGATTCAGAAAAACATGCCTGAATTGGACACAGACATAATATTTTGCTTAACCAAAAAAAAAAACCCTTCTTTCTGGGACTGTTTTTAATTTTCATCTTTAAAACGTGCAACTTTCACCAAAAAAGGAGCAAATTTTATCGCTCTATTTTCTATCTGTTCTGACTTGACATGTGTCAAACCCAAAAGTGAAGCCGGGTAGGCTGTGCCTGAGACCCACATTCTTCAGAGCACTGGGGAAAGGTATAAGCTAACCTTGATTGCTTTAGATCAGGGCTTAAATCCTCAACCTTAAACGAGCAAGAGAAATGATAACATAAAACCTGACTCCATGAAGGAAGTTGGGCTACATGGCCCAGTTCCGGCCTTATGATTCTGTGATTCTGCCTCACTCAGCCAGCTTCCACTTACTGGGGGTGGAGTTGGGGGGCAGGAATAATTTCCCTTGCTTCCTTTCTGGGCACCTTGGAATGTGAGAACAAGCCTGATTCTGATTTTCTGATTTGAGTTACACCACTGTAAAGCACTGGGCTGGCCCAAGTATGATCATGATGCAAGATCACAATCAGCCCTCATGGAGGAAATGGGTGTCTAAAATATCTGAACATGCATCTCACTGAGCCATAGTATTAGCTCAACATTCTTGTGTGCTGTATATTTGGAAATGATCCTGTGAAGTGAAGTGAAGCCCCCAAAACTAAGCCTATAACTTCTAGGCTTTGGTTTCAAAAGGGCAAACATTCTCTCAAGCAAATCCCGGGACGTCATTCTCCCCCTGTACTCGGCCTTAGTGAGGCTGCAGCTGGAGTACTGTGTCCAGTTTTGGGCTCCACAATTCAAAAAGGATGTGGAGAAGCTTGAGAGAGTCCAGAGAAGAGCCACGCGCATGATCAGAGGTCAGGAAAACAGACCCTACGATGACAGGCTGAGAGCCCTGGGGCTCTTTAGCCTGAAAAAGCGCAGGCTCAGGGGTGATCTGATGGCCACCTACAAGTTTATCAAGGGTGACCACCAGCATCTGGGGGAACGTTTGTTCACCAGAGCGCCCCAAGGGATGACGAGGTCGAATGGTCACAAACTACTTCAAGATCGTTTCAGGCTGGACATAAGGAAGAACTTCTTTACTGTCCGAGCCCCCAAGGTCTGGAACAGCCTGCCACCGGAGGTGGTTCAAGCACCTTCATTGAACACCTTCAAGATGAAACTGGATGCTTATCTTGCTGGGATCCTATGACCCCAGCTGACTTCCTGCCCTTTGGGCGGGGGCTGGACTCGATGATCTTCCGAGGTCCCTTCCAGCCCTGGTGTCTATGAAATCTATGAAACATTCATAATGTGAGAAGAACCATCCATACACATCAGCTGGACTGAGGACCTACAAGACTTGAATGTGGAAGAGGCCTGGAATTTCATCATTTCATAGTTGTTAGGGGGCTAGAACGGACCTTCTTCGAGTCAAAGATGCTAAAACTTGCAAGAAAAGGCTTCAGACCACATTAGATGAATAACCATAACCACCTTAGAAAAGTGCTTTGCTTAGGAATAAGCAGAGCAACTACAAGGAACGGAAAACAGGACTGTTCAGCAAAAAAAGCTACAATGGTCTTAGAGATCAGGAAGAGCAGGGATGAAGTGAGACTTGCCAACAACCAAGCTGACTTAGACCTTGTAATCAGAATTAAAGTACATGCTAAATGAGAGAAAAACAAGGAAAAAAGAAACACAGTCACCACGCAATTAAGGATGAGGTAAAAACTGAGGATAAACAGGGCCTGGCCCAAAAACTAAATGAATACTTTGTCTCCATTTACAATAGTGCTGATGGCATTGACCATTGGACAAATGCAAAATGTGCAATAGGAATATGGATACGGAAATGGAAACTGCCAAAACTTAGATGAAACAAAACTCAAGAAAATTAATGCACTCAAGTCAAGGGCCTGAATAATCTCCATCCCTAAGTTCTAGCATATGAAATTGTACATCCAGTAGCAAGTATTGTGATTGGAGAACCACAAAGGTAATGACCATATTTAACAAGAGGGGAAAAAGTTGTCCAGGCAACTGTGTTCCCATTAGCCTGACCTCAAACAGCATGTAAGACTAGAACTGATTTGCAGAGAAAGGCTAATTAAATTAATGTACTTTTGCTAGGAGGTTGGACAATAGATTTGTATGGGATGGTTTAGATACGGATGATCCTGCCTCAGGCAGTGCATTGGAATAGATGACCTGTAGAGGTCTCTTCCAGACCACTACTTCTCTATGATTCTGTTCTTCTATAAAAGATATGGAAGAAAAGGAAAAATGGGCTGAAAATGCAACAGGGGTTTATCAGAAGTAGAATATATGATACTAACCCAATAGTTTTCCTTGACAAGACAACTGACTTTCCAGGCAAAGAAAACATAGCAGACTTAATCTCTCTGGACTTCAGTAAAACATTTGATACAGTGCCCTATGGGAAACTATTAGTTAAGTAAAAAATAGTGTGGGAGTAAGTGGAGCAATTGTAAGGTGGCTTTTAAACTAAAGGACAAAGTTCAAACAAGAACAAAGGGATATAAACTACCCATTAATGAATTTAAGCTGGAAATTAGAAGACTTCTAACCATAAGAGCAATGGGGGTGGTAGGAGAAAAATTCCAGTTGCTTTTAAGAAGCAGCTTAATAAATTTATGAAATAAATTATGACAAGGTGCCCATGATAACAGAAAACTGGACTCAATGACAAAGTGGATCTCTTCCAGTCTTATGCTCTTAAGCAAATAGTGGAGTAAATCAAAAGGTGATTAATACCAATAAAAGGAAATACAACATAATGCAACATTAGTCTCATGATAACTTTGAAGCCAACAGCTTAGTCATAGAGCCTTTTACAGCTATATGCTTTTTAACCCTCATATTTCAAAACTTCCATTGAACTACAGCCCAAAATGGTACAACCATGGGCAGATCTAGGATTTCGCAAAAGAGGGTGGAGGTGATGTGGTGCATCATTGCATATAACACTACACATATTTTTCTCCAGTTAAAAAAGAACTAGAAGCATTATTAATATGCTAGGGCCTTAGGGCTATATTGTTCAGTTTGAGACTGAAACAATGACACCCATATCTTTATTGGAATGTGCATTAATTTGCTATATCAGGGGTGTTCAACCCCTGGCCAGCAGGCCAGATCTAGCTAGCAGGGTCATGTCATCTGGCATACAGGGCTTCCCACAGATCCAGAAATTTGCTGGCAAGGGAGCAAGGTAGCCCCCTAGAAACTAATCCAAGTGCTCGGGCAGGAGGGGCAGTGCCGCTGGGAACCAATCCCAATGGAAGGGAGTGGCACCAGACCCCCCCACTGCCCAGCCCCAGCTCATGGGGGCAGGGACGGGATGGTGCCTGGCCCCAGGGCTGGATCATGGTGTGCAGGACTCCATCTGGCTCACAGACTAGCTCTGGGCCACTCATCTGGCCCACAGGGTAAAACGGTTGAGCACCATTTTGCTCTATCATATATCATGTATAAAAAACACACCAAACTAGGCCAAAATATTGCTTCATTAGTCCTCCAGTCATTAGAATTAAATATACATCTTTTTCAAATTCATAAAAGAAATCCAGCCTTCTTGGGCATCTTGACAGTGCATCCAGAACTTCATTGAAAATTATTTCCATACCTCATTTCATATTTATAGCTAGAGTTAAAAACAGTCTATAGGGCTGTGAAATAGAAGCTACATTAGCAGAAGCAGCTAACAGACAGATGAATTGCAAAAGAAAGGGTAGCCTGATTAGTGGAACATTAATGCCATTAAAAAGGAGAGAGAGGGTCATTAACACTTGTGGAATGAAGAGTTTGGAAGGATGAGATGGTACCTAATTTACATCAGTCTTCGAAGTACTGTCAGGGCGCAGACAGAAGTGACAATTTCACCCAATCTGGCCACAGAAAGCAGTTTATATCTGTGGCCAAACACAAGTGCATGCCTCCAGACAGCTTGAAAAATGGCCAATAGGGTGAAAATCTGACCCCTCTTTGCATGAAGACATTTCAAAATGTAGCATCTTCAGCAACTTGTGTCTGCACCTCCTGCCAGCCTGTCTCTGTTTTCAAAATGGGAGGAGGGAAAGGGAGTGGAGGGAGTTTGGTCTGGGGGGGTTTCAGCCCTCCCCCCACCAAAGGCTGCAGCGGGTGTATTGGAGCCCCCCCAAGGTGGGGGGATGCCCCATTTCACCAACCCCACCCTTCAGCAACAGCTGGGGAGTCCCAGGAACAAGCTCCCTTTGCTGCCTTTCCCCACTCCCATTCTGAAAACAGTGAGTACTGGGAAAGCAATGCTCTCAGCTCCCAGCCTGCAGCTGGATTCCGCTCCCCCTTGGAACCAAAAGTGAACTTCTGTGTGCTCTGGGATAATGTTGTAACTCAAAATGCTTTGCAGAAAATGTTATGAGTTACCACTGGGAACTGTGCTTCTGTCTGCACCCTTAGCCCCAGATACCCCTTTGAGTCACAATTCCTTTGCTTCCTCCTTGTCCCTGGTGGATAACAATCTGCTACTGTCTCTGTTTACTATAAGTTACCAGCCTACTCCCTGTGCATGGTAAGGGTGACCATACATCCTGGTTTAGCTGGGACAGTCCCAGATTTTGAGATGCCAGTCCTGGCCATCTGATGAGAATTAAAATGAGCATCCTCAAAATGCAGCAGCATGGGGCACAGTCCGGCAGGGAGGCAGTGGTGCAGAATGGCACAGCCTGCCAAGCAGGCAGGCAGGCACTACTGCCCACCCACATGACACACCATGCTGCCCTGCCCCTGCCTCTGCCTGCAGCAGCACTGCTTGCTTGGAAGAGTCGGAGGGGTAAGGGAGGGGGCAGCATCCCAAATGTCCTGGATTTCCTTATGTGTCAGCCTATTTGTGGTGGGTCAGCTACTGAAGCTGGCATATGGGGCCAAAGCTATACCCATTCCATATACACCTGCTCTTAGGAGGGAATAAGGATCTGGCAGCATCTGAACAGATTCCTGTACCCAGCTGAAACTCTCCTGTCATCAAAGACATTCTGTGACTGTGCAAAAGTCCTCAGGAGTGGGGCCTAAGAAACAACACTGCCAGCTTACATTATTTTATTGCAAATGTTGTGATACTGTTTTTCTCAGCTCCTGGGCTTGTGTGGTCATATAAGAACCTCAACTTCATCTTTAAATAACAGAATAAGTTTCCAGCCCTCATGAAGAGAAAATCTCTACAACATAAACATCAAAGCCAAAAACCCCAAAAAGTGCCTCAGTAGAGTAATAAAATAAAGATATGTGTGTGTATGTGCACGCATATACGTGTATGTGTGTGTATACACACACATACACACATTTTAATCTCTTGATTAAGCCAGTCTCATGACTTCTGTGGGATCTGACTCATGACATTTGAACTCTAGGATCTGACAATAGGTCTATTTGTAGGAATGCACCTAGAAAATCTGGACAACTTGCACAAGGATATCACTAGGGGTGTTATGCCCTCTCACTTCATTTCTCACTTCCTCTCAGCCCTGGAAACATCAATAGCTCTTACTGTTCATTTGAATTCCCTCCTCTGTTTCCCCCCCCACCCTCTAAGCTCCCCAAATCCTCCACATTAAAGCCCATGTGAGATGCTGCCATTCAAATTGCATTGCTCTTGATGCAGTCATGAACACTGGGTTGATTACAGTGCAGAAATACTACTCCATGCTAGTGGAAGAATTCACAGTGAAAATCATTTGGTTTATTTTTGTTTATTTTATAGAGTTCCAGTACATGGAACAGCTGAGTGTTTATCCTACTGCAAGGAAATTCATGTTGGTATTTGTAATAATGGTTTATACTTTAAAGGATAAAAACAATTTCAAAATCTGTAAAAGAAAGAGAGAAGAAAAAAACACACTACTATAAAAATATCAGGATAAAGCTCTCAATACCTCCCTGGATTTTTTTCTTCTTGATTTTGAACATGGATTCAATATAGTCTCCTTTTACTCTGGCTATAAATGTACAAACTCAAAGTAATGTTGCTTCCCCAATGTGTAGATGATATGATAGTACAGTATGAGTGCTGAAACGTTCACAATAGGCAAAGGATAAACACATAAGATGTATAGCTCACAACAGGGTCCTAGCCTATGATTAGGGATCCCAGGCATTATGGTAATGCAAATAACAAGACTGCCAAGCAGAAAGGGAAATATGGTCACAAGCACAGCTAGCCTTCTATGCCCAACCCCCAAGACCCTTACCACTACTTCCAGACGTGCTTTAAAGCCAACCAAGAGAACCCCCTTTCCTCCTCTGGGAGTTTTCTCTCACTGTCCCCAGCTCACTGGGAAGCTGCACATTTGAATACACTCTGGATGTCCTAATGTGTAGCTCTGGCTGGAAGTTGTGATCTTGGAGGGTTTCTCTGTGTTTAAATGCCACTAGTAGGAAGGGAGAAAGGCAAGGAAAGAAGCAAGTCTTGTTAAAAACCATTTAATTCTATCTGGACTCTTGGCTAAGAGCAACAATTTAAGCACATTTGTGGAGACTGCTGTGAATTGCAATTAAATCTAGATAAATATAATAAAGAAAATAAGAGAGAAATATGAGATGAGATAACTCCTTATTTTGCAGATAGGCATGATAAATGAACTCCTTCAGACTCCAACTAACAAAATTAATTTCACACTTTTTGCTAAGATTTGGAGCACATAGTTTACCTGTGCTGTCATTGTATTCCCAGATAGCAACCAGTCATGAAATCTTTATTCCTGTGGGAAAAGTCATTTCATACTCGGCTACTCCCAGTGGCTTCTCTGGGGTTACTCATGAGGGTACAGTATTTTGAATTGGTCCCATAGTCATTAATTGCCTGCCTCAAAGCCCACTGAAGTCAGTGGAAAGACTCGATTCATCTTCAGTGGTTTTTGAATCAGGCCCCATAATCAACACATGGAAGATGCATAATTCATCTTTGTAATGCTTCCTTTCCACATGAGACACTGACTGCGCAGTTGTTACTGCATAGTCATTTAGTACTTGCATACACAAGTCCTAAATCACTGCACAGTAACCAGGGTTACAGCACAGTAGCATCCCTGTATGGCTTTTTGGTGATGAGCTACTGTTCAGTCAGTGTCTCGTGTAGACGCAGCCAGTTAAACATAACTCTGAAGGCACATGCCACTGATGCTATTCCCAACATAGCTGAACCCAGAAATTACTAGAAATGCTCTCAAGTTCTCATAAGATTTTCTTCAAGATACTCTTACTTAATACCTTTGAAAACTCTTTTGTTAGGCACCCCTCACAGCAGCCCAGGTATTACTGGTTAAATAGCTAACAGATCTGTGAAGAGATGACTTTATTGTGGGTTTCAGCAAAGACAGTTGTTGTGTGGTCACAGTCACAGCTCCTTTTGTCTGCAGGCTGAACTTTGTTGCCCTCAGGTTTCTGTTACTTAACAAATGCTAGCTAGCTCTGGTCCTCCAAAGGACTATATGCCAGCTGTGAAATGACAGAGCACCACTATACTCCCAACTCCCTTCCTTGGCTACTGTAATAACTGCCACCTGGCCAAATTCTAGGTGAGAGAATCTATCCACTGTCACTTTCTTTTCCTTCTGGCTTATTGTTTTAATTCATCTTCTTTTCTACCAGGGCACGTACAAGGGCATGTACAAGTAGTGGAAGAACTTCTTCCCCTTGTATCCCAAGCACAGAGGTAGGCTGAAACTGCACTCCAGGCACTACTCCCTGCTTGTGTCTTCTGAGGGAATAAACCATGCCAAAAGGGCAGGAGGGATATCCACAGGTCTTCAACAGCACCTCACCCCACCACAGACCAACAAATGAACTTACAAACATGGCCACGAGAGCCATAGTAGCTGCCCTCTCCTAGGCTAGGGAGACATCCAAGAAGCCTGAATTGATTCAATCTTTCCAGGTTAGTCTAACCTGGCTAGGCTGAACTGGTTTGTAACCAGACAGACATTCTCTCTGGCCTGAGAAAATTCAGGCACATTCCTGCAGTGCCTTAGGCTAGAAGCTGGGGGGTGCTAGAGAAGCCCTCCCTTCCCTTGCACAGGACTGAGCTGAGGAGGAGGGGCATGGCCAGGCCCTGGCAGGCCCCCTGCATAGGGAGGTCTGCCTGCACCATCCCAGGCTTTTCCCCACTGGCCGCTCAAGGGGTGACAGTGTTGCCAGACCCCAGACCCCAGCTAGCAGTGCATGCATATGTTGATGATATGGAGCTTTTCAATCTTCCTCTCCCTGTTTCTTTATATTGTCTGTAGCATACTGACAGGTGAGCAAGCCAGCAGGAAGCTGATAAAAGTGTTTATCACCCCATCAGCAAAACAATAGCCTCTCTCCATTAGTTCAAACTCTTCTTAAACGGCTAACCAGCTGACCTGTTGATTAGCTCCAAAAAGCCCTAAGCAGTTACTGTTCTATCTGCCTGTCCCAGTGAAATTGGAGACATGCAGACACAGACACCTCTTAGCATTAGCTAGAATACCACATGCCTAGTGTCCATGGGGCTGCTGTCTGTGCTGTAGGAGATGGGAGGGAGGGGGGTGGGAATTCCTTCTTGAGCAGCCGGGGGGGAGGGAAGGGGGCAGGAGGAAGCCAGGAAGACCCTGCTGTGTCTGCAGTCTCTGCCGGAGCTCCAGCCAGGGAGCAGAGGGGAGGGACCAGCTCTGCTATGGAACATAGAGCCCCGCCCAGGCCAGAGAGCATGCCAGGATGCTGGGGGAGTCTGGTTTATCTTAAACCAGCAACACGTCTGGGACAGACATTGCATAAACCAGTTTGAGCCAAATTAGTTAAGTCTTATTACATTCAACCAGATTTATCTCAAACCGATTTCAGCCATTTTCAAAGTGGTTTATGGGCACTGAACATCTGTTCTGTTACAGGTTTAAACCAGTTCCTGATCACTTAAGCCAGTTTATGTGTAATGTCTGTCCCTAGCCCTGGAAGGCATTGTATAACAGGCACAATGCAGGCTTGTGCCTGATAAAAAAAGTATAGTCTTGGGTGTTGCTGACATTAATAGAGGTGTGTGTACCAATGAACAAGATTAAACTTAGTGGGTAAGTTTGTGGCAGCTCATATGACAGATGCAGTCCAAGAGCTCTAGGATTATTTCATTTTTCAAGGAGAGAACATGTTTTGGGATGGCTTATTTTGGCATCCTGGTTTTGTGTTGTTTAGTACAGGGGGCATGTTGATCTCTAGGTATTCTTGCTCACTTGCCCTTATATCTGTTCCATTATTTATACAATTAGTACAGATTGTCTTAAAGGTTTAGATGTCAATTTACAAAGCATGGGTTCAAGAATTCTTGGGTGCTTCCCATCACATCTCCTAGCTCTTCTCAGTACAAGGGATATCCTTAATTACAGAACCTGATGTACTTCATGCAGAACAATGATTCCACTAAGCCAAGAGACCCAAACTGAAATTTCCAGTGTATTGATTTACATACACTTTTGCGGTTTTTGATCTTTTGCCCTAGTCAGGAACAGGAATTTGTTTCCAGATCTTAAATATGTTTCCCAAATGGGAAAATCATGTCTTGATCTGCTCTACCTAGAAGTCCCATCAGTGAAGACTCCTAAGGAGCTACCCTCACTCTGTGTTTCCTCCAGCATCACTGACCATGCCTCCCTTCCATCCAATTCTATCTCTTGCTTGAGCTACACTACAAACCTATGAGTCCCTTGGTAGAGGGAAATTCTACCCACATTGTGCCTGAAAAGCCTCCACTTGTTTGGCATGGATTTTCTATGTTGGGAGGATAGCCAAGCACCTCAGGCAGTTATGGCCCAAATGTTCTAAGTTTGGCCCAATTTTAACTCCATTTGCCAAGGGAAGGAACCCCAGAGATTTTCTGTGCCACTTTATATGTAGATGTCAAGCACAGCCTACTGAACTGGGGCAGGCAAAAGAACATTAGTCTCCCTGAAGTCCACTATGGTCTTGACCATGCAGATCTAATTTACCTAGTACGTGTTTCTATACTGCAGTAATAGGTGCTACAGAAATACCAAAGACAGACAGTTTCTGATAAACAAGTAAAAGCATTTAAAGTTATTCGGATCATTCTTTTCTTTGGGTGTCTTAGTATACATCTTTGTCTCACAATGGGCACATCTACACAAGACACATTAATGCACATTGGCCTATGTTAAAGAGCATTATGGGCGCATGTCTACACATGCACACCTTTCATGCACATTAACTTAGGCTAATCATGCCTAAATTTGATACCTGCAAAGGTATCAAATTTAGGTGCAATTAGCTAATGTGCATTAACACATGTAGACATGACCTGGCACTAACTTTAGTGCTGGGTCTAACCTGACACTAAGGGGGCAACCTCAGCCCAGTCCCAGGGAACATCCCAGGATTGGGGTGCTGGGCACCTGCCCCAGGGTCCTGCCCCCTAGTCCCCTCCCTCCCCCCACTCCCTCCCCTGGCCCTCTACTCTGGGCTTGAAGTCCCAAAATATTGTAAATACTTTTCCCTGGTATATAGTTTTTCCCTTGTATATAGCTTCCCACTTCTAAGTGGGTTTTTTATTGCTGGTGGGTGGAAAGGGTGGTGGAAGGGCTCTGTTGGTTGAGGCGGGAGTGGAAGGGGGTTCTGTTTGCTGAAGAGGGAGAGATGGGGGTGGGTGTTGTAAGGGTAATAAAGTTTTTTTGTTTCACCCATATGTGTGTCCTGAGAGTGGTGCTGGGGGGTGATGAGGGGGCAAGGGGTGTGTGGGCAGCGGGGGAGGTGGGCTGGAGTGGGGAGTGCAGGAGGAGGAGGGGCTTAGGCACGGTGTCCTGCAGCCAGTGCCCTGGTCCCCACTGGTGGGTGCAGAGCTGTCCTGGGACCTGGGAGGAAGGAGCCTGCTGGAGCCAGCAGGGTCAGCACCATGGCCAGCAGGAGCACGGACCACTGGTCCTCAATGGCAGGGACCAGGCTGGAGCAGCAGGGCACTGGGCATCGCTGGCAGGGGCAGGGGCAGGGGCAGGGGCAAAGGAGGGAGCAGGGACAGGAGCAGCTGTGGTGCAGGGAGGCAGGGTGGGTAAGGAGGGAGCTGCCACATGCTGCCCCTGCACTGGGCTCATGAGTCCTGGGCAGACAAGGGGTTGGCCAGGGATTAGAGTTTGCCAGATGGCTGCCAGGTGCTGGCTGCTGACTCTGGCTTCAACATGGCTGCCAAGTGATGGCAACCATGTGGTCAGAAGCTGGAGCTCCCCCTGGTGGCCACAAGGGCACATGGCAGGCCTGCAGGCACTTGGGACTAATGTTAGTCCCAAGTCCCTGCACATGTAGACACCTGCCAAAATCACTAAATCACTTAATGGGCATTACATTTAGTCACACTTAAATGCACATGTAGATGCGCCCAGTGTGTTATATGTTTGAGTTTCAAAGGCAGAGACATATGTCACAATTATATTTGCTCTTAGCTTATATTGTTTCCAGTTATGCTACAACACAGGAAAACAAACTCTTCAGACTCCATGAATTTGTATCTGTGAATTTGAAGAATACAATCTTCAGGCTTACATACATAGGCTTTTGGCATTTCTTTTCAGATGAATTGCTTCAAAATTGGCTACCTGAGGTCCAAGCAATGAGACATGGTAATGATGCTGAAATGATGGCAAGAAGGAGCGAATCTGCTGATGACACTGGAGAAGAAATAATATTATTATTTTCACTGTTTTGATATCATCAGCATGTTATCCACAATGATCCACAAAATAATAGACTATAATGAAACATTTTATCCTCTATAGATACATATTTTATAAGAGGTTGGGGTGTGAGGATAGACTCTAAATTAACTTGGTCATTCAAAGTTATATCCAGTGCAGAATACATTGGAAACGATGGGAACTGTAGCCTACTATTCAAAATCTACAAGGGTATGTAGAAATCCCACAATTTGAGACATAAATACTTTCCAGCAGAACTTTTTCAAACCTCTGAAACGAGACCTAATGGCAATGCAAGCTGCCTGGAGAAATTACATTTTACTTCCCCTTTCTGGTGCGAAGAATCATGGGACAGAATCAGAGAGCTGGATTTTTGTAATGAATCTAAGGAAGCTGAATGCTTCAAAACATAGGAAAAGTTATTAACTTTGAATACTTACTGCGGACTCTCAGAGTATATTTTTCCTAACCCTGAATTCTGTGCACAGCAGTCTGACAGAGTGATATACCACTGTGCTGTACATCACAGACTTCATTCCCCAAACAACCCAACTCCAGTAAAGCGTTTTAACCTTAAGGAAGTACTTATGTATCCTTAAAGTCAGGACGCTTAGCTTTGTTCAGTAAGGAAGGGTGCAAGCACATGCTTGGGTAGTTTACCACCTAAATTAGATGGGGAGCTTAATTTTTATATCTTCTATTCAACATCCCAACAAGGAGTTGATAATGTTTCTCTGGACAGCTGGCGACTTACAAGGACTTTTCATTTCTTTAATGTATCAAAAGAATAAAAGACAACCTGATGAGTATGTTATCTTTGAAAAGGGAATAAAAGAGCAGAGACAGCTTAAGAAGAATATGCTTGTCTATTACAGAGATTTCATATTGGCATAATATGAAGTATAGATTTCCTAATTCATAGAGTATCAAAGATCAATGAGTTACTTAAAAGACAGCTATTTGCTGACACTCAGGTGGACTTTCCTACACAGGATTTTATTTCATTAGTTAACAGTGGGCTAAGAAAGAAGGTGGAGATACACACACACACACACACACACACACAGTCTTTTTTAAGTGATAGAAGATATTCATTTGAATAAAAGAGGAGCCATGACTTTTCCATTGGCAATCTGGTCCATGTGTTCCCTGCAACTGAGCATTTTCAGAAGGGCCTGACTGTCTGGGTTAATTGTTTAATGCTTTTAGTTAGAATTAAACTTTGCACCTGCTCTGACAGTGATAAATTAAATGTGCTCCTTTTCCAATACTGTTGCCCTCTTTAAGTAGAGACCAAGAAGTGTATCTCCCTTCTTTCCCAGCGTTTGAGGAATCTGTGCTACACTTGAGTGTAAACCAGCATAATTTGTCACTAGAGCTCGCGCCAATTAAATTGATTGCGTTGGACTGAACTTTAGGACCTCTAATGCAAGCACTAAGGGAAAAATGGGCTTTTTTCTGCCCATTTCCCCATGTGGCACTTAGACATAGCTCAACAGTGGAAGGCTTTCAAGGTTCAAAAGGGTTTTATTTTCAAAAGAAATGGGCATTGATCAGTTGCATTTAAAGGCAAAGATAATTCCAGAGCTTGAAGGCTGGATTTGTGTTTAAGGTCTAAATCTCTTTCTTTAACCTTGGGGGGCCCAATATAACATAAAAGCAACAAAGAGATTAAGATTACAAAGGGTTTGCAAGTGTAAATGATGCAGTGGTATTCTTCAAATACAACACAGTCCAGATTCACAACCACAGCTCAGGTCAGTATTTGATCTGTTGGTTTTACACCTGTAAAAACAACTTGTGTTTATTTGTCACTTCAGTGTTATCTTGGCAAATGTTTGGGTGAAAGTACTCCGGCACTGAACTTTTTTATGCTGGGGAGTTCAACCTTGCCTCCTTAAAGCTGATTGAAAAGTAAACACTCTAAAGGTCAGTATGGCAGAGACAATAAGAAAATCCTTTTTCTTTGTCAGTGTAACATGACTGATAGGAGCAGTCCCACATGACTGATAGGAGCAGTATGTGCTGCTATAGTCTTAAGTCAAGAAGTGTAGTTTTAATGCCTTTGCGAGTTCAATGGACTTCTAGAGAAAGTGTTTAGAGGCCTTGCCCATTCATTATGCAGCCCACATATTACAGTTCGTTATACAAGCCATTGCCATGCAGGCTGTAAATATGCTTTAAGTAATTACTCTTCTGGGTTCTCTTCTTTAGTGGGCTACTGAGTTTTTTGTTTTTTTCAGCTATGCTGAAACGTCACCAATTGCTACTATAAAATATCACCATTTGGGCAAGGTTTACATGTAGATCAAGCTGATAGTGTCAGACTGTGGGCTCCCATTTATTACTTACATTTCCATGGCTGACAGAACAATGAAACTACAGTAAAGAGAACTTAGCCAGTTATTCAGATGCAAGCAATTAGCCCTAGCCCTCCTTTTCAAAAGTGTTATGATTAAGAATAGGCTTTAGCAAACCAGGATCTACAAGATTCAGGCCAAAAACTCTCTGCAAAGCTCTGCCAAGTCTATCTGACTGTCCCAGGAATCCTGTCTGATAAAGGATGCTTCACAGGGGAGAAATGTTTTAGGGCTTATTTAAAATAAAATATCATTCCTATTACAAGTAACAGTACCAGATAAATGAAATAAAATGAAACTCAGAGTTTCCCCAAAACTCTTTCTTTTATTCACACTGAAGAAAAAAAAAGTTTTTGCACTGTGTTCAGGAAAAAATAATTTAACTTCACATGACTATTGATTCATATAGAAAGCCAAATCCATTTGTGAGGTGTGTATAGTAGAGATGGGCAGCTGGGGGCCATCGGACAGATTTATGCAGAATAATATTAATAGGCACAGGGAAACTGTCCAGTTTTTAATTATAAAAGGGCATTTCACAGACACTGTCTATGATGATATACGGGCAGAGAGATATGCCAAACTATGCCTTATTGATTCATGTAGCAACAATCAACCTGCTAACTGACTTATGAGGATATCACTGGCCAAAAAATGCACTATATTTCAGATGTGTGCATGTTAATGCATGCAAGAATGTGGGATATTTTCCGGCATTATTTCAAGTATCTTTGAGTGATGTATGGTGCAACTATTGTATTGTATGTAATTGTATTGCACTAATATATGATGCCTTATATAGTGATATATACATAGTGGGCATTCTGTGCCCAAAAGTGTATCTGATATTTCTCCCAACCAGTCCAGCAAAAGATATTATCAAACAAATTCTTCCTTCTCACATATTCCCTACTCCATCCGGGCTACACCTCCTCTCCCATAGTACTATACAAATATCCATGTATATACACATGTATATGTAGAACTCCCTCTATTTTGAGGCTCACCAGACCTTACCATTGGGTGTGAAGCCATTTGGCTTGGTACATTTGAAACCTCAGGAGTCTTGGCACTATCCTTGGCTTGGGGAGTCAAGCCACATCCTCAGGATGCCAGTCCTCTCTTGACCTCCACTTCAGAACTGGAATCCACAGCCCGTGTTGCCCATCCCCTGGCTGACTGCTGATATCCCACACTCTTCCTAGCTTAAGCATACCCCCTCCCAGAACTCTAGGGGTCATTTTGGCTGTTATTTAACTCTTTGCAGTCACACTATAGGCATTAGGGGAAAGGCACACATGTAAATAGGTTTGGCATGGGGTTCCTGAGCAGACAGTTGTTCTCTGCTCAAGAACACAAAAGATAAACTGACTAGCCAGAAAATAATTAACTGTGAACATGTTTCTATACCTCCTCTCCTCACCACTTTAAAGTCTTCTCCGGACTGTGGTCCTGAGGAAGCCCACAGTCCTTCTGTGAAATGCATAGTTTGATCTTTGTTTGGTCCTGGAGGTAAATTAGACTCCCTGTCCTACGACAGTATGCCGCTCTCTTTCTCTCTGCTGCTCAAGATGTCCTCTGTCTCTTTGCAAAGTTCCCTTCCTTTGTTCCTCCTGCAAGTCTTTTTAATCTTTCCTTTGTCACCTGCTTCCCTTTTTCTTGCTTGAGGAATTGTTATGTCCCACTCTACACTCCATTCCACCACCTCTTGGTATAGGTTGTAGCAGAAATATAGGACTGGAAAGGACCTTCTGGGTCATCAAATGCAGGCAATCCCGTTATCTAACATCTTTCATAAACCAGTCAGGCTCAATCTTAAAATTAGTTAGGTTTTAGATTGCTCCTACCTCTCCCAGAGGTTTAGATTAGGATTGCCCCTACCTATCCCATCCTGACAGACAGAAACCTCTTTCTAGTGTCCTACCTGAATTAATTCATGGACAATATATATACATTTGTCCACTACAGGCTTAGGACCAACTGGCTAAGCAGCAGCTCTACAGAATAGGACCTGGGGGTTACAGTTGATAATAAGCTGGATATGAGTCAACAATGTGCCTTTGCTGCCAAGAAGGCTAACAGCATCCTGGGCTGCATTAGTAGGAGCGCTGCCAGCAGATCAAGGGAACTAATTATTCCCCTCTATTCAGCACTGGTGAGGCCACATCTGGAGTGCTGTGTTCAGTTTTGGGGCCCCCCATTACAGGAAGGATGTGGACAAGTTGGAGAGAGTCCAGCGCAGGACAACAAAGATGGTTTGGGGGCTGAAGCTCATGATTTATGAGGAAAGGCTGAGGGAACTGGGCTTATTTCATCTGCAGAAGAGGAGACTGAGGTGGGATTTGATAGCAGCCATCAACTACCTGAAAGGGGGTTCCAAAGAGGAGGGAGCTAGACTGTTCTCAGTGGTGGCAGATGACAGAACAAGGAACAATGGTCTCAAATTGCAGCAAGGGAAGTTTAGGTTGGATATCAGGAAAAAAGCACTGGAACAGGTTACCGGGAGAGGTAGTAGAATCTCCATCCTTGGAGGTTTTTAAGGCCTAGCTCAACAAGGCCCTGCTTGGGATGATTTAGTTGGGGATGCCCCTGCTTTGAGCAGGGGGTTGGACCAGATGACCTCTTGAGGTCCCTTCCACCTTAATTTTCTACAATTCTATGATTTGCTTTCATTCAAATGTATATGTTAGGTTCAATATTACTTTTCTCTCCCTAGGATTTACCCTTGTGATGTATTTGTAGTTAGCAGTCATATCCTGTCTCAACCTTATTTCACTAGGGTAACACATCAAGCTCTTCTAGTGTTCTCTCATCTGACATGCTCTCATTCCACTAATAGCCTCTCTCAATATCTGTTTCAATCTGAGTTCATCTTTTTGAAATATGGGTGACCAGAATTTTTCCACACCAGGTCTCAGTAGTCCCTTATACTCCCCCCACACACACACTCCCTTTCTGGGACTACCTCACATGCTGCATCTCAGGACTGCATTTGCATTTCTCATTGCCACACCTTATTAGCAGCTCTTAGCTATCCTGTGATTGCTAGTATACCCATATCTTTTTTTGTTCTTTGTCATGTCCAACAGATAAACTTCTATATTATACCCCCAAAATGGTGCAAGACTTCACATTTTGTTTTACTGAACTTCATTCCATCTCTATAGTTTTACTCCTCACAGTCATCCAACTCTATATATTTCAATTATCTCTGTATTGACAATGCCTCCAAATACTGTCATCACATATTTCATTAGCACATTCCTAATATTTATACCAAGATCATTAATGAAACATTTCAAGATCAGTCCCAAGTCTAATTTTTGAAGAATTCTGCTGGAATTCTCCCTCGAGACTGATAGTTCCCCTTGCAAAATTACCTGTTGTCATCTCCCCCTAAACTGATCTCCTACCCAGCTTACAGGTCTTCTACTAATCCTCATTTTCTCTATGCTTACCTAATCATTTCCCATGTGGCACCATGTCATATCCATTATGGAAGTCCAGACAGACTAGATGTGCTACGCTTTGCTTGTCCAGAAAAATCAGTTCTTAGTCTACTAATACAATCTATTTATGATGAATCCACATTGCATTTTATCCCATTTTCCATTTAGCTCCATGTTTGTAATGATCCTTTCCTTCTAAATGTGTTCTGAAGTCCTACCTACTGTTGAGGTCAAATTAACAGGCTCTTAATTACCTGGAAGTAGTTGATTGTGGGTCAAAACAGCTGTTAACTGTTCACTGAGTCCAGTGGGGTATACACTAAACATCTGGTAAGCAAAGGTTGATATACACTGACAGAAAGGCATTGTGCAATACAGAAACATTCATAGTAGCATCTGCATAATAACTTAATATCAGCCAGAGCTCATCATTTATCCAGTGGTTCCTGTTACAGGGTGGTCTGCCCCTTAAGATGGGCCAGCCAGCCCTGTTAAGGGCATTCAGCTGTGGGCCTTCTGGTAATGAAGGAGTGGCCCACTGGGAGTTTAAAACCCAAAGGGAGAGGGCTGAGAGAGAAATTTGTGAAGGGACAGTTTGAAAAGAGGAAGCAGGCAGTGACTGCAACTGCCTGCTGCTATGGTGGGGGCCAGAGAATCCCTCTTTGAGTGGCCAGGACAAAGCAAGAGGGTTTTGTTTTGCTGGCTTATGTTTCTTACCTAAAGATTATTTTGTTTACGAGGACTAGTGGCGGTGCTCATAAGGGAGCACAGCTGCCTGCCAAAGCCAGCAGCCAGGGACCCCAGATACAGGTCCCAAATAATGGCAAAATATGTACAGTGCAAATGTGTTTACACTGTGTGTGGATCTGCACAAAAGCTTCAATATATAGTTATAAAATCTGAGGGTAGATCCCTTTGTGGGTCTGAATTGGCACAGCTCCACTTACACCAACCAAGGGTTCGCTCCTATACCATTTCCATTATCTCCTGTCATCTGAAGGGAGAAATGGGAAACAGCTTTTTCAAAGCCATCCTGCCTTTTTGTGAGCTGTGCTTCAAAATATACAGGAGGAAGTAAATGTTGAACAAAGATAACCTACAGTCAAAGCCCACATGCATGGCCACTCACCAGGTCACTTAACACTGAGACTGTACAGCTAAATCAAATCAAGTTCAGGAAAGAAACCAGCCCTGAAACTGATACTGAGTTTACCAACTAAAAAGACTGTGCTGGAACTGACCAGAATAGTTAGGTTCTTCCTAGAACGTTGTAAAGGAAGGGCAGAAGAGCCCAGTTTCATTTGCCAGACTGAAAACTTAGTTATATGCAAAGCCAATTGCAATTTTGTTGCTATTTTCAAAAGTGCAAGATATATCAACAGAAGCCTAATCCATGTATGTCTGGAATAGGAATGAGTGGATTAGCCTTTCAAACTCTTCAAGATCAGGTCAAGATCATTCAGCCCAACTACAGCAACAGCAAAGTTGGAGTCTGTGTCTGGAAACCTGTTGTATCGTAAGCAGGTCATTTTCCTATTTGTAAAAAGCGTGCAGTGTTTGCAGACTCCTCAAATACATTTTGAGTGTGATGGAAAGAGTATATGTTCAGCAAACACAGTATTTTACATACCCAGATACACCATGCATTAGTCATTTGAGAGTCTGTTCCCTGGCAAGGCTTCGTGAAGAACAGCACCACATATTGTTTGAAAAATGTACTCTGATTACAATACAACAATGGTATTGTTTGATTTAAACGGTACGTGTTTATGTGATGCATGCAGTTTTTCCGAAGTTTCTTCATTGGTTCCTTTTAACTGAATCTCATTAAGTTAAAGTTTTTTCACTGCAAGTAGCAAAGTAATAGCAGAGATTGCTTTTTTTTTTGCAAGTACTATTTGAATCAGCAGGAGTATTTTCCTCAGAACAAACATTTGAAAATGATTTTCATTCTTGCAACCAGAATACCTCTTGTTATTGTCAGAAAGGTGCTTAATTTTGGTTGATGCGAGTGACTATATCAGAGCTCAGGTGACATTAAGATATTGCAATGGAGGTTATTACATAACATCGGTTCGGAGGGATTAGTTGTAGTGAATGAACTTAATGAGAACTTGATGATTGTTACACCTAAGTAGCTTAAATGTCATGTTTTGATGGGCACAAGGTACATTAAGGGCCTTATCCTGTGGTACCCTGAGGAGCTAGATCCACAAAGGAGACTTAAGTTCAACGTTGCAAAACCTAAGGCTTAGATGCCCTTCAGCCTAGTAGAATTCACAGCCCTAGGTTAGGTGACTAGACTCTATGCCATGCAGAGAGAAAAATGGGCCTAGGCATGGTGCCCACAAAAGCTAGCATGCTGAGTAGGGAGCTGCCTAAGTTAGCCAACTGGAAAGGTTGCAAAGGTCTGACTTGCACAAACTCTCTTTGAGGTATGGGGCTTAGCTCCAGGCTTCGAGGAAGCTTCTCCCTCCAATCCCAATTCATAGCCACTAAACTTCTGC